>NC_035436.2:73316110-73636448 GCF_002127325.2 Helianthus annuus | reverse complement strand
AGTACTAATGTTGGAAAAAGTGTGTTTTTGTCTTCCTTTTGTATTTTCAGGATTAAATGAGCTCAAATTAACAAAAGAAGCAAAAAGACAGCAAATTCTAACATAAATACAAGAAAAAGAGGAAAATTGGAATGCCCGACCCCTCAACAGCATCTTCCCAAGCAAAACCAAGGAAACAGAAGACTGAACACGCCCCGTGCTCAGCGAGCACGGGGCCGTGCCCAAGAAGCAGCAGAAAAGACAAACCTTTAGAAGCTTCTACTGCCCACCACGGGGCCGTGCCCAGCGGACACGGGGGCGTGGTCAGCTTCCTGTAGGCGCATTTATTGTAATTGCGAATTACAATTAATGAGGAGAGAGACAAGGATGGACACAGGGCCGTGCCCAGCGGGCACGTGGCCGTGCCCGAGCTTCTGTTTAGCCTATAAATAGGAGTGTTTGGAGCCATTTCAACTCATCCCTTGGCACACCACCTCTCTCACACTTCACCCACCACCCACCACCACCATAACACCATCATCCACCACCATCATCCATTATCCATCATAGAGTGTGTGATTCGTCTCGAGATCCAAGATTGATCGTAAGAGTTCTTGAAAATCAAAGGCCATCTTTGCCTAAGTCTCTTACATCACTTGGTGAAGACAAGTGTTTAGTGTAATACTTTTTATTTTTAATCTTTTGCACTTTTTAATTGGTTTTGTATTAATGACTTTAATTACTAGTTTCTTATGTTGAAGGTGATTCTTCCTTATCGTTTGTCCGTGGTGTCTTGGCATTATTTTACTGTCTATATAAAATAAAAGATTTTCACCATTCATATCTCCACGGTCTATATGGAGGTATGTTGGCTACCTGGTCGGGGGTTAAGGGAACGGTTTGGTAAGAGTCTTGCCATTGTTCAGTGTATAGATCCTGCAAGGGACCTGGGTCAAATTTAGTAGGACCTCCTTCAATATCCAAAGGTATTGGATGGCGGGGGTCCAAACTCTTTGATCCCCTCATAAGTTAAACTACTATTAAAACTTTAACCCAGCTACTTAGAACTGTATCCCTGTTGACTCAGACTACTTAGCTGAGGGTAACGTCGCCTTCAAAAGAGGGGCCTACCACATTATGCATTAATAACTTAATTAATTATCTTTCAATAATCCGACCCTTTAGGATTGTATCCTTGCTGACTCAAACTACTGGGTTGAGGGTAACGTCGCCTTCAAAAGAGGGGCCTACTACAATAACTAAGATAATCTCTTAAATAAGTGCAAAAGTGCGAAAATAATCAAAGGTTGCACTAACACACGAGTCGGATCCAAGTGATTCATCTTGTCTATCTGTTTTTATTTTTATTTTATTTTCAGCATTTTAGTTAGTTTTATTTTTCTTAGTTTAAAAATCTTTTTCTAACATTTTGGTTTGATTAGACGTTGAGGATAAACCGGTACTAAAAGCTCTTATGTCCTTGGACGACCTCGTTATCTTACCAACACTATACTACGTCCACGATGGGTGCACTTGCCCATATGTGTGTTTAGTGTTAGTAAATATCGTGTTTTATAAATTTAAAACTTGGCTAAAAAGTGTAAAAGGGCTTAAAATACATACCTAAAATATATATACACTGACAGGCATCAAGTTTTTGGCGTCGTTGCCGGGGACACAAGGATTTTAAGAAAGTTAGGAATCAACGGCCTAATCAATTTTTTTATTTTTTTTAGGGTTTTCTTAAATTTTTCAGCTTCTGCAGAACTCGGCACAGGTCGTGCCCGCTGAACACGCCCCGTGCCCAATCTTTGGAACTGGCAATCCTGTTTTAAGTCAGACAGTAAGCTGAACACGGGGCCGTGCCCACTCAACACGCCCTCGTGCCCAAGATTCAGTTACTGAAAACAGAACCGTAATATCCCGACGGTTGGTAAATTCTGACACAAAAATGAGTGATGATGATCTTTTTTACTTTCAGCACTCTTATGGTACGTGGTGTCAATTATGTGGAGGCGGACATAAAGAATTAGAATGTTATTTTCTAAACTATAAGCCCCACTATATAGACCCATCGTTTCCCTGTATCCTTAAGAGGGGCGAAAGTAAAAATAATCCTTATCTCTCCCTCGAAGGCGCCCAACCAGATATTTTAGGAGAAATGCTTCTTGATGAACTATTTCAACTAGAAGATCTGATTCTTAATTGGTTAAAAGAACTTAGGATGGATTTTCTAAATTCATCTCAAGACAATAACCAAGAAGAAGTGTTGGGATCGCACTCAAACAACCTCGTTGCTCCCGATAATACCTTAACTCTAGCAAAGACTTGGACGATAGTCGTCCCTGTGTCGATTGTGCCGTGAAGGACTCCCCATCGACTTCGTTCGATGCATACATAGACCTGAGCGATTCGGCATACACCTTCTTTAACAAGAGCCCGGAAAAGGGTTGGACTTGTCCACCTACATATAGCATAGGAATCACCCTCACCGACAACCTCTTGCGTTTTCGTCTTAACCTAGGTCAATTAAGGTATCTTAGGCACTTTGGGGTTGTTCCATCCAGTAAGGAACTACCCGATCCGGATAAGTTCCTTAAAACAATAGACAACCTTCCTAATCAGCCCTTCGACACGGGGTCGTGTCCGGCCAACACGCCCCCGTGTCCACCAAAAGATTCTCTTCTGATTTTATCAGAATACGGACAAAAATGTGCCAGGATTCTGTCTGCACACGGGGCCGTGCCCAGCCGACATGGGGCCGTGTCCAACGTGCTGTCGTTTTCTATAAATGCAGCATGATTCCTGCTCATTTGGACCACTTCAAAAGACAGAGATTCCTGAGATCTTCACTCATACTATCCTAGGTATGTTCTAAAAGAAGGTTCTCAAGAACCATCTTGTCTTTTCCACTTTTGTCCATTACCTTCTTCCTCAATTTTTAATTAACACATCCATTAGAGTTGGAAACTTCATAATTCCAACCTTCAGTGAAGTGTTTGTAAGATCTTATTCAAGGAATCTTGTCTAAAATAAGTCATGCAAACATTGTTTTAAATTATTTGTGCTTAAAATTTACATATAAACCAGTAAAATAATTTAAAAACTGCAAGATTCCTTGATGTAAAAACTTACAGACATCTGGACACGGGGCCGTGTTCATCGAACACGGGGCCGTGTCCGAGGGACTGTTTTGCAAAAATTTGAGCTCGTTGCGGTCTTTCCTCTCAAAATGTAGGGTGGACATTGTTAGCAAAACTTAAGGTTTTGCTTCTAACGACATCCAAACTACCAACAACCACGTCGTCAACGACAATTGATGTGTCTTTAAAGGAGAGCAGGTTCTTTTGTAGTGAATCTCCACTTCGGAGAGCACGCATCATCTGAAATGCATGACTTGATAGTTCCCTATAAAAATTCTTGGAAAGACATTTAAAACAACCAATATCTCCTGCAAAGAGCCTTGTGAAAATTTCGTCAACAATCACTTGAAACCCAATGTTTTCCATATTGAAGTGAACAAATGCGTGTTTGAAAGCCAAATAAATTGTAATGATATTGATAAACAAAAAAAACTTTTGAAGATGATTGAGTAGATGGATGAAAGCGGTAATGATGAAAGCCTCTCCCCAATGTATTTTATATACCCAATGAAGGCGGTTATAACTAAATATATCGTCAAACTAACTTACTGTTAAAGAATATGATGCGACATTGGTTAAGCTTTTAATACAAAACATTTCAAAAGTGCGTTTCCATGGGAAAAGTATAAAATTAAACATGTTATCATAATTACAATTAACCTTTTCATTTACCATAAGACGTCTTTACCATAAGACAGAAGTAAGTGAGTGACATGCAATAATTGCAAAGTACATATCCCCAAACATTTTGAATTTGAAATTATCAGCAATTTCAAAACATCTGCTAAGGTATACGTTTGCCAAAGGAAACATCTGCTAAGTTATACCTTTTTGGAGATGGGCAGTGGTTTGCCCTTTTTAATGTGGGCCAGACCTTTTACATTTGAATATAGAGAGCAGTGGTTTGAAATTAAATGTATTTTAACTCAGATAAAAAATCGCTTCATTTGTAATCACCATTTAGTCATAACTCGGATAAAAAATCTATTCATTTAAAGACCAACAAATCTCTACATAGTAAACAAATGCTTCTATAACTCCAGCAGACAAAGATATTGCGAACATCTGTTAGGCAACAACAGATATTGCCAACAGTAGCAAGTCAAACAGCCGTTAGATTAGCAGAAGATCACCACTAAACAAATGTTATCTTTGGACAGACTTTATCTTTGACAGAGATTTAAAGTAACAGATGCATCAGTATTTACAATTGAGAGGAGCAAATTCTTCGAAAAGCTCTGTTAGGCAACAAGAGATGTTGGCAACATGTAACACCCTAACAATTAATAACTTGAAAGCGACGTAGCGGAAAAATGAGCCCAAAAATTTTCTTTCTTTATTAGCCATGTAACATACTTGATGTCTAATACTAGAAATATTTAATACTTGACTAAAAGATTTACATTGTTCATTCTTAATTATCGCATCCATTTACATATAAAATCCCCAGTTATGTGACTACTCTTCCCGTACAATTCTTGCTCTTGACTCGATCTTCAATCCTCCAGTACTTTATACCAATGTTAATCTGCGTAACCTACATTCACCACAAACATGCACATCATTAGAATTTGATAACTACAATTCATAATCTATCATACATAATTAAATGACCATGCCTCATTCTTTCTATTCTTGCAAGTCCTTTCGATCCTTCTTCCACGTACAATCTAGCATTCCAATTCCTTAAAACTGCACAACAGATTTCAATAGCAAACCTGCAAATCTCATTTCATTCTCAAGGCATATGATTAACAACTTAATACTCAAACGTTTGGAAGCTATGTATACATCTATTCAAGCCCCATTCATTCGTGTACCATAAATACTACATCGTGCCTACGTACATCCATGTATACTTATAGTCATCTAATACATACACCCTTACATACGTACATATATACAAACTCATACGTAGCACTCACACAATTCAATATGGTTTACTGACATGTCCTAATTTCAACCTCCGAGTAGTAAAACATGAGTGAACAACTTACATACAAACTTACTCCTAACTATAATTACTTACTCATGCTTACTAAATGCTTTTTACGTGACTTTCGGGTACATTTCGGATCTTAAATATGAGTTCCACACTCACCCGTAGCTTATCAAACCATTTGGTAGGGCTGAGGTGCATTATAGAAGCTTATCGGGACTTGGGATGGGTTCACGAGGTCCGAAATCAAAGAAACTACAAAGAAATGCATAACTTTACATTTTGCACCTGACCTCCACCGTAAGCTACGGTGGCTACCGTAGCTTACGGTGGCCCCAAAAACCTTACGATGGCATTAAACTGCCTTACGGCAGAAAGAAAGGCCCAGCACCCACTGTAACTTATGCTGGCTACCTTAAGTTATGCTGGCGCCCAGATCAGCTTTCCATTTTTATACCAAAACTCGCATAACTTGCTCGTTTTGCATCCGATTCACTTGAAACTTGTTTCTAATTGTTCATAAAACAGTTCCCTACCTAATTAACTTAAAATCCATACCTTGAGGTCCATAAACAATATGAATTACATTACCGTTACATGATTCATGCATATTTGTTCGACCCGTTTGATTTCGCCATGCACCTTTCGTTACCTTGTGATCTATTAACAACTTATTACGACTTTCCTTTCCATTTACTTACCTTCTCAATCATTCCTACAAGACTTCTAACCTTCATAAATAGACTTTAATTATATACTAAGAAGTGAGGTTCGGAACTCACTTACCTTGTGCATCCGTGTTCGTAACCGCTTCCTTGCCTCATTTTGATCCGTTAGCCTTCCATGCTTGGTCCATGCTAGTGTGGTTCCTATTCTTTCATGCCATCATGCCATAATAATGTTACTATTCATGCTCATTCATATTAACACACATTTTCCAACTCTTATCTACATTGACTTTCACTAACATGCATGCGACATGAATAGTCAACCACATTGTTCAATATCTACGAAATCCAAATTCGTTGTCACACATAACATATAATTGGTCTAACACATATTCCATGATCTCTCGATTCTTACATTTGTGTCAAAATGTCGAACCATGCTATAAATTCTCAGTTGACTTTCAGAAAGTCAACCTTCTAGCATATAGCTTCCTATTTTTGAACACGCATTCATGTTGATATGGTAGACCATATTAGTGACATCATATTCATTTCATACATAATGTTGTATGACACATACAACTACATGACCACCTAGTCACATACACAACATACACATAATCAATTCACACATACTTATGCTTTCATAATTCTATATTAGACAACCACACCCTATAAGAATCAACTTAACATATTCGTAACATCATCCTTTGCTAATAAGGTCATATGCTATACATTTAGTACACGTTCACTTTTGTCACACCCCAACCGATGGCGGAAACATCGGGATGAGACGAACAAATTGCTCAAAACATCATAACACTATGTGACAATATAAATTGAAGTTGGATTTCATAAATTACTAGAGTATAATACAAGAATCAACATAAACAACATTGTTTCAAATGTACATCACCAAAATAGTTTAATCTAGGTGCGTATCTAGTCCACCCTACACTTGTTTCATCATTCATCCATACTTCATTAATCAACCTGCAACATGTATTAAAATAGAGTTTCAATGCATAAGCAAAGGCGAGTATACAAGTTTAATTACATAGCATAATAGGGTAAAAACTCAAATCCGACATGATTCATAATGTGTGATTACTAGTATGCAATTTTGGCGTACAATATGATCAAACCGGAGAATACAACGCATAAAAGAGCCTAATCCCAAAAGTTTAGCGGGGTGGTAATGTTTAACTTAACAATACCCAAAAGTATAACGGGCGGGGCGTTAATCCTATAGCGCTATAATTGTTAAGGTGGGCGAGCAAATTTAATGAGCATATAACGTTCCAAAGCGTTCACAAAGCATACGAGAATAACAAGTAATTCACATTAGTTTCATGTTTAATCATGGATAGAGTATGTTTCGTTGAGTTTAAAAGTTGTTTGCATAATCATACATGTTGCATCCCAAAGTGTAAAAGGGAAAAAGGGATCGAGTATACTCACGAAATTGCATATGCTTTCCGATTATCCAAAGTGACGAAGTTGTTGAGACTAGAAAGTTGAATGTGTTCGATTTGGAGTTCAAGAGGTGTTTACATATGGTTCTAGGGATTTGGAGTTTAAATAACATGAAAATAACCATATGAAAATAATCATCTAACACATATGACACTTGTTCTTGACACTATGAAACTCTAAAAGAGTTTAAATGTTTCATGGAACAAGGTTCCATTAGAATCGTGACAAGTTGTCAAGGCCTAAGATGATACAATCTACTAGCTTGACGAATGTCCATTAGTTCATCACCAAGAGTTCGATTTGTTCGAATATTACATAAGTATTATATAGAGCATAGTATATCATATAAGTCAAGCATGAGGTAGAAGACTAAGGTCTTCATTTAGGCACCTCAAAGTGTCATAGAAATCATACATGAGGTAGGAAGAACAAGCTCCCATTTAGGCACCTCCAATGTTCACCACTACACTTGATGTAAAAACATTCAAGGAGAGTCTTGAACTTACATAAGTAATGAAATGAACAACTATTCTATGAGAAAACATCAAGAAGTGAGTGGATGTTCATGAAAGATAGCCCAAGCTAGTCTAACCATCACACTTTTACCAAGCTTCAAGCTTGAACACTTCTTGTGGGTAGAACCCTAACTAAAACAGAAAGTTTATGAGGTTTAATCCTCTGATTTTAAGTGTCTCAACCTTGTTTTTAAGCCCAACTAACCATTCATTTGATTATGAGCATTAGGACATAGGTTTGAGATGAGAAAACTCAAGTTTGGTTAAGTTTAACAAAGATTTCATGAAAACAAAAATAATCAGTGGACTTTGGAGCCTTTTTGCCGGAGTTCCAGGGACTTATTTACTGTGAAAAAACCCATGGAATCAAAGTTAAGGTCAAACCAAGCACATAGGAAAAAGAATGAGCAAAAACGGACAAGAAACGAGTGAGATATGCTCACTTTTGTGAAGTAGGATGAATCTGCTCGAACACCAATTTGCAGCTGCGTTTTTGGATGATTTGTGAGAGATTTAGATGAGTTTGTAAAGTGTTTAGGACTTGGATTAGTGTGGTATTTATAGGAGAAGGTTTGGGTTAGGTTGTAGTTGAGTAATTAATGTTAAAAATGAGTTTAAAACTCAAATAAACATCAATTTCGCGCTTAAAACACGAGCTGGAGGAGGCTGCTGGTCGCCAGGGATCTATCATAGCGCGTTGTTAAAGGAATTAAGAACTGGATTCATTTCGATGTGAAGACTTGGCTCAACTGGTTAGTGCGCCTTTGGGTGAAATGATAGACCCGGGTTCGAGTCCCGTGGTCTTCATTTTTTGTTATTTATTTTCCTGTTTTGTTTTCTTTTTTAAAACCTTAACTTTTAGAAAATTACATAATCAGTCCTTGTAAGTTTAAATCCCAGCAATTGCACAAATAGTCCCTTGTCTTAAACCACTAACTTATATTATGTTATAAAAGAAACTAACTTTATAAAACAAACTAACTAGGTTAGTTTACTAACTTTAAAATTTAACGAGACTAACATAGTTTATTATAAAATAACTTTTAAATAGTAAAATTAATTAATTTAATTAAGTTAATAATTGATAAATAATCATATTTATAACGAATTAATAAAAAAAAGATTTTCAAGACTCGCTTTCTAAGTTAGGGAGGTTATGAAAACGCATGGCGTTACAGTCTCTCCTCCTTTAGGAAATTTCATCCCGAAATTTATTTAAGAGAAAGACTTTGGAGAACAAGCATTTGGCTAAAAGAGTTGAGATTCAGCATAGGTAAATGTGTATACATGTGTGTGAGTTTAAACAGTTTGAATCAATTTGGAGACGTATACATATAAAACGTGTCGTGTTAAGAGGAAAATATTGGTACAAAATGGTTTGTATTTTGAAGAAAAGTGAGATAGTTCGTATGGAGGGTTTTCAAGGATAGTAAAATTCACATATTTTTCAGAATTGTTATCGGGAGGAATGAGAAGGTTGGTATGTTAAAAAAAGTGTCAACATTATAAATGTTACGTTTGCACAAGAATAAAGAAATAGAAGGATACTTTTAGAGGTAAGAGGATAGGTTAAGATTCGAGCGTTTAAACAGACTTGATTTGTGAACGAGGTTCGTATGAAGGAAAAGAATAGAGGAGAATAATGAGAGTATAAAAGTGGACGATTGATGTTGAATACACAAATGCGAGTATCAAAAATAGTATAAGTATTGGATATACGAAAGTAGTGTGTTAAGAATGACGCCTCGTCATGGATAATCGGATGTAATGCGTTGTGAGTTGTTTAAAGTTGAATTAGGTCTGCAAAACACTGAATTTCTCATGGCACGTCTTACGAAAGTTTGGTAACATGATGAAAACACTTATATATATAGGAAGTACCAGCGGCGTATCCACTATGTTTTGACCATGTTATGTCCGTTTCGTATTCGGTGTCATGTTACGTTTCATGTCTTACCATACACAGTAGTACACTCTATGGTTTTCATACGCCCATCACTATAATCCCGTGTGCACCCGCGATTATTTTGATCGTCGCATGATCAGCATAGCTTGTACTAGTTGTGTATGAATCAGGGTATACATAATTTAAAAATAAGAACGTGTACGTATAAGAATATAGTATATAAGCAAGTCCATGCTTAAGTATGTATGAGACCCACGTGAGCGAATCCCTCGGATTCCACTCGCGTACGGGTACAAATATATGAATCATGAGTATGAATGAAAGTATGAGCATAAATATAAGTTTAAGTATGAATATACACGTAAGTATGAGTATAAACATAAAAAGTATGAGTATGAACATAGGTGTAGGAATAATTGTATGGGTATGAACAAAGTGTATGATCGTGAAGATAAGTGTAAGCAATATTGAATAAATATGAGTAAAACATGATTGTGAATATTGGTGTACCCATAATTGTATAAGTGTAGGTGTAAGTGAAGTGTATGAGATGATTGTCAATATGACTATAGGTGTAAAACATGTTTAAATATATATAAAAAAAGTACGAGTGGAAATATGAATGTAAACATTAGTATGAACGTAAACGGGGGGAAATGAATATGTATAATGCATGAATGTGTATATGGGTATGATTATAAATACAAACGAAATTGTATAAGTGTGGTTATAAACGTAAATGTATAAATTTTGAATTATAAACATAAAGGTGTAAGTATGGATATAAGTGTAGACATAAGATGTATGAATGTGAGTGTAAGAAACAATGATTTGGTTTGTAACATTAATCGAAATTTACGAATTAAATCACGTAAAAGATTAAGAAGATTTGAGTAAGAAAGGAAAAAAAAAAAAACGAGTGGTATGCGTGAGATTGTTGTGAGATATTGACTAAAGCGTGTAAATGATATGTGCGTGTAGTCGCTTGAACAAAATTGAATCAAAATAGATTAAATCAAATTGGGAATGTAGAGTCTAGTTTGTGCAAGTGAAGAGGATATAAAACATCCATTGATTGCGTGAAATAGTACTTTGAAAAAGAATGAAAATACTACTCTTGTTTTGAAAGAATTTACAAAAGTTGAAAATTATCGGTTCTTATGAAGTTTCCTTACCCACATGTTTTAAATTCATTTTACATGTCGAGTAATGTTTGAAAAGGTTCTAGAATTTGACGAGGTTACATTGTTTTAAATAACTTTTCATTTATGAAGAAATTCGAAGTTTAAAGGTTATTGTGAAAACATTGATCATAAAAAAAAATTGGTATATGAGCTTAGTGATCGTGAAAGGTGTTCTCAATAAAATACTTTGTTAATTTTGAAAAAGAGTTTTGATAAACGGTCGAATAATATTTGTAATATTTTGTATGATAAGTTGGTTTGATTCTCAATAAAAAAAATGCAATCTTTAGTATAATGTTGCGAAAAGGGTGTGTTTTAGTAATTACGTGGAATACGAAATTTCATGGGCAATGGATTTATTAGACTGGCTAAGTTGATAAGTAGCATTTCGTGAAATTTTGAAAATTGAGGAATAAGCGTTCATGGTAAAAGGTTAAGAATTTTGTGTGTGTGAGTTATATGAAAATAGATGGTAGGGTAAGAAATTTTTTTTATAATGTAACACCTCGAAAATTTGCGTCCTATAATGTATTGACACGTGTCATAAGTTTACACGTGATAATAAATACTAAATAGGGACTAAAGCTGACAAACATGAAAAGTATGTGAATTCAAGGGTTCAGAATGTCAACAAGGGATAAATATACTTTACAGTAACCCTAAATGATGCTCGTACCTTCAAACGAATGAATCATGGATCATACGGAACGAAATGTGGAAGAAAGTGAGAGATTACAAACTACAGGGGTTAAATGTGTCAATATGTTTAAGTTATACCTCTGAATGACCCTTTAACAAACCTGAGACTTTGTAACGGTAAATTATGCTCACTAGAATGCACGATGTAAATTTCGTAAAGTTCCGTTTTAAAATGAGAAAGTTATGATCGAATTCGTACATGAGGGGTTAAAAGCGTCAACATTGAAAGTTAGGACTTTTCGGGTAGTAATAAACTAACCGAGGACTTAACGAAGCGGGTAAAAGTCACGAGGCCCTTATACGTAAATAAGAGAGGCCCGAAGTGCAAAGTTACCCCTTCAAAACGCCAAGAGCCGGCTGCAATTATGTAAAAAGATTTGAAAAATCTTACAGCAGGTCTCAGGCGGGCCGCGTAAGAGTTACATAGGGCTTATGCGGGCCGCGTCAATAGTAGAATGATTTGATTTCTGACAATAAGATTCAGGCGGGCCGCGTAAAGGTTAGAAGAACCTTACGCGGGCCGTGTCAGCCTCCCAGATACAGAAAATGCGGACAGAAGCACTGTTTGGTGTTTTAACCGACTTGGGGCCATTATTAAACAGCATGGGCGCCCCCTAAACGACCCCTAGGACTCAGGGACACTTGTTGATGATCAGGGATCCATTGTAGACTTGTGTGGCAATGATCTAAGGTGTCTAAGTTACTATATAAAGGCCTTGTATGCACACATTGTAACCACACCTCATTCCTTCACTTCTGATCATTTCTGGAGCTCAAGTGTTCTCTCTAAGCATCTCTGGTCGTGCATAGGACTTCTGTAAATGTGCTTAACCTTTCTTAGTTAAGTTTTTGCTTAGCTATTGCTTAAAAGTCAATCCGTCGTAATTAACGGTTGACTTAATGATTAATCACAAATGGTCCAGTGATTAGTCGAAATAAAGGTAGTTATGTGTTGGTAATTATGTGGGCATTAAACCCTTAAAAGGGCACCCTCTGATTCTCACTCTAACTAGTCCAAATGTCGGGTCAAAGTTGCTTAGAAAAAGTCAACAGAATGCTAAATTTCGATTTAACGCATAATTAACAATGTAGATGGCGTGTAACCTGTTTTATCACTCATATAACATGATAATAAGTATTATAACTGGTCTAAGCTTGTTTGATCCGACCATTTACTGTTTTGACCCGGTTCGGAACCGAAAGTCGCAAAACTTTGACTTTTGCTTCGACTTCAGTTCTGACCCGTTATGGTATGATTTAGATATGCCTTAGGACTCTCTTAGGACCAGGTTACATGATGGTATGACCCTCTGTGACCGGTTCGTTGGTTGTCCGAGTCGTTTGCACATCTCCGTTATATGCTTAAATGTTGACCATACTGCCCTTTTGATCTTAAAACGAGAATTTTGGATATGTGAAAGGACAGTAACCTTAGTTACTGATTTCTAAACATGTCCCTAAAATTTCATGTCGATCCAAGGTCTAGAATAGGAGTTATGCTAAATAGCGCAATTAAGAAAACTTTAGTAATTAAACGGCGCAATTAGCATAAAGCCTATCTAAACCCAGATTTCGACACCAAACCTTTTACACACTAATGTAAAATAATATTTTGGGATTTTTAAAGATTTTTAATTATTTTTAACCTGCTCATAACCTGCGGTTATGACCATGATTCGGCAAATACCAAATATACCCTTTTCGGTCATAAAATGAGTTCTACATGGTATTTTGACGCGAATCCAGTTGCTACTGATTTTAAATAATAAATAAAGTATTTTGAACTTTATAACCTGATCAGAAAACTCAGATTTCCTGTATAACCCGGAAATCACTTAAAACGACTATATAAGCGTATTAAACGCATAGTTTGAATTTAAAACCATTTTGTCAAGTAAGGTTTATTGCCTACTGATATAACTTATTAAAATAAGTGGTTTTACTGATTATTTCAAACCCGAACATCAGAAGTGTAAATAATCTCTTTTATAATCTTTAACATGACCAAAATACCCCTACAGGGCGTATTATGGGATTAAACTCGTTATGGGCATGATGGAAGGTATCCTACTGATATCACAACCTCTTTAGAGCATGTTGACTTAGGAAACCTGTGTAGGACTCTTACGGTTACCCGTTACGCCATTTACGCGTACGGTTCAGTTTATGTAACTAGTTTACATAAATTAGCCGAAACGGATCAAACCTTGTCGTTTTTATCTCAAAATCCAGAATGTGGTTAGATTAACCATATAAAACAAGTCTTCAAACTTGTCGGGTCTAAATCACATTCCATTCCGGTCTTCGCTTAATCGTGCGTCCGAACCGTATCTTTCGTTAAAACTAACCGGTCTAAGCTAAGGCTAAATTAAAAGACCCGTTAGGATTCTAATAGGTTATTATAAACCTTCGTTCCAGAACAGGAGACCCGGTAAAAGCTACTTGCATTAGCTATTTGTGAACTATACTTGCAAAGGTAAATACTTTTAACTTATTTCCCTATACGGGCTTGGGGTACGGTATATAAAATACCGCTTGGTCGGGCAATTGACCTTAATCGTTTGGTGGTTAAGTATTATCAATTATGACCCGTTAAAAATTTGACTTATTTGCTTAAAGCCTTTGGGGGGTTATTGACCATGTCCCGGATATCCCTGGCATCATCTTACGAGATGGCCACGACCTAAGCACGGGGTGTAGGCGTACACCTGACAGCTTCATATGAAAAAGGGTATCTCACTTAAGGTTTAACCTTGTGGGTATTATACCTGTGGTGTGTCGATTAGTCTTTAACCCGGTCTACGGAACGGGCTACTGAATGCAAAGAAACATGTAATTCGTTTACAAGTATTATATTAAAATAATTATCCCAAGTTATAAAAGTTTGTGCCACGTGCATTCAAATCATTTTTATTAAATATTTTACAAAAGTGTCGGTTGGATGTATTTACCAGTGTAAACTGACGTATTTTCCCAAAAAGGTTAACTGCAGGTACTAAACGAACTAGGCCGGCTTCTCCTAGAGTCCACCATAAGTCTCGCAAGCTTGGACGTGAAACTGTTGAACAATATTCCTATTTATTTATTTGGATCCCCTGTGGATTAATTTCGACTATTGTGATACTTGATATTACAATTTATTAAAGTTGAAATATAACTATCGTTTGCTTCCGCTGTGCATTTAAATATTGTGTTGTTTGACTATATTGTTGCCAACTATGTCACGGTAATCCCCCACCGGGCCAACCGGTGAAACGTGTGGAGATCGGGGTGTGACATATAAAAATAATGCATTTTGAAATAATTAGAGGTTTGACTAATGATAAACGTTTTAGATATAAACATGATCATGTTTACATAATATAGTCTATTAAAAGAAAGTATCGGTAACGATCACCTAGGCAATGGAATCACCCGAATTCTTTGGCGAGGTCGTTGTAAGATGATAAAAGAAGCGGGGTTAATCGTCAAGGTTAGGAAATCACTCCTATCTTGATGATATGTCTCCACTCGTTGTTGTAATAGTGTAAATAAAATCACGTGAAATTATACATACTAATAATGTATATTCGTATGAAAATTAATAGCATGATGTATGCGCAAAAGTGAAATGTCACACCCCCAAAAATCCACACGCGGAGTACCACCGCTTGGAGGCGTGACATGACCAGGATCAAGCCATCAATCATATTGAACATAGCATAATATAAATAAGATAGTTTGTAAAACCCAAATCAATACGATTGATGTTCCAAACCAAACATAGTATCAATAGCGGAAGCGTAATAATGAAAATCCAAAGTAAAGTTATAAGTTCAATTGTTTAATATAATGTCTACGATCCGACTCCCACAACGACCCGCTCCTCCTTGTGCAAGCTCCATAAGTACCTAAGGTCCTGCAAGGCATGCAGCAGAGAGTCAACAACTAGTTGAGCGAGTTCACAGTTACAGTTCAGTAATAGTATAGTGTGAGTAATAGTATGTTCAGTCGTTTATATCATGTATCACATTTCCATCGCGGCCTCCCAGGCAGGTATGCGAAGATTAGGGGATAACTATCCCAAGTATTCTAGACTAGGTTTAATTGTATCGCGGCCTACCAGGCAGGTGTGCGAAGATGTTAGTAAGTTTAGTTCGCGGCCTTCCAAAGGCAGGTGTGCGAAGTCAGTCATAATATCGCGGCCAACCCTTGGCAGGTGTGCGAAGATCAGTTCAGTAAGTGTTACTAGTCTAGTCGTATCTTATCGTTCGGTTCTATCAGCTGAGTATGTACAATAATTCAACAACACCCATTCCCACCCGGGAACCCCATGCCTTGGCTGTGTGAACTCACCTTGGTTTGCTCGGTATGCTAAGTTATGTGCTCACCAGAAATTAACCAAGTCCTATAGTACGCACGTATTTACAATCAGTTCAAGTTCGTAAAGTTTCACGTTCAATCAGTATCACAGAGTGTGTTTGACAGTTAACATTATGTAACACATAAACAGTTAATTACATACAATAAGCTTAACATACGTAATCTAGTTATCATAACCCAGTTAACATATTAACAGAACTAATATTCTAACTGAGTTGCTAAACTAACAGAGTTATGGCTTAACAAGTTTAACAAACTGAGTAAATAACTAACAGGGTTTCACACTTAACAGAATTTACTAACAAAGTTAGCTGTGCAAAGCAATCCAACGAAATCCCTAAGTAGTGAAAACACTAGTGCCGAAATCCCTTGGGCCGAAAACCATTTGGGCCGAAAACACTATATGGGCCGAACTCCCGTTGGTTTTCGTCGGCTAGAAGTATGACGAAAACACTCAAGTGTTTTCGTCCAGTTGTGTGTTTTCGCCTGGTTGTTTTCGTCGAGGTGAGGAATCATCAACAAACAGTAGGTCACGCAACAGCAATCTAATTATCATCATCATCAGCAACGATTACAATAACACAGCAACCCTAGTTTCCTCTAACAGTTATATACACCACCACAACCTTAGATCGCGCTAACAGTTTCTATGATCATGACAAGAATCATTCAATCGGATTAACTAAGACACTCAAATAAACTCTACAGTCATCCGTACGATCCGAACCGTCATCCAAAAATCATGTTTACAGAATCTCATTCAGTTCAACAATCAACATTCATACCTAGTATCCAGTTGGGTAATATATATATATCGAAATCGAATATTATCATCATGTTAATATCATTCAGATCATCAATAGCAGACACACACAGACGAACATCTCATCCAATAGGCATAACAGTTTGTGAACAACCACATAGATATGCATACATAACGATCAACAACCATACATGCCAATCATCCAAACAAGATTACATCGAAATCATACGATAAGCATTTTAGTCAACAGAAACATGTAGGTCACTAACCAAGGATCAAACAAGAAGGGTTTGGCTTCGACCGAAGAGAAGGGCTGCCGTCGGGTTCCAAGGGTAGTGAGAGAGATAGAACGTGATAAGTGGCTAGGGTTTTCCAGATTTAATCTCTAACGTAAAGGTTAATATAAAAACCTTATAGTTGTTCGCTACTGGGCCGAAGCCCATTCCTGATTTCGTTGGTCACAAACAAGGTGGACGAAAACACCTTGTGTTTTCGTGAGTGAATGTGTTTTGGTGGGGGGGGGGTGTTTGGCCAAGTTCCAGACTAAACAGTTCAATATTAATACCAAATATATTATTATTAACTTACACACACTAATGCACACCAATTATCACAAATCGATTACAACAAAAACGCCTTACGATTTAACATGTTACAAACGTATACAAGTCGTGTAACCAATCAATTAAAACAATTACGCGCAATAATGCGAAGATGGAAATCTTGGAAACTCGAGTTGTCACATGAAATCTCAAAAATAGTTCAAAATTGACAAGAGAGAGTTTCATCGTAAAAGATTGAAAATAATAAAGCGTAAGTTCGATAAAAAGAGACTTGGATGGTTCCAAAACAGAACGTTGACTAACCAAAGTGGTCGAAAGGTCATTTGAAATTGAAGAGCATGCTTTGGCCTAATAGGTGGTATACTCTCGCCGACAAGTCGGTTAACGGTATTCACCCTTCCGGTTACTACATGCCCCAATTCAATCGAAAATTCGAGACTTGGCGAGATTTATGTAAAATCAAGGAGTGGGACTAGTCGACTAGATGCGGGTTTCACCCCTAGCTTGACGAGTTCGTACCCTAAGTGTGGTTGGTACTCGTTGGGTCAAAATTTAATTTCGACACGTTAACGAGGGTCCACTAGAAATTGAAATTTGAAATTTGAAATTTCCATTAAGATGTGGATTTCACTCCTAACTTAATGGTGTAATTTCATGCAAAAAAATGAAATCAAGCGGGATGAGAGTTGTTTACCAAATTGTGGGTTTCACGCCTATTTTGGTAAACTCGTCTCTTTTTTACAATATGAGTGTTGTCGGATTTAGAATAGTCGAGTAAAATGTATGAGGAAAAGCGTATGTTAAAGATTAAACAAACAAGAATAAATATGTCGAGAATGGCACAAAAAGAATGAAATATTAAAACAAATATTAACACATAATAAAACAAGTATTAACACATAGGAATAGCATGTCAAGTATGATACATAAGGATAAAATGACAAATATGTTTTAAAAGGCTCAAAGAGAATAGATAAGAAACACATAAAGTGGCATGCATGTAGTTTCAAGCAAAACATAAGAATAAGGCTCTAAAACTATAGACTAGGTAAAAGCATTCCTACTTTTCCTAATTCCCTATAGTTATGGCTCTGATACCAATCTGTCACACCCCAACCGATGGCGGAAACATCGGGATGAGACGAACAAATTGCTCAAAACATCATAACACTATGTGACAATATAAATTAAAGTTGGATTTCATAAATTACTAGAGTATAATACAAGAATCAACATAAACAACATTGTTTCAAATGTACATCAACAAAATAGTTTAATCTAGGTGCGTATCTAGTCCACCCTACACTTGTTTCATCATTCATCCATACTTCATTAATCAACCTGCAACATGTATTAAAATAGAGTTTCAATACAAAAGCAAAGGCGAGTATACAAGTTTAATTACATAGCATAATAGGGTAAAAACTCAAATCCGACATGATTCATAATGTGTGATTACTAGTATGCAATTTTGGCGTACAATATGATCAAACCCGAGAATACAACGCATAAAAGAGCCTAATCCCAAAAGTTTAGCGGGGTGGTAATGTTTAACTTAACAATACCCAAAAGTATAACGGGCGGGGCGTTAATCCTATAGCGCTATAATTGTTAAAGTGGGCGAGCAAAGTTAATGAGCATATAACGTTCCAAAGCGTTCACAAAGCATACGAGAATAACAAGTAATTCACATTAGTTTCATGTTTAATCATGGATAGAGTATGTTTCGTTGAGTTTAAAAGTTGTTTGCATAATCATACATGTTGCATCCCAAAGTGTAAAAGGGAAAAAGGGATCGAGTATACTCACGAAATTGCATATGCTTTCCGATTATCCAAAGTGACGAAGTTGTTGAGACTAGAAAGTTGAATGTGTTCGATTTGGAGTTCAAGAGGTGTTTACGTATGGTTCTAAGGATTTGGAGTTTAAATAACATGAAAATAACCATATGAAAATAATCAACTAACACATATGACACTTGTTCTTGACACTCTGAAACTCTAAAAGAGTTTAAATGTTTTCATGGAACAAGGTTCCATTAGAATCGTGACAAGTTGTCAAGGCCTAAGATGATACAATCTACTAGCTTGACGAATGTCCATTAGTTCATCACCAAGAGTTCGATTTGTTCGAATATTACATAAGTATTATATAGAGCATAGTATATCATATAAGTCAAGCATGAGGTAGAAGACTAAGGTCTTCATTTAGGCACCTCAAAGTGTCATAGAAATCATACATGAGGTAGGAAGAACAAGCTCCCATTTAGGCACCTCCAATGTTCACCACTACTCTTGATGGAAAAACATTCAAGGAGGGTCTTGAACTTACATAAGGAATGAAATGAACAACTATTCTATGAGAAAACATCAAGAAGTGAGTGGATGTTCATGAAAGATAGCCCAAGCTAGTCTAACCATCACACTTTTACCAAGCTTCAAGCTTGAACACTTCTTGTGGGTAGAACCCTAACTAAAACAGAAAGTTTATGAGGTTTAATCCTCTGATTTTAAGTGTCTCAACCTTGTTTTTAAGCCCAACTAACCATTCATTTGATTATGAGCATTAGGACATAGGTTTGAGATGAGAAAACTCAAGTTTGGTTAAGTTTAACAAAGATTTCATGAAAACAAAAACAATCAGTGGACTTTGGAGCCTTTTTGCCGGAGTTCCAGGGACTTATTTACTGTGAAAAACCCATGGAATCAAAGTTAAGGTCAAACCAAGCACATACGAAAAAGAATGAGCAAAAATGGACAAGAAACGAGTGAGATATGCTCACCTTTGTGAAGTAGGATGAATCTGCTCGAACACCAATTTGCAGCTGCGTTTTTGGATGATTTGAGAGAGATTTAGATGAGTTTGTAAAGTGTTTAGGACTTGGATTAGTGTGATATTTATAGGAGAAGGTTTGGGTTAGGTTGTAGTTGAGTAATTAATGTTAAAAATGAGTTTAAAACTCAAATAAACATCAATTTCGCGCTTAAAACACGAGCTGGAGGAGGCTGCTGGTCGCCAGGGATCTATCATAGCGAGTTGTTAAAGGAATTAAGAACTGGATTCATTTCGATGTGAAGACTTGGCTCAACTGGTTAGTGCGCCTTTGGGTGAAATGATAGACCCGGGTTCGAGTCCCGTGGTCTTCATTTTTTGTTATTTATTTTCCTGTTTTGTTTTCTTTTTTAAAACCTTAACTTTTAGAAAATTACATAATCAGTCCTTGTAAGTTTAAATCCCAGCAATTGCACAAATAGTCCCTTGTCTTAAACCACTAACTTATATTATGTTATAAAAGAAACTAACTTTATAAAACAAACTAACTAGGTTAGTTTAGTAACTTTAAAATTTAACGAGACTAACATAGTTTATTATAAAATAACTTTTAAATAGTAAAATTAATTAATTTAATTAAGTTAATAATTGGTAAAAAATCATATTTATAACGAATTAATAAAAAAAAGATTTTCAAGACTCGCTTTCTAAGTTAGGAAGGTTATGAAAACGCAGGGCGTTACAACTTTTAACCGCAATTAAGGGATTAGTAGACCACATAGCAAACCTCATCCGTTTAAACACAATGTACAAGCTCCTAATGCATAAACTTGACCAACACATACATTCAACCCGAATTCTTATACGAGTTCCATCTAAAGCACATTCTTCAAGTTAGTAAACTACTAAATTCATCACAATCACTTTCTATACATATAAACTTACAACTTGCGTACGATTCCACATATTTGCTCTCTTAGGCATTTCATCGAACGCTTGGCGTGCGTACCACTATTTAAGCTTAATGTACAAGTATATCATGCTTCACTTTCTACTTCATGCTTTCATTCATCAATCACCACAAAACATTAAGTAAACTCATATAATGCTCAATTTAGCTAACAAGATTTCTTCATATACCACATAATACATCAATCTTTCACAAGAATTAGACATGGATGATGATTCAAGTCATCATCCTCACCATAACTATTGGGTTTCACCTCTAAGCATCAAATTAACCTAAATCATGCAATATCCATGTTCCATATGAAAATTCTAACACCTACACATGCTCAATTTCACTTAAATTCACGGATTAAAACATAACCTACTTCATACAAGTTCACCAATCTTAGTTTTGAGACATACCTTATGATCCCCTTGTGAAGGTGATCATTAATCCATGTTTATTCATGAAATTGAGCTTCGATTTACCCTTCAATTTGATCATTTAAGGTTGAGCTAGGGTTTGGCTCCTTTGGGAGCTCCTGAACGATCCAGAACACACACGAATGTGTGTTTTTGTGTGTTGTTATTTTCTTTTAATATCTCAACTTTCATTTTAACCCACTTTAGTCCCCCGTGTTTGTTAATTAGACATAATTGGCATCATTTTCATCTTTCTATAGCTTTTACCATTCCCTCAACTAGGTTAAATAGCCTAGTTACTTATTTCATGATATGTCCTATAGGAACATACAACAATATAAACATTCGAGTTTTGGGGTGTTACAAATCTACCCCCCTTAAATGAGGTTTCGTCCCCGAAACCTTTCTCATTTCCATTAAACACTTATTATCCTTTCCCCTTGCTCCATCAACACGTCCACTAGCCCACCTCAGTGATAGTCTTCTATTTTCAAGAACCCGTCCCAGAGTTTTTATTAGTGTCGTTTTCACTAATAATGCTAGCTTCTAACATACTTCTTAGCTAATGGTTCATTCATCATTCTAATACTTGTATATCATGTGTAATATATCATTTTGTTTTCTTGAAACAATCCCAACATCCCATTAATAACATTCCTTTTTGTTTATTTCAACATTCATCTTATTTTCATCGACCATACGATCTAATTTTGTAATTTATACATACACATCTATGTTTAATTTTGATAGGTACCTCATAATACTAAGTAACTATCCCTTCTCGATTCATGACTATTCATATAGTTGACTTCTTTCTAACAAATCCATACTTTTCATACTTTACTTTTACATAACATTCTCATTTCCTTGGTCCGTTTGTAGTGGGTCAATATACATAATTCTTCACACTTATTATCGTACTTACATTCGTATGTTCCGTTATAACAGATCTAATACCTTCATCCCACCTCTTAGATTATATGTTATACATATGTCATATAACATTTAGTTCTTGTTTTGTTATCGCAACAAAACTACTATTTCATAGTCACATATCCACGCTTAACTCCAAAGTTAACATCATTCTACGTTTCCTATAGTTATTTGTACTATACATACCCTTACGTTACCTTCAACTCACCTCATTCCTTCTACATTACTATTCCTCTCAATTCATGCATTACTTAATTTGCCTAAGCAAGCATACCATGCAGGTTCTTTATACAAGAGTTCAACCAATACCCAAAATTTTCGCTCAAAACTTTCAAGATTTACTTCTCAATGACATAGTTCTCTTCTTACATCAACTATTATAAGTCAAACATTCCATACCCTAACATACCTATTCCATTATTCATATCGTAGGTCGCTTTCAATTTACTAATCCATATCTATGTGGTATGAGTTAAAACATTATACTTACTTTGATTTCATTTCGTGCTTCTGCGATCCGTAAACCAGATCGATCCGCTCCTTCGCGTGTACAAACCGTACCAGGCCTGCTTTCATTCATCCTTGTACTGAGCTTTTACTCGTGCACATTCGTTCACCAATTCGATTGGTTTCATCACATTGAGAGTTCTACCATTGACATCTACAAAATCAGCGGTTAGCACTTTTCATTCAAACATTCATTATACTAGGTGGTTACTCACCTATAATTCTTTTACAATTTCCTATGTACATGCTATAACACTTTTCACGTTTCATTCCTTACATGCAATTCTTTTATTCTAGTTGCTTATTTTGTCGACCTTTGCAGTTTGACTTTTCAAGGTCAAACCGACATTTCTTACTTATCGTAGATGTAATGAAGTACACATTCGTACTTCTTTCCCTTCATGCTTACTTGCAAGGACATTCATTACATCAATTCGGTATTCTTAACAAAACTCACCCTTCTCATTCATCTTTAAATAATTGTCCGGGTCGTGGCCCGTCGTTCATTATGACTGTGACAACCCTCACTAAACCAGGTATCCGTACAACTTAATTAATAATTAATTACTGCTTAATTACTGTGCTTGATTGAAATTGTGAATGAACTGCTACTTGAAATACTGATACATGTACATACTTGCATCATACTCTATTTGCTGTCACTCCATTATTTACATACTGAACACTAGTGACAATCTTGATGCACCAAAAGCACAGTAGCACTATGAACGGATAACCTATTAAACGTGCTGACATAGTTAGCACCAGGCAGGTACTGCCTCTAAGGCCTGTATGAGCCAGAGATATTTTGCTACACTAGTAGAGAGTGTAGGGATATAAGGGTTGTAGAACTGCGTCACTAGGCATAAGTTACAGTGACCGGATGTGCCTAAAACGTACACTAAGTACAAAATTCAGCACTTTAAATAAAAATTCAGCATTTAGCTAACTAATAAAGTGCCAAAACATGAGAAAAATATTACTAGACACTTTCCAAAGTGTCGGGAATAAGTTGTGTCACTAAAAAATAGTATTAACGACACTTTAAAGCTTTGTTAAGCACTTTAACGGATCACTATCCAACCGAACAACCGGACTTTACCCGGAACATAAAAATATTGTCATTAACATTGTTTCTCTTTTTCTGAGCCAGTTAGGGTCCCCGAATACCCTAACACCCGCTATAATGCATAACACACTAGTAACCGAGTTAACCTTTAACTTAACTAACTAATACTCAACTATTGGTTGGAATTGGACTAGGTTACCCCCCCCCCCCCAAACCGAATCGGTCACCATGTGACCCCACTCTCGTCCTTCATTTGATTAAACTAATCCTTCTTGTCCCATATCATTTAGACATAGAAACCGTTGGATAATGATCATATGATTTGCCTATAAGATCCACACTAAACACAACATAACAATCACCACCCACACTTGAACTTCATCACTCTCTCTCCCTCTCCCTAAGCTCTCGGCCAAACACCCCCTCCACCATCCATCCATCTTTCGATTTCCATCTTCTCATTTCAAGTGCATTCAAGTGTCAAGGATCACATACGAGGAAGCTTGGTGCATTCGGAACGTGAAGGACCTCTTCTCATTGCTTTTATCCACTCATTCTTCGACTAGATTCTTCCCTAGCCTCGAGCTAGTAGTAAGTTGCTATAAACGCCCTCTCGATCTATTTTAAAGTGGTTAAAATAAAATATGATGGTTAAAACACATGAACTTACAAGATGATGTGTTAAAAGTCTACTAAAATGTTAAAGATGTTGGTTAAAAGCTATGATGTGGTGTAAATCTTGTAAGACTTGTTTTGTGTAACTATTTAGTGCCAATCTATGTTGTGGTAGCTCGGATCATCGTCTAACCCGGATTGGTCATGTTCATGAAACAGGACATAGAGTATGTTCAAGGATGAAAGGGGTTAAATGATGAAACTCTACCACACACTAAACATGAACTTGTGTAAAATCGACTTTACTTATGAAATAGTGTTCAAAACTAGTAGATCTACGGATCTACAAACGGTATTTTCAAAGGACCAAGTGTCAAAGAAATCGTATTTTCTAAAACCGGATCTTACATGAACAAGAATGATTTTAAACACACTAGTGTGTAAACACTTGTGTAACACTAAGTTTCGACAAAGAACTAGTTTTGTCAAATTTTACAAGAAGTTGTAAAGATGGAATTTCTTTAAAAACGAGATTCACAAGGAACCGGGTAGATTATTGCAAAGATCCACTAAAAGTAATGGAAATTACTACATATTCCGGACAAACCACAAGTTCATGTAATTTTTGCGATTTACATATATATTGACTAGTTTGATGGTTTGGAAATTGTTGTTGTGAATGAGAAAATTGTTGATTTGGATTATAAAAGAAAATGATACGCTTGAAAGCGTGGCCACCTCCAGTTACAGGGGAAACTCTGGCGAAATTTTTCCAAAAACCTAACACTTTGAAATATTTTCATCACAAGTGTTAGAAATACATTTTTAACTTGTTTTCAAAAATGTAAATTTCGCCATGACTTTATTTATAAAAATTCCAAACATCGGAGGTGAGATTTTCACAAAATAAAAACTTGATAAAAATATATATTTAGTATATATATTTTCTGTAACATCACTTGTGGATGTTTATGATTATTTTTGTGAACTACTTAAATATTATTTTTAGAGTAAAAATAATATTACCGAATGTTAACGATTCCAAAATAATACGAACGACTTCACGATAAATATTTAAGTTACAACGGTATAAGTTAATACCACCCGATCTTTAAAACGTAACTTACGCATTTTCGGAAAATACTATGAACGCGTATTTTTGTCAGGGTATTATTTTGGGAAAATCATATGTATTAAAATATAATATTTTTGGGAAAAATATTTATATTTTGGAGAAAGGATTAAAATATATATTAAGTGAGACTTAATAATACATTTTGAATTTTATGAACGCACTTGTATTAAATCCCCCATCCTTGGGAAGGAAAATAATTACCAAGTATTTACAAAATGTAAACACGAAATAGTTGTCTAACTATTTCCCAAAAACTTAAACCTGAAGCTAAGGCACGGCCGTCCGTCTAATAGAGTTAGTACGTGTAGGTCGTCGCACAGCTGCTTGATCAGGAGATATACTTGGTAGAGACGCACCACTGTGAGTTCATGTCCCCCTTTTCTCTTAACTGTTTTCAGTTTTCTAAACTGCGGGGGTGAAATACATGTTACTTTGATTACAAGTACTTTATACATGGTATGGTTAGCGTAAGGAGGGTTACTACTAGATCATGTGAGTGGGTAGGCGGAAACTTGAGGCCATTAATCCTCTGGGTAGGACCGAGGGACAGGAGCGGTAGATCTATCTGGGTGTAGCGAGCCCAGCCCCAGGCCCAGCATAACGGACCTCGGGGTGACTTTGTGCCCAACGCATAAATCCGCTAGGTTTGAGTCTTCCTACTTGCACTTCACACATATCAATGGCCTTGCAAACCATTGGTGATCTCTTTTTCCTTATTTGCTACATACCAGGATTTCATACTTACAAAGGTTTTGTTATTACTCTCTTACACATGAACTCGCTCAACATTATTGTTGATTTTTCCAACTTACATGTATTTCAGGGAACTAAAGATCTGGCGCGGTATGTTACGTTTTCCCGCTGCATAAGAGTCCGAGGTCATCCAAGTTTAGGGGATGTGACTTTTACCTGGACGAGTCACAGTCCTTAGACTGCGGTTATTTCATGTTGATGTTTGTGTCTTCTGAACAATGTTTTATGTTTATGGTTGTAGTTTCCGTTGCTTGAGTCAACGTCCTAAGACAATGTTGTGATACTTATGTTTTAAAACTTAATTAAATGGATGATCTTGCATGGTTTTTATTTCATATAGCTTGTTATGGTTAAGCTATGGTATTAAGAAGTCACACTAAATTAACCACGCTTCCGCAAAGCCAGGGTGTGACAGCTTGGTATCAGAGCTCTGATCATAGCGAACTAGGATTCTTTCTCGAGTCTAGACTATGATCACTAGGGCTCTCACAAAAACATTTTTACATTGCATACCACTTAAGTCCAGATCCAAAACGTTTTATAAACAAAGTTGAGCACATTTTATTTGTTAGTTGTAGGCTCAGTCTGGGATGCTGAGGCTCAGTCTGAGAGGCTGAGGCTCGGTCTAAAAGGCTGAGGAAGTAGGCTAGTGGGACTAGGAAGAACAATCCGAAAGGCTGGGAAGGTAGTTTGAGAGACTAGGAGATTCAGTCTGGAAGACTGGGAGGCTAGTGGGACTAGGAGAACTATATGATTGCTTATTGGTGACTAATATGTTTATTTGACTATATGATTGATTATTTGTGCATATGTGTGTTTGTATTACAAAACGTCATGCCTTCATCAGATACTGGAGAATCGGACACTACAGATTCCATGGCCATAGTATCAGGTGACATAGTTTCATCAAAGCACGAGGTGTACGTTTCCGATACTACCAGCACAGACAATGACGACTTTCATCCCTTTTGCGCTGCCCGATGTCGTAGCAGAGCCTGCTGATGGCCATCTTATTGGGGATTGCCACTCGTGGTGATCCCTGCTCCTGTGCCCCCTTGCCACTTATCCCATTGTTGATATGCCCCCCCCGACGTTGTCTCCAACGACGATGTCGAACTATTAGAGGAGGACCCACTTGAGGGCGAGGCCCTATTGCTGCTGGTAATAGCCTACTGCTTGCGGACGCTCCTGCAGAGGAAGTTCATGCCCATTCCCCTGTCCCCGACTCATTTGAGTTTCTGACGTCCGCATCTTCGCATATCCAGGGAGTGCAGCACCACTCACACGACGCCAACCCTGATATGGCGTCATCAGCTGCACCCAGTTCCCGCACACAGCTTTGAGTTTGATCACGATATTGAGGATGATCCTGTTTTTCCACCTGGTTTTGATCCAGACCATGACGTTGAGTTCATACACTTAGACCAGCCCTTGGAGGATCCTGTAACCCCTGTGTTTGTTGATCCAGCTGATTTTGAGATGGAGTTTGTTGATCCGGAGCCAGCCGTGGCCCCTGAGCCAGGCGTTGCTCTTGACCCCGCATTGGAGCATGACCCTGTTCATGCCGATGCACCTGCTGTTGCTCCTTGATTGATCATCAGCTTGGACGAGAGAAAATTTGGGGTAATTGTGCAAGACAATTTATTATTACGGGGCCCACGTAATAACGACTTGTAGTGCACAGAAATCCTGGTGGACTCTGCGGGTCAAGCTAATGAAAACCAATGTAGCAGGAAATAACTAAAACACGAATGAACAAGGCATTGTAGCCTCGAGTTCATCCTATTACAAGCAACAAGCCATTTTGGCAAGCCTACGTGAAGGCTCAGAAATTTATTTCCTCACTCATACATTGAGTATATTTACGTGTGGAAATGAGTGATTACCTGATGGCTTATGGTGCTATGTATCTCATAGACAATTGAAATATTGTCTAACCCACTTCATACCACTGCAACAGAAGAAAATGCCACCCAGGCGTGACACAGACACCAGTACACTGCCAAGGACAGAAGCCGAGTTGCAAGAACGCATATCACAGGCAAATGCATGACATGAAGCCCTCCGCTCTAAGCACAACGATGGCCTTACTGGAAATAACCCTCCAACTGCCTGCACCTATAAGCAGTTCCTGAACTGCAAGCCTTTGAACTTCGACGGAACAGGAGGCGCCGTTGCATTTGTTCGTTGGTCCGAAAAGATTGACTCCATTCTAAGAATGACTAACTGTTCGCCCTGTCACACCCCCAAAATCCACCTGCGGAACACCACCGCTTGGGGGCGTGACTGACCAGGATCCAGCCACCAATTATACTGAGCAATATTTAATGATAGCATAAGTAATACTTCCCAACCACAAGGTTAGCAAATATCATAGTCAAAGTTCAAAAGTTCTAAGTTTAAGTAAAGGTTCAGATAAGTAGCGGAAGCATAGACAAAATGGATTAAAACAAAGTTCTTAGTTCAAGTTGTTAAAACCCAACACACGGGTTAGACGACCACTACACATCCAAAGCTGCAAGCTCCTGAATCACTGGGTACCTGCAAAGCATGCAGTAGGGTATCAACATAATGTTGGCGAGTCCACGAGGTGTCAAGTTTTAGTTTTCGAAAACGTAAGTTGTTTAGATAAAGCATCTATAATCACGTTGTGGGGAGCTACCCCATCTGTAAGCTCACTAAACTGTAGATACCGAAACTGTTGACGGAAAGTTGTTGTGCCCCGAGTCAATGTTTATCATCATTGACCAAGATGCAAGGTCTACTAGTTCACGCCCGATCTCCCCCGGTCACGGTGTGAGGTTGTCAAACCTAATAGCGCTATCAACTAATAACCCGTTCGCCCCCGGCGATTAATCGGTACTGTAAGCAGGGACTTAAGGTGATAGAGTTTCGTTTAGCTTGGGTAGTTGTGATTTATAAATATTATCCAAACGTATCTCCCCCGAAGATAGTAAATACCCATTCGGATTTCCCCCGGAAATAATATTTCAAAAGTATTTTTCCCAAAGTTGGCAGTTTGTCCGTGTCCCTCCTCGGGACGCATGCTTTTAGTGTGTGAACTCACCTTGGGTTGCTCGGCAGATTAGGTTACTTGTCAAACACGCTGGTCACCACGTCCTAACATGGTTACCAGTACAGGTCAGGTTTGGGTACAGAGAATGTCACGTATATTTAACACATAATCTAACACGTAGCATGAATACAGTTACATGTTGAGCTATTGGGCCTGCTCTACTATTGGATCAGTCAACAGTAACAACTAACACATAGTTCAGTTAAACCGGCAGCCCAAACAAATCACATTATGGCCCAATAATTAAAGTGAACAGCCCAGTCGAGACAAGGTGGTCTCGACTCGAGAACATGCGGTCTCGAGTCGCAACCAGGAGGTCTCGACTTGTAATGGCTGGTCTCGAGTGGTGCAGGCATGACTCGCAACTTCAGAGGTCTCGAGTCCCGTCTCGAGTTGTCACGATGTGGTCTCGAGTCGAGACCTTGATTGTCTCGAGTCCTTGATGTCACACCCTGACCGCGTGTAACATGCAACCGCGGCGGAAAACGTCGGGGAGTGTTGTGGACAGAATTAATTGTTATACAACCATGGAAATTAAAGTTACATTTTATTTATTAAACAAGGGTAGTACATTGTATTAAACAGGAAAACAGAGTTTATAACATAGTTAACTAAGTCTATCTTCAGTTTTAGTCTCTAAGGCACAGGTCCGCCCTAGTGTCATGATCATCATCCTATGGAATAGCTCCTGAAAACACATGTGAAAGTAGGTACGTCAGCATAAAAATGCCTGTGAGATACATAGGTTTTGTGAAAATGGGATTCATGACTTGAGTTTAAAGAATGTTTAATAACAGTCAGTCGTGAACCTTGTAATTTGTCTTGCTTTGTAAACCATTTGAAAAACGATAACATCAGATGATATGTATAGATAAGTGCAAGGTTAAACGAGTAACCAAGTAAAATGAGTTGAATATAATAAGTTGTTTTGTAAGACAATGTTTTATGAAAAGTATGTTATTTGTATAAAATGTTATATGTCAAAACTGAAATGATTTAGATAACGCTAAGATATGTAATATTATACAAACATTTATATATAGGAAGTACCAGCGGCGTATCCACCATGTTTGCATCATATTACATACTCCACGTTACTCAAACCATTTACCCAAACCAATCCACCATGTAAATTGTTCATGTATAAACCAAATGTCAAGTGTTATTGTGTAAACCATGTCAAATGTTTATGTTCAATGTAAACCACCAAATGTGTATGTCAATGTCAACGTGTTCATGTTCAATGTAAATCATGTGATGTGTATCCCAAAATGTATCATGTATGGTAAGCGAAATGTATCAACTTAAACCATATGAAAAATGCACAAAACAAGTCGTTGAAGTAAAACGTGGTTTAGATCAACGTTATGTTCTGTGGAAAAATGCATGCTCTATTGATATAAACATTTGTGCGGTATTGTGAAATATGCATACATCCAAGCCTTGAGACTGTGGCGATAAACCCTTAAACAAATTAAAGGTTTATCTAAGTTATGTATATCGAATTCGGTCATTCCTTCCAATCCTATCAAACCCAGGATTTCAGGAACGGGAGTTGTCAATTCCTATGGTACCACTACCTACTAACGAACGGCGTGATCAATGTTAATGAATGTATTATCCCATGTTAAACAAACCAAATGTCATAACAAAATGAAGGCATGTGATGTAAACAATAGTACTAAGTATGCTAAGTAAACATACGAAGCAGAAATGTTCATGTAAATCAATGTGCCCATATGCTGAGTAAACATATGCAGTAGAAATGTTCATGTAAATCAATGTGCCCATATGCTGAGTAAAAATATGCAGCAGAAATGTTCATGTAAATCAATGTGCCCATATGCTGAGTAAACATATGCAGCAGAAATGTTCATGTAAATCAATGTGCCCATATGCTGAGTAAACATATGCAGCAGAAATGTTCATGTAAATCAATGTGTCCATATGCTGAGTTAACATATGCAACAGAAATGCAATGTAAATCAATGTACTAAGTACGCACACAATGGGCATACATAGCATAAAATGTAATGAAATCGTGTACTATAATGTACTAACAACATAGCAGGCATATGATGTGAAAACATGGAAAGCATGAAAGTAACAGTAGGCACATGTGTTTCACCCCAAAACAGTTTGGAAAACAGTAAAAGAGGGGTTCAATGTACTCACCTGAGATTGCTTTGAGTTCTTGTATAATAATCAAACAATGCTAGATCACGGAATATCAAACGGCACCTAATAGGTAGCTATGTTAATATACCGGACCTTAATCGGAAGGATCGAATAGTATGCGGGTTCGTAAACCAAACGAGTATGGAGACTCGTGTAATATGGTTTAACAAAGCCTACATACTAAAATGAAACTTAACCTAAGTGCTTGCGACCCATCACGACCCGTTTAGGTAGCTTATGCTACCTCACGCGTCGTTCGCGTAGAACGCGTCTGGAACGCCTAACATCGTGACCACAAGGTATAACCTCGGAAGGTTATAGCTATGGTCACCTAATGTGTTTGGTCGGATCCTAATGATCGACCAAATGGGTCAGGTTCGAAAGTATAAGCGATGGTTTAGATCGCTTACCTTACGACCCTATATAAGCACTAAACTAAAAGTGACGAGCTAAGCATGTTAGAACATGCTTAACTAAGTTTGAAAACAGGTTTGACATCAAAACAAACGGCTTTGATGCCCACGAGTAGTTTGGTTACAAAATATGCAAGAATGCACATTTTGGCCGAAACTACGACTCGTCACTGAGCCTAGATAACGTGGTGATCAGTAGGTATAGTCACTACGGACTATAACCATCGTGATCACGCTCACGTTATGAAGTTCCATGAACTTCGCATCGACCATAAGCTGGTCAATGCAGAAAGTCAACAAAACGTTGACTTTCGGACTCAAAAAAGCGAATAAAAGAACGAAAGAATACTTACGGAGGGTCCCCGAATGCTAATCTAGACCAAAATGGCTCAGGTATGAAACAATGGTTCCAACTTAGAGCCTTAAGATCAGATTGTGTGGGTTTTGAGCAAAATGGGGGGGGTATTTATAGGAAAAGTGGAACCGTTAGGATCGTTTCTTGGATTTCGTGCCACGATCTTGTCCGTCCACTTGTCACAATGTTGTGGTAAGTCAGAGGTTGCCCCTCATTTGCTGGAAGAGGCAAGGGCCATTTGGTCTTTCGAAACGTGAAGAGCCAATCAGCATTTAATGTGGGTTCTGCTGTACTGGGGACTCCTTATGGACCGTATGGCTTATGGCTTACGGTCCGTAAGCCCCTAGTTTGGCAGAATTGCAGTTTTTGTCCCTGCAGCACCAAAACTTGGTATTTGATGCGTTTTTGGCACGTTTAAGCCCCGTTAACCTCATTTCAAAGCTCTAAAATGATGTTAAAGTATAGGGAACTGAAAATGTGCTCAAAAATATGTCGGATGTCGGTTCATTTGGCCGTACGGTCGCGATGTTCGGTTAATTACGACGGAATGCGCATAAGCGCGAAAGACGATCCAAATTGCGCGACGAATGGATTTTTCTTATGCCAAACACTAAGGCATAATACTAGGATGCTTACATAAATTTTTGGATGTCCGGATGTATTCAGAACGTAAGTTATGCGCGAAAGTGCAAACTTGTGCACTTTTTGACACTTTTAGCCCCTGAATGATCCAAAAGTTTGTTTTAGCATACCAAACCCCTCAAAGCCTATTTCTAAGCTATGTAAAGGATATTTATGGTATGTTTAACTTATGGACATGTTCCGGAATGTTCGTTACAGTTTAAATTGGCATACTTTCACAGTATGTCAAGTTTAGTCCCTGTAAGCGAATTAACTTGTTTTTGCCATACCAAAGCCTTCAAAACTTATTTCTAAGTTATGTAAAGGTTATTTAAGGTATGTTGAGTATATGTTGATGTTCCGGAGTATATGTCGCATTAAACTGAGTACGTTTACGTACTAGTTTGCGTATAATTCTCCAGAAAGCGATGTAGAGTTTGAAATTGAACAAAAGTTAAAATATGAAAAATGTAAAACACAATCAAACAATCATTGGGATAAAATAACATTGTTTTATTGATAATTGAACTGTTCATAATGATTACAAGCACAAATGTTATAGTCTCCCCTACTTGTGGAAATTTTGCCTTCATTTGATCTTCACGTTCCCAAGTAAACTCGGGTCCACGCTTAGATTCCCAACGAACCTTGACCAAAGGAATGCGCTTGCGTTTAAGCCACTTGACTTCACGTTCCATGATTTCCACCGGTTTCTCAACAAATTTTAGTGTTTTATCAACACGAATTTCGTCAAGCGGTATGTGGAGGTTCTCATCAGCTAAACACTTCTTGAGATTGGACACGTGAAAGGTTGGATGAACATTTCCAAGTTCAGGAGGTAACTCAAGTCTGTAGGCTACCTTACCGATTCTTTCGACGATCTTGAATGGTCCAACGTATCTAGGTGCAAGTTTTCCTTTCTTTCCAAATCTGATCACACCTTTCCAAGGTGAGACCTTAAGTAATACACGATCACCGACTTGAAAATCCAAGGGTTTGCGTTTTAGGTCCGCGTAACTCTTCTGACGGCTTCTAGCTGTCTGAAGGTTATCACGAACTTTCTTTACCTTTTATGTTGTCTCTAAAATGAGGGCAGGTCCAGTAAGTTGAGCCTCGCCAATCTCATTCCAGCAGACTGGTGAACGACATTTTCGACCATAGAGAGCCTCGAAAGGAGCCATGTTGATGCTGGAGTGATAACTGTTGTTGTAGGAGAATTCAATCAATGGAAGATGTGAATCCCAACTACCACCAAAATCGATCACACAAGCTCTAAGCATATCCTCCAGTGTCTGGATTGTTCTTTCAGATTGACCATCCGTTTGCGGATGATAAGCTGTGCTCAGATTAAGTTGGGACCCCATAGCAGATTGCATGGTTCTCCAAAAATGAGAAGTGAAACGAGCATCTCTGTCAGAAATGATGTTCAAAGGAACACCATGTCGAGCTACAATTTCATCTACGTAGATTTGAGCAAGTTTGTCAGCAGAAAAATCCTCACGGATTGGCAAGAAATGCGCTGACTTGGTAAGACGATCAACGACTACCCAGATGGCATCGTGACCTTTCTTTGTACGCGGGAGTTTAGTAATGAGATCCATAGTAATGTTTTCCCATTTCCAAACTGGGATCTCCGGTTGCTCCAATAATCCGGAAGGACGCTGATGTTCAGCCGTAACCTTAAGACAAGTAAGGCATTTGGATACGTATAAGGTAATGTCTTTCTTCATACCAAGCCACCAATACTTAATACGAAGATCCTTATACATCTTATCTGAGCCAGGATGAATAGAATAACGAGACTTATGGGCTTCATCCATAAGCAAGGTACGAAGATTATCTTGGCTTGGGACCCACAAGCGGTCCATGAAATAATATGATCCATTGTCCTTCAGTTCTAGAGCAGGAGTTATGTGATAAGGAAATTCCTTATCCATCAAACCTTGTGAAACACAAGCTTGTTGAGCCTGAGAAATACGAGCTTGGATATCGGTTTGAATAACAGATTGGACACGTACACAATGAAGCTTAGTACGTTCCTTGCGACTCAATGCATCGGCTACGACATTCGCCTTACCAGGATGGTAGCGAATTTCGCAGTCATAATCGTTTAGAAGTTCAACCCAGCGTCTTTGCCTCATGTTGAGTTCCTTTTGATTGAAGATATGTTGAAGACTTTTGTGGTCAGTGAAAACCACACATTTTGTACCGTACAAATAGTGTCTCCAGATCTTAAGAGTGAAGACAACTGCACCCAACTCAAGATCATGAGTGGTGTAGTTTTCTCATGTATCTTCAACTGCCTTGATGCGTATGCTATGACTTTGTTTCTTTGCATCAGGACACAGCCAAGACCTAATTTAGATGCGTCGCAATAAACGACGAAATCATCATTGCCCTCAGGCAATGTTAGGACAGGCGCGTCGCAAAGCTTTTGTTTCAAAGTCAGAAATGCTTCCTCTTGTTTGACTCCCCAATCAAATGGCTTGTTCTTCTGAGTTAGAGCAGTTAGAGGAACTGCAATCTTTGAGAAGTTCTCAATGAAGCGGCGGTAATAACCCGCCAGACCAAGGAAAGAACGAACTTCAGTAGGAGTAGTAGGCGTATCCCAATCCTTAATGGCACTGATCTTGGAGGGATCCACATGTATACCTTGTTCGTTGACAATATGTCCTAAGAATTGAACTTCTTTAAGCCAAAATTCACACTTGGAGAATTTGGAGAAAAGTTGCTCTTTCTTTAGGAGTTCCAATGTAAGACGTAGATGTTGCTCATGATCAGCTTGCGTCTTAGAATAAATCAAGATGTCATCAATGAAAACGATGATGAACTTATCCAAATAAGGCTTGCAGACCCTATTCATCAAGTCCATGAAAACAGCAGGAGCATTAGTCAAACCGAATGGCATGACTGTGAACTCATAATGTCCATAACGAGTACGGAACGCTGTCTTGGGAATGTCTTATTCATGCACACGAAGCTGATGATATCCAGATCGTAGATCAATCTTCGAAAAGTATGAAGCACCTTGCAATTGATCAAAGAGATCATCAATGCGAGGTAGGGATATCGATTCTTGATGGTAAGCTTGTTAAGCTCACGATAATCGATACACATCCTAAAAGATCCATCCTTCTTCTTGACAAAAAGAACGGGAGCACCCCAAGGTGAAAAACCAGGACGGATAAAACCTTTGTCAGAGAGCTCCTGAAGCTGCTTAGATAATTCTTGCATCTCTGATGGTGCAAGACGGTATGGAGCTTTGGCAATGGGATTTGCACCAGGTACGAGATCAATACGGAACTCGACTTGGCGTGCTGGAGGTAGACCGGGTAACTCTTCAGGGAAAACTTCAGAATAATCCCGAACGACAGGAATATCTGAAATAGTCTTACCCTTGCCTTTATCTGCTGTAACATGTGCTAAGAAAGCCACATATTTCTTCCGTAGATACTTCCGAGCTTTAAAACAAGACATGAGTTTGAGACCACCGGCAGGCTTCTCACCACGAACCTGAAGGATCTCGCCTGTCGACAGTGGCACACGAACAATCTTCTCAAAACAAACTACCTCTGCGCGATGCTTAGATAACCAATCCATTCCCACAATAACGTCGAAGCTTCAAAGTTGCATTGGCGTGAGGTCAATAGGAAAAATATGGTCGTTAAGGTTCAACTGGCAGTTGCGTAGAACAGAATTAAGAACAATGGGTTCACCACTGGCAACCTCTACTGTCAAAGGTTTACCTAGTTTCGTTCTAGACACGCGAAGCATCGTCTCAAAAGACAATGACACAAAACTCTTGTCGGCACCCGAATCAAAGAGAACAGATGCTGGCTGATTATTAATAAAGAACGTACCGTTCACCACTTCGTTGTCTGCTTGTGCTTCTTGTGCATTCATGTTGAAGACTCGACCTCGAGCTTGTGCCTGATTCGGGTTTGCATTCTGGTTCTGGTTGGCTAGCCTTGGACACCGATTTCTGTAGTGGGTCAGATCCCCACAGTTATAACAAGCACCTGGTGGGTAGTTTGGTCGTGCAGCCTGACCCTGTTGCTGAGCAACTTGTTGAGCAGGGTTCTGAACTGCGCGATTCTGAGCAAACCGACAAACATCGGCAAGATGACCCGACTTCCCACAGTTAGTACAGAAACGGCACTGATATTGCGGCTGATGGTGACTGTTGCATTGATTGCACAAAGGTGCACTTCCTGAATAGGGCTTCTTTGCTGGAGGCTGGTTGGGAGCTGCCTGGTTAGCTTGGGCAGTGACAGCATAGTTTTGGGAAGCCTTACGCTTCCTTGACCCCCTTGAGGAACCAGAATCCTTTCCCTTCTTGTTTTGACCTTTCTTGCTATCTTCCTTATCAGCCGACTGTTTCTTGCCTTTGTCGCCCTTCCTGTGTAGCTTATTCTTTCGAATCTGCGACTCAGTCAGTGTCGCTGATAACTCGATTGCCTGACGGAGTGTGGTAGGGTTGCTACCAGTGAGGATGTCTTGTACTGAGTCAGGTAGGCCGTCGATGTACCTTTCGATGGCCTTATCGAGTGGGGTAACCATAGTTGGGCAAAGCAGACTCAACTCCTCAAACCTATCAGTATAAGCCCTGTGCTCGCCACTATCTTGCTTCAAAACATCAAATTCTTTCTCCAACGCTCGTTGTTCATGACGAGGACAAAACTCCCTCATCATAAGAGCTCTCAGTTCAGCCCATGTTTGAGCTAGAGCAACTTCTGCACCTTGATCTCTCATAACCCCATTCCACCATGTAAGAGCCCTCTTCTGAAACACGCTTGAAGAAAACTCGACCTTGCGATTATCCGGACACTGCACGTGGCGAAAAGTGTTCTCGATGCTCTCGAACCACTGAAGAAGCCCAGTTGCTCCTTCAGAACCACTGAACTTGAGTGGCTTAGCCGAGTTAAAATCCTTGTATTTGCATATACCAGTGTTATTGTTGTTGGCTTGGTTCCATTGAGCGAAGAGATTTGGGAATTGAGCAGCCATCTGCTGCGCAATAATCTCCGCTAGCTTGGCAGTAGCTATCTGGTTGTCGCGTCGAGGAGGCATTCTAGAAGAGAAAAACATGAAATGAAACGAGTGAGATGATTGGATGAAGAGAATGAGACGAAGCAATATTAACAAAAGCAAAGATGGCGGTTATGCATCGCAAAGCAAACAAGCGACATGAAATGTCTAGTCAAAGTGAATGGGTCAGAATTAGTGTATCGCGAAGACATGCTCGCCTATAAGTGAACACTCACCCCAAGAGTTCCCAGGTAAGAGTGACTGGTCCGATTATGTGGATTTGTACGAACACTCTAGCCTTAGACAGAAAACCCAGGGTACAGGCATTCACCCTTCCAGTTCGCACGTGTTCACACTATTAACCCAAAACTTTGATGGGTTTTGAAATCCAAAGAGGTTCAAAACCATATAACAGAGGGTTCAAAACCTTATAACAGAGGGTTCAAAACCTAGTAATCAATCATCCTAGAACAGATGATTAATTTTCAAAGCGGATTCGGAACCGAAGTTCTCGTTGTGGTTATCACCTAAGGATAGGTGATGTGCATGTTTTAAACTCTAAACACAAGATAACTTGTGTTAGGGTCCTAGAAAGTTATAGTCTAGGTCAAAGCATTACTAATAACCTAATTCCCTATAACCAATGGCTCTGATACCAACTCTTCTGTCACACCCCGACCGCGTGTAACATGCAACCGCGGCGGAAAACGTCGGGGAGTGTTGTGGACAGAATTAATTGTTATACAACCATGGAAAATAAAGTTACATTATATTTATTAAACAAGGGTAGTACATTGTATTAAACAGGAAAACAAAGAGTTTATAACATAGTTAACTAAGTCTATCTTCAGTTTTAGTCTCTAAGGCACAGGTCCGCCCTAGTGTCATGATCATCATCCTATGGAATAGCTCCTGAAAACACATGTGAAAGTAGGTACATCAGCATAAAAATGCCTGTGAGATACATAGGTTTTGTGAAAATGGGATTCATGACTTGAGTTTAAAGAATGTCTAATAACAGTCAGTCATGAACCTTGTAATTTGTCTTGCTTTGTAAACCATTTGAAAAACGATAACATCAGATGATATGTATAGATAAGTGCAAGGTTAAACGAGTAACCAAGTAAAATGAGTTGAATATAATAAGTTGTTTTGTAAGACAATGTTTTATGAAAAGTATGTTATTTGTATAAAATGTTATAAGTCAAAACTGAAATGATTTTAGATAACGCTAAGATATGTAATATTATACAAACATTTATATATAGGAAGTACCAGCGGCGTATCCACCATGTTTGCATCATATTACATACTCCACGTTACTCAAACCATTTACCCAAACCAATCCACCATGTAAATTGTTCATGTATAAACCAAATGTCAAGTGTTATTGTGTAAACCATGTCAAATGTTTATGTTCAATGTAAACCACCAAATGTGTATGTCAATGTCAACGTGTTCATGTTCAATGTAAATCATGTGATGTGTATCCCAAAATGTATCATGTATGGTAAGCGAAATGTATCAACTTAAACCATATGTAAAATGCACAAAACAAGTCGTTGAAGTAAAACGTGGTTTAGATCAACGTTATGTTCTGTGGAAAAATGCATGCTCTATTGATATAAACATTTATGCGGTATTGTGAAATATGCATACATCCAAGCCTTGAGACTGTGGCGATAAACCCTTAAACAAATTAAAGGTTTATCTAAGTTATGTATATCGAATTCGGTCATTCCTTCCAATCCTATCAAACCCAGGATTTCAGGAACGGGAGTTGTCAATTCCTATGGTACCACTACCTACTAACGAACGGCGTGATCAATGTTAATGAATGTATTGTCCCATGTTAAACAAACCAAATGTCATAACAAAATGAAGGCATGTGATGTAAACAATAGTACTAAGTATGCTAAGTAAACATACGAAGCAGAAATGTTCATGTAAATCAATGTGCCCATATGCTGAGTAAACATATGCAGCAGAAATGTTCATGTAAATCAATGTGCCCATATGCTGAGTAAACATATGCAGCAGAAATGTTCATGTAAATCAATGTGCCCATATGCTGAGTAAACATATGCAACAGAAATGCAATGTAAATCAATGTACTAAGTACGCACACAATGGGCATACATAGCATAAAATGTAATGAAATCGTGTACTATAATGTACTAACAACATAGCAGGCATATGATGTGAAAACATGGAAAGCATGAAAGTAACAGTAGGCACATGTGTTTCACCCCAAAACAGTTTGGAAAACAGTAAAAGAGGGGTTCAATGTACTCACCTGAGATTGCTTTGAGTTCTTGTATAATAATCAAACAATGCTAGATCACGGAATATCAAACGGCACCTAATAGGTAGCTATGTTAATATACCGGACCTAAATCGGAAGGATCGAATAGTATGCGGGTTCGTAAACCAAACGAGTATGGAGACTCGTGTAATATGGTTTAACAAAGCCTACATACTAAAATGAAACTTAACCTAAGTGCTTGCGACCCATCACGACCCGTTTAGGTAGCTTATGCTACCTCACGCGTCGTTCGCGTAGAACGCGTCTGGAACGCCTAACATCGTGACCACAAGGTATAACCTCGGAAGGTTATAGCTATGGTCACCTATTGTGTTTGGTCGGATCCTAATGATCGACCAAATGGGTCGGGTTCGAAAGTATAAGCGATGGTTTAGATCGCTTACCTTACGACCCTATATAAGCACTAAACTAAAAGTGACGAGCTAAGCATGTTAGAACATGCTTAACTAAGTTTGAAAACAGGTTTGACATCAAAACAAACGGCTTTGATGCCCACGAGTAGTTTGGTTACAAAATATGCAAGAATGCACATTTTGGCCGAAACTACGACTCGTCACTGAGCCTAGATAACGTGGTGATCAGTAGGTATAGTCACTACGGACTATAACCATCGTGATCACGCTCACGTTATGAAGTTCCATGAACTTCGCATCGACCATAAGCTGGTCAATGCAGAAAGTCAACAAAACGTTGACTTTCGGACTCAAAAAAGCGAATAAAAGAACGAAAGAATACTTACGGAGGGTCCCCGAATGCTAATCTAGACCAAAATGGCTCAGGTATGAAACAATGGTTCCAACTTAGAGCCTTAAGATCAGATTATGTGGGTTTTGAGCAAAATGGGGGGGGTATTTATAGGAAAAGTGGAACCGTTAGGATCGTTTCTTGGATTTCGTGCCACGATCTTGTCCGTCCACTTGTCACAATGTTGTGGTAAGTCAGAGGTTGCCCCTCATTTGCTGGAGGAGGCAAGGGCCATTTGGTCTTTCGAAACGTGAAGAGCCAATCAGCATTTAATGTGGGTTCTGCTGTACTGGGGACTCCTTATGGACCGTATGGCTTATGGCTTACGGTCCGTAAGCCCCTAGTTTGGCAGAATTGCAGTTTTGGTCCCTGCAGCACCAAAACTTGGTATTTGATGCGTTTTTGGCACGTTTCAGCCCCGTTAACCTCATTTCAAAGCTCTAAAATGATGTTAAAGTATAGGGAACTGAAAATGTGCTCAAAAATATGTCGGATGTCGGTTCGTTTGGCCGTACGGTCGCGATGTTCGGTTAATTACGACGGAATGCGCATAAGCGCGAAAGACGATCCAAATTGCGCGACGAATGGATTTTTCTTATGCCAAACACTAAGGCATAATACTAGGATGCTTACATAAATTTTTGGATGTCCGGATGTATTCAGAACGTAAGTTATGCGCGAAAGTGCAAACTTGTGCACTTTTTGACACTTTTAGCCCCTGAATGATCCAAAAGTTTGTTTTAGCATACCAAACCCCTCAAAGCCTATTTCTAAGCTATGTAAAGGATATTTATGGTATGTTTAACTTATGGACATGTTCCGGAATGTTCGTTACAGTTTAAATTGGCATACTTTCACAGTTTGTCAAGTTTAGTCCCTGTAAGCGAATTAACTTGTTTTTGCCATACCAAAGCCTTCAAAACTTATTTCTAAGTTATGTAAAGGTTATTTAAGGTATGTTGAGTATATGTTGATGTTCCGGAGTATTTGTCGCATTAAACGGAGTACGTTTACGTACTAGTTTGCGTATAATTCTCTAGAAAGCGATGTAGAGTTTGAAATTGAACAAAAGTTAAAATATGAAAAATGTAAAACACAATCAAACAATCATTGGGATAAAATAACATTGTTTTATTGATAATTGAACTGTTCATAATGATTACAAGCACAAATGTTACACTTGAAGTCCGTTTTGAAGTTGCTTGGTCTAGGTCTCGAGTCGCAACCGTTGCGGTCTCGAGTTGTAGCTCCGTGTTCTCGAGTCGCAACCGTTGGTCTCGAGTTGTTTACCTGCTGATTCTGATGCATCTGCCCGAAATGTACTATGCAACAGAATTCTGATTTCATGCCATTATGTACTATCCAATAAGGTTTCACAAACATGTTCCCTTGTCTAACACTTAACCAATTTGGATCAAACAACAAGTTTTTCAAATATTTGCAACAACATTCAAACACATTCAACATATATTCATCATATGTTCATCATTTTAGGGTTTTCATAACTTGGTTATTCAACCAACACATTCACTATGATTCACCGATTTATTCACGTGGACATAGAAGCAAATCAATAAACCTTCAACACACCCAAACATGCATTTCACAAGCAACAATCATGTAGCATTTGTTCTAAACACTATGACCTATAATATCAACATAAATCGGATGGTCCTAAACACTCTTTAAACTATCATTCTTTTGTCATTTTGAACATCGTAGCAAACATCATCATAGAATAGTTCACACACAATATCAAACTCACCAATCAAACAAACATCATACAAAAGACCTCTAGACTAGACATGTTTCTTATTCGTTAACACACCAAAACCCTTAACACACATTAACACTAACCGGTTCATGAAAAGGCACCGAGTCAAGGAAGATGGTGAGAAGATGAAGTATCCGGGTGATGATGATGAGCTTGACCGAGACTCCTTGTTGTTGCCGGTTGAATCCGAGAGAAAGGAGAGGAGAGGTGATGCTTGATTGTTAGGGTTTAAGGTTTTCTAGAGAGAGAGGGAGTGAGGATGAAGTGAGAGAGAGTGTAGAGGAGAGTGTGAGGGTTTTCGGGTATATGTATAAGGTGGTGCACCCTAAGTGGGTTTCGAGTGGGCTAAGGGAGGTTGCGGCCCAACTGGCCCAACCGTTTACTGTTTACTCGAGACCGAGAATGGTCTCGAGTCGGGTTCGTGGTCTCGGTTCACTAGTATTTATACATTTATATATATATTACATATACATACATAGCAAAAGGATCACATAGAACATCAAGGTAACACGCACTTTCATTTAATAACGTATATACACACAATGTTAATACAAAAGGGTTATTCGGGAAAACCTAGAGTGTCACACGCCCCAACAGAGTGTTACCTTTACTTCGGGGTCATTTCTGGATGGCACACTCTCATGGTGGGACCATCAGGTTCAGACCCTTGGCACAGATGCTGCTTATGCACTGAGCTAGGACGAGCTCAAGGAAATGATTGAGAAGAAATGTTGTTCTAGGACTGGAATCCATAAGCTTGAGGTGGAGTTCTGGAATTTGAAAATGGACGAACCAAAGATTCCTGAATACGTCCAGCGATCTCACGGCTTGTCTAGGGTCGTCCCCTACTAAGTCATTGAGGTTGTATGATACAGTTGTGTACTTGAAAACTTTACATTGTGGTCTCGATTTATGGCAATGCAATCGCAGTATTCTCATCATTTGTGATGTTTGATCTACTGTTTATGTTCTATGACATGAGATGTTATGTGGTTGATTTATTTTTAGCATGAGATGTTATGTGTTGATATTGATGAATACATACGTGCACTTGACTTGCTATGACCTAACCTACGTGAAACATCTTTTAGAAGATGCCACCAAGACGCGAAATGCGCATGCCCACCTCGGAGGCAGAACTTCAAGAGATAATTGCTGCAGCTATAGCACAGCACAAGGCCCTACGCTCCGAACCTAGCAGAGGCACCTCAGAAAATAACGGTTGTCCCTACTGGCACTTCCTCAACTGCAAGCCTCCGAAGTTCGACGGCACTGGGGGTGCCATAGCTTTTGTGAAATGGATTGAAAGTATGGAATCCATCTTTCGAATGAGTGGTTGTACGCCAGAACAACAAGTCCCATACGTTTCTGAGTTTTTTCAAGATGGAGCTCGATTATGGTGGAATCTTCAGGTTCGAATAATGGGCCTAACTACAGCATACGCGTTAACTTGGGATGAGTTGAAAGGAATAATGCGTAAGAAGTATTGCACCCAAACAGAAACCCAGAGGTTGGAAGGTGAATTCCAGAGCCTGATAATGGAAGGTCCGAAAATGTTGGAATACATGCAAAGACTTCATGATTTGGCACGAGTCGTTCCGTACTTAGTGGAACCAGAATTGAGGAAATTAGGACATTTCGTTTGGGAACTGGCACCTCAAGTCCTGAGCTTAATGACAGCATCTACGCCACCAACAACTATGGCTGCAAGTAAGATGGGCTTGGCACTCGTTACGGAAGCCATTAGACTAGAAAAACTTGCAAACCCTGACAAGGAGACTCAGGTAGAGTCGTCCGAAAAGAACAAAAGGAAGCTCACCGAAGATACCCGAACGAATAATGATGAACAAAGATCTATTCGAGGTTGTTTTGACTGCGGAGACAAAGGGCATTTCAAGAAAGATTGCCCTAACAACAAACAGGCCAATGATAAGATTTACTTAGAAACTAAACCAAGACGTGCTGGGTGCAAGTATCACCATGAATGTGGATGTCGGAAGCCTAGGTGCGGGAGGAAAAGACACAACAAGGATGGTTGTGGGATGAAGAGTCCCAGACAAGGAGAAAACAGTAACAACGCTCAAGGTGGAAATGGGAAAGGAAATGGCCGAGTGCCAGGATGCTTCCATTGTGGGGACGTTGGACATCTTAAGAGGGAATGCCCAAAGTTGAAACAAGACCGTGAAAGAACATCCAGCATCGGAGTTTGTGAAGCATGCCAGGATCCAGGCGTGATTGCTGGTACGTTCTTTAACAACCAAAACTTTTGCATCTATTTTGTTTGATACTGGTGCCGATTATAGCTTCGTGTCATTAGAATTTAAGAATATTCTTGGTTTGACGCCTAGTAAGTTAGACGTCCCATATTCGATCGAATTAACAAATGGGAAACTAGTTGAGACCAGTGAAGTTGTCTAAGGATGTGTGATGGAATTTGGAGGGCACGAGTTTACGCTAGACTTACTACCTGTCGAGTTGGGAAGCTTTGATGTGGTAGTGGGAACGGATTGGCTATCGAGTAACAAGGCCGAGATTGTTTGTCACGAAAAGGTCGTTCGTATCCCAATCGAAGATGGAGAAACAATTGTGGTTCATGGGGAGAAGCGTGATACGCCTTTAAGAATTATCAGTTACCTGAAAGCTCGTAAGTGTTTACAAAAGGGACGTGCTGCCTTCCTGGCACACATCGTGGATCAGAAAGCTGCTGAGCCGAAAAATGCAGACATTCCTATCGTGAGGGAATATCTTGAAGTCTTTCCTGACGACTTTCCAGGATTGCCACCCCAAAGGCAAGTGAAATTTCACATTGACTTAGTGCCAGGCGCCGCGCCTGTAGCTAGGGCACCTTATAGACTTGCACCATCTGGGATGCAAGAACTGTCGACACAACTTCAAGAGTTGTTAGACAAAGGATTTATCCGACCAAGCTTCTCGCCTTGGGGAGCTCCGGTCCTGTTTGTCAAGAAGAAGGACGGTAGTTTTCGAATGTGTATCGACTACCGGGAGTTGAATAAGCTGACGATCAAGAAAGATACCCTCTGCCAAGGATCGATGATCTATTCGACCAACTGCAAGGTTCAAGCTTTTACTCGAAGATCGATTTACAATCTGGGTACCATCAGCAAAGGATACAAGAGGAGAGTATCCCTAAGACAGCTTTCAGAACTCATTATGGACACTACGAGTTCCTAGTTATGCCGTTTGGGTTGACAAACGCACCTGCAGTCTTTATGGATCTGATGAATAGAGTTTGCAAGCCGTACTTGGATAAGTTCGTGATTGTGTTCATCGACGACATTTTGATTTATTCAAAGACAAAGGCTGAGCACGAACAGCATCTAAGAACTATTTTGGAGTTGCTGAAAAAGGAGCAGCTGTACGCCAAATTCTCGAAGTGCGAGTTTTGGCTATGTGAAGTCCAATTTCTTGGACATGTGGTAAATGGAGATGGGATTCATGTGGACCCCACCAAGATCGAAGCGATCAAGAATTGGGAAACGCCAAAGACGCCAACCGAGATTCGACAATTCTTGGGTTTGGCTGGCTACTATCGAAGGTTCATCGAGGATTTTTCGAAGATCGCTCAACCATTGACACTCCTCACGCAGAAAGATAAGAAGTTTGATTGGGGAATCAAACAGGAAGAAGCGTTCCAGGTATTGAAAGATAAGCTCTGCAATGCGCCAATCTTAGCACTACCGGAAGGTACTGAAAATTTCGTGGTATACTGTGACGCCTCGCGTCAAGGATTGGGTTGCGTGTTGATGCAATGCCAAAAGGTTATTGCTTACGCGTCACGCCAGGTGAAAGTGCACTAAAAGAACTATACCACACATGATTTGGAACTAGGCGCAGTGATATTTGCGTTAAAGATCTGGAGACATTACTTGTATGGTACGAAATGTACAATCTTCACAGATCATAAGAGCCTACAACACATATTCAACCAGAAGGAGTTGAATATGAGATAAAGACGATGGGTTGAGTTGTTGAACGAATACGACTGCGAGATAAAGTATCATCCAGGGAAGGCGAATGTGGTCGCCGATGCCCTAAGTAGAAAAGAAAGGATCAAGCCCATAAGGGTTAGGGCTTTGGAGATGATTATCCAAACCGATCTTTCCTTGCGCATTCGTGCTGCGCAAAAAGAAGCTCTTAAGGAAAGTAACCTTGAAGAAGAATATCTCCGTGGGATGGAGAAGCAATTGGTGCCAAACGAGGAAGGGACGTTATGTTTTGAGAAAAGAATTTGGGTTCCTCTGTTTGGTGGTTTGAGGAAAGTTATTTTTGATGAAGCCCACAAATCGCGGTACTCTATCCATCCAGGAGCGGATAAGATGTACCAAGATCTTAAGGATTATTATTGGTGGCCTAGGATGAAAGGCGATGTTGCTGTTTATGTGAGCAACTGTTTAACGTGTGCAAAGGTTAAAGCTGAATACCAGAAGCCTTCAGGACTTTTGCAACAACCAGAAATTCCCAACTGGAAGTGGGAACAAATCTCCATGGATTTTATTACGAAGTTGCCAAGAACGCCAAGAGGTCATGACACTATTTGGGTGATAGTGGACCAATTAACGAAGTCTGCGCACTTCTTACCTATCAGAGAAAAGGATAACACGAGCAAGTTGGCTGAAATTTACATGAGAGAAATTGTTACACGCCATGAAGTACCTCTCTCAATCATCTCTGATAGAGACGGAAGGTTCGTATCAAGGATTTGGCAATCCTTCCAAGAAGCTTTTGGCTCACAATTGAATCTGAGCACTGCATTTCACCCACAGACCGACGGACAAAGCGAGCGGACGATACAGACTTTGGAAGATATGCTGAGAGCATGTGTTATGGACTTGGGCGGTAGCTGGGATAAGCATTTGCCATTGGTCGAATTTTCATACAACAACAGCTACCACGCCAGTATTGGTGCCGCGCCATTTGAAGCTCTATATGGTCGCAAGTGCAGGTCACCGCTTTGTTGGTCTGATGAAGGTGATAGGCAACTGGTTGGTCCTGATATGGTCCAGGAAACCACAGACAAGATTGCACAGATCCGAGATCGCATCAAGGCGGCTCGTGATCGTCAGAAATGTTATGCGGACCGAAGAAGAAAACCTCTAGAGTTTGAGGTAGGTGATATGGTTTTGTTGAAAGTATCACCCTGGAAGGGTGTGGCACGCTTCGGGAAGCGTGGAAAGTTGAATCCGCGGTATATTGGTCCGTTCAGAATTTTGGAAAGAATTGGGTTAGTAGCGTACAAGCTGGACTTACCTGCTGAACTGAATGGTGTTCACGATACATTCCATGTATCAAATTTGAAGAAAAGTCCAACGCAAGATAGCGTTATCATTCCCACCGACGAGATTCATGTTGACGACACGCTCCATTTTGTTGAAGAACCTGTTGAGGTTACGGATTGGAAAGTGAACAAAACCCGCCGGAGCAGTGTCAAGCTCGTCAAAGTTCGATGGAACGCAAGACATGGTCCTGAATACACCTGGGAGCGTGAGGACCGAATGAAAGAGACATACCCCCACTTATTTCCCAAGAACCCTGCTTCTAGGAGCAGAACTTAAAATTTCGGGACGAAATTTTTCTAACGGGGGGGGGGAATGTGACAACCCTCACTAAACCAGGTATCCGTACAGCTTAATTAATAATTAATTACTGCTTAATTACTGTGCTTGATTGAAATTGTGAATGAACTGCTACTTGAAATACTGATACATGTACATACTTGCATCATACTCTATTTGCTGTCACTCCATTATTTACATACTGAACACTAGTGACAATCTTGATGCACCGAAAGCACAGTAGCACTATGAACGGATAACCTATTAAACTTGCTGACATAGTTAGCACCAGGCAGGTACTGCCTCTAAGGCCTGTATGAGCCAGAGATATTTTGCTACACTAGTAGAGAGTGTAGGGATATAAGGGTTGTAGAACTGCGTCACTAGGCATAAGTTACAGTGACCGGATGTGCCTAAAACGTACACTAAGTACAAAATTCAGCACTTTAAATAAAAATTCAGCATTTAGCTAACTAATAAAGTGCCAAAACATGAGAAAAATATTACTAGACACTTTCCAAAGTGTCGGGAATAAGTTGTGTCACTAAAAAATAGTATTAACGACACTTTAAAGCTTTGTTAAGCACTTTAACGGATCACTATCCAACCGAACAACCGGACTTTACCCGGAACATAAAAATATTGTCATTAACATTGTTTCTCTTTTTCTGAGCCAGTTAGGGTCCCCGAATACCCTAACACCCGCTATAATGCATAACACACTAGTAACCGAGTTAACCTTTAACTTAACTAACTAATACTCAACTATTGGTTGGAATTGGACTAGGTTACCCCCCCCCCCAAACCGAATCGGTCACCATGTGACCCCACTCTTGTCCTTCATTTGATTAAACTAATCCTTCTTGTCCCATATCATTTAGACATAGAAACCGGTTGATAATGATCATATGATTTGCCTATAAGATCCACACTAAACACAACATAACAATCACCACCCACACTTGAACTTCATCACTCTCTCTCCCTCTCCCTAAGCTCTCGGCCGAACACCCCCTCCACCATCCATCCATCTTTCGATTTCCATCTTCTCATTTCAAGTGCATTCAAGTGTCAAGGATCACATACGAGGAAGCTTGGTGCATTCGGAACGTGAAGGAACTCTTCTCATTGCTTTTATCCACTCATTCTTCGACTAGATTCTTCCCTAGCCTCGAGCTAGTAGTAAGTTGCTATAAACGCCCTCTCGATCTATTTTAAAGTGGTTAAAATAAAATATTACGGTTAAAACACATGAACTTACAAGATGATGTGTTAAAAGTCTACTAAAATGTTAAAGATGTTGGTTAAAAGCTATGATGTGGTGTAAATCTTGTAAGACTTGTTTTGTGTAACTATTTAGTGCCGATCTATGTTGTGGTAACTCGGATCATCGTCTAACCCGGATTGGTCATGTTCATGAAACATGACATAGAGTATGTTCAAGGATGAAAGGGGTTAAATGATGAAACTCTACCACACACTAAACATTAACTTGTGTAAAATCGACTTTACTTATGAAATAGTGTTCAAAACTAGTAGATCTACGGATCTACAAACGGTATTTTCAAAGGACCAAGTGTCAAAGAAATCGTATTTTCTAAAACCGGATCTTACATGAACAAGAATGATTTTAAACACACAAGTGTGTAAACACTTGTGTAACACTAAGTTTCGACAAAGAACTAGTTTTGTCAAATTTTACAAGAAGTTGTAAAGATGGAATTTCTTTAAAAACGAGATTCACAAGGAACCGGGTAGATTATTGCAAAGATCCACTAAAAGTAATGGAAATTACTACATATTCCGGACAAACCACAAGTTCATGTAATTTTTGCGATTTACATATATATTGACTAGTTTGATGGTTTGGAAATTGTTGTTGTGAATGAGAAAATTATTGATCTGGATTATAAAAGAAAATGATACGCTTGAAAGCGTGGCCACCTCCAGTTACAGGGGAAACTCTGGCGAATTTTTTCCAAAAACCTAACACTTGGAAATATTTTCATCACAAGTGTTAGAAATACATTTTTAACTTGTTTTCAAAAATGTAAATTTCGCCATGACTTTATTTACAAAAATTCTAAACATCGGAGATGGGATTTTCACAAAATAAAAACTTGATAAAAATATATATTTAGTATATATATTTTCCGTAACATCACTTGTGGATGTTTATGATTATTTTTGTGAACTACTTAAATATTATTTTTAGAGTAAAAATAATATTACCGAATGTTAACGATTCCAAAATAATACGAACGCCTTCACGATAAATATTTAAGTTACAACGGTATAAGTTAATACCACCCGATCTTTAAAACGTAATTTCGGCATTTTCGGAGAATACTATGAACGCGTATTTTTGTCAGGGTATTATTTTGGGAAAATCATATGTATTAAAATATAATATTTTTGGGAAAAATATTTATATTTTGGAGAAAGGATTAAAATATATTTTAAGTGAGACTTAATAATACATTTCGAATTTTATGAACGCACTTGTATTAAATCCCCCATCCTTGGGAAGGAAAATAATTACCAAGTATTTACAAAATGTAAACACGAAATAGTTGTCTAACTATTTCCCAAAAACTTAAACCTGAAGCTAAGGCACGGCCGTCCGTCTAATAGAGTTAGTACGTGTAGGTCATCGCACAGCTGCTTGATCAGGAGATATACTTGGTAGAGACGCACCACTGTGAGTTCATGTCCCCCTTTTCTCTTAACTGTTTTCAGTTTTCTAAACTGCGGGGGTGAAATACATGTTACTTTGATTACAAGTACTTTATACATGGTATGGTTAGCGTAAGGAGGGTTACTACTAGATCATGTGAGTGGGTAGGCGGAAACTTGAGGCCATTAATCCTCTGGGTAGGACCGAGGGACAGGAGCGGTAGATCTATCTGGGTGTAGCGAGCCCAGCCCCAGGCCCAGCATAACGGACCTCGGGGTGACTTTGTGCCCAACGCATAAATCCGCTAGGTTTGAGTCTTCCTACTTGCACTTCACACATATCAATGGCCTTGCAAACCATTGGTGATCTCTTTTTCCTTATTTGCTACATACCAGGATTTCATACTTACAAAGGTTTTGTTATTACTCTCTTACACATGAACTCGCTCAACATTATTGTTGATTTTTCCAACTTACATGTATTTCAGGGAACTAAAGATCTGGCGCGGTATGTTACGTTTTCCCGCTGCATAAGAGTCCGAGGTCATCCAAGTTTAGGGGATGTGACTTTTACCTGGACGAGTCACAGTCCTTAGACTGCGGTTATTTCATGTTGATGTTTGTGTCTTCTGAACAATGTTTTATGTTTATGGTTGTAGTTTCCGTTGCTTGAGTCAACGTCCTAAGACAATGTTGTGATACTTATGTTTTAAAACTTAATTAAATGGATGATCTTGCATGGTTTTTATTTCATATAGCTTGTTATGGTTAAGCTATGGTATTAAGAAGTCACACCAAATTAACCACGCTTCCGCAAAGCCAGGGTGTGACAATGACTCCTAAGAGTCGATTACTAACACATTTGGAAGCTTATGTGGTTTCTCATACCGCACAGCCAGGAATGTTAACATGTTTTCAGATGTTAACAGGGATTTATTTTCTTAAAAAGGTTGTACCATCACAGCCATTTAATATTTTGGCTAGGTTATACCTCTAAGAACTTCTTTGGCAGAACAATTTAAAAATTTTAAGGATATATCATGATGATGTAATAAAATACATATTTAAAATCCAAAGAAATTCTATAATATTAAATTATTACAAAGATGCCCTAAACGGGTCTTGAAATGAACATACTGCCCACGCAGGTGCTACAAAAAAAGAAATAAGTCCACGCAGGGACTAGGTACAGAAAATAAAATGTTCTCACAGGGACTTGATTGAAAGTAAAATACAAAATAAAGTAAACAACTTTCTATTTCTTTTTGCCTTTGATGAGACTTGCAAGGCCCTTGAGAAAGCTGTTGTGCTTCTTATTAGTTTCATCTGCTTTACGCTCAACCCAGTCCAACCTTTCCATAATTTCTTCAGTTTGCACCTGTTGGGGAGGAGCAGGTTGCTCACCGGATATCCAGTTGGGTAAACTGGAGGGTAAGAAGAAGGATAAAGTGCATTGTATTGTGCGGTCGTAAGATACGGATCTTGGGTTCCATAACCCGCAAAGGCTTGATATCCATAATCCCCAGTGGTTGGATATCTAGATGGGTTATACCCAGACGAACCTGGGTAAGTCGGTATCGGGTTGTCGAAACCCATTGGCGGTGGCGATGGTGCTTAAGAAACCGGCGGAGGATTGTTTTCCGGCACCGCGTGCGAGGGTCCACCCATTTGGGGGTCCTCGGGAATTGGAGGGTATGAGCCTGAACCTTGAGTGGAACTGAACCGTGGTCCCCCTCGCACAGAAATCCATGCATTCCTTCTTCGCCTCGGCGGCTCGGGAGGTGGTTGAGGTGGTTGTTGAGGTGGCTCCTCAACAGGAAGGGGTGGTGGAGAAACTGCTTGGAGATGTGGTTCATCCAAAGGAAGTTGAGCAGGAGAATTATGATATGAAGGGGTAAATGCCCATTCATGTTGGTTCCACCTTTTGGCAAACGAATCGGGCCCACGATATGGCGATCCTTGATATGGAGAACCGCTCGAGATGCTGATAGGGTGGCCCGGTGTTCCGGTTTGCAGTTCTGGGTCCGGGTCGTCATCCATTTCCATCTCCTGGGAGAAGTGATCCTCGGTTCCTAGAGGATTGAAACCCAGAAAATCGTTGACATAATCATTGGGGTTGAACTGGGCTGGAGAGTAGGTAGAATCCGAGTGATGGAAAGAATGAGAATGCAAGGAATGGTAGGATTGATGGGAATCTTGTGAATGATGTGAAACATGAGAGTGGAGGGAATGCTGGGGCTCGTCTGGAATAGGCGGCCCATATGATGGATGAAAAGAGGGTGATGAACTCAACGAGACCGAGTGTCTCGCAGGTTCAAACGAATGACCCCATTGGTCATGGGAATTTGAGCTAGAAAATGACGCAGACGGAGTGCGGCTATGGGAAGGTCCTACATGTCCTGATGGTTCACCTCTCATTGGACCCTTTCCTTTGCCTTGTACTCTTGGCGACATTGTTGATGATTAAACCTGTCAAAAGAAGTAAAACAAAACATAAACAACAAAAGGAAAGTTAAGAATAAATCCTAGGTCATTAGCCTAGACTCGGAAGTCTAAGGAATGTGCTTATGTGTCATTGAGATTAAACACAAAAGGTTAGTGTTTAATTCACTCAATGTTGGTTCTGATACCAACCTGTCACACCCTGATATTTTCACATATTACCGGTGGGCCCGGCGGGGAGTATCGTGACGTAGTTGATATCATCATTGTCAATACACACAATATAATAGCACAACGGAAGGCTTGGTGAATAAACTATTACAAACCATATTGTCTGAGAGTCCGAATGAAAGAATATACAGACTGGATTGTAATAAGATCCACAGGCAGATCATAAATAAAATACAAGAAAACAAAATAACAGACTTCAGGTATCTAGGGATTTGCAAGATCCTCTTATACGACACCTAATAGCTCCAGCCTATTTACGAGAGGTACCTGTCAATCGGTCTTTAGAAACTACGTCAGTTTACACTGGCAAATACAATTAACTGACTCTTTTAAAAACATTTATAAAAATTGATTTAAGTGCGCATGGCACAAATCATTTATAACTTGGGACAATTATTTAAAGATAATCTTGTATACAGATTTACATGTTTGTCATACAATTGGGGCCGGTTTGGAAGCCGATCATGATTAACCGACTCACCACTTATAGAACCCACATAGGAGTTATCCCCGACATGTGGGTTTATATTTTAGCATTTGCATCTGTCAGGTGCATGCCTACACCCCGTGCATAGGTCGTGGCCATTTTCAAATGAAATGAGCCGAGGATATCCAGGACACGGTCGTATTAACCCCCAATGTTCATGTTATCAAACAAGACAGATTAAAACGGGTTATGTAAATTTATTAATCTCAATCCGATTAAATGATTTCATACCCGACCAAGTGGTATTATTATAATACCATATCCCAAGCCCGTATAAGGGAAAATAAGTTAAAAGTATTTACCTGAGCTAATGTGAAAGGTAACTCAGCCGTATAATCCTAAAGCTTTATGATGATACCTTCTACTGGATGCTACTTAATCTGTATAGAAGGTTAAATAACCTATTAGGATGCTAACGGGTCTTTAGTTAAGTCAAAGACTTAGACCGGCTAGCTAGAAAGAAACTTTACAGCTTTAAATGCTAAATTAAGCGGAGACCGGAATAGAATGTGGTTTAGACCCGACAATTTTGGATACTTGTATAATATGGGTAAACTAAACACATTCTGGAATTTGAGGATTTAATGACAAGGTTCAACCCGTTTAGGCTATTATACGTAAACTAGTCACATAAACCGATCCGAACGCATAAATGCGTAACGGGTAACCAACTGAATTATATACAAGTCTCAAATGTTATTATGCTTAAAATATGTTAATACATCAGTAGGATGTTAACACATATGCCCAAAAAGTAATTAAAACCAATTTAAGTCCCGTAAGGGCATTTTGGTCATTTTAATAATTCTAAAAGAGATTTTTTTTAACAAACTGAAGTTCTGGTCTTATGAAATCTGTTGGTGCAGTTGTCTGTCGACTATATCTTCGTTCGAGTCTTAGAATAGGATTGATTGTAAAATGTACGAAATATGAGAAATTGTGAGAATTGTATAGGTTTAGATGGTTGGATCGCTCATATAGATTATTAGGGTTTGGACCGCTCGAACGGTCATATGCTGGACCGCTCGAACGGCAAGTAGGCTGGTCCGCTCGAGCGACATAATGTTGGACCGCTCATGTGTCAATAGCTATGGACCGCTCGAATGACAATCATACTGGACCGCTTATGTGTCATGTGTATGGACCGCTTATTGGGCCTGTCCAATAAGCGGTTCCAGATCTCTATAAATACCCTATGAGCGATTTCAGTTGTAACGGTGGGAGAAAACGTGCCGAAGTGCTGCCGGTGCGAGATTTGAAGTGTAATCAGTGTAAAATCAATAAAACAAGTAGTTAAAGTGATCTGCATGCTATTTCTACCTTAGTTTCTTGTTATTCCGCACCTGAAACCAAGGAGAAAGCCTCTGAACGACTCGTTCGGGTCACGATACGATCCTACAAGTGGTATCAGAGCTCAGGAGGAGGTTCTCTACAGAAATTAGCCGGATTTCGTCACTTTTTCTTACTTCTACACCTTCTTTTCTTCGTTCAGAAAGATTTAACGGTCGGAATCGTCTCAAAATCTCAGGGATTGTGCGCAATTACACAGAGATAAACCCTAGAAAGTTTCAAATTAAAATTCTAAGTTTAAGTGAATCAAAATTGAAATTGAATGTGGACCGCTCGATCGAACAGCGTTTAAACCGCTCATTCGGACAGCTCTTGAATCGCTCGAACGGACAACTCTTGGTCCGCTCGAACGACTAGTCTGGACCGCTTATTCGAACTGCTTTGGACCGCTTATACGACTGATTGTGGATCGCCTATTTGAACAGTTAGTCTGGACCGCTTATTTGGTTCACCCTAGTTCGCTTATTTGGCCCAATTAGTTTGCTTTTGTGTCCAATTGCTGATTGGTCCATTTTTCATCACACTTAGCTTGCTTATTTGTCAACAAATACGTATCAGAATTTCTGCGAAACATGGCATTGATGTTTGATGAACAGGAGAACTATTATTTCGAAAGATTTAATGATTGGCATCACGGATTTCTAGATGAGGGGTATAGAAAAGTGAGCAAAGATGGTTGGACAAAAAGGTTCAAATATTTTGTGTGTCTGAAAGATGAAACGTTGGATGATCTTAAAGACCGATATAGTGTTTTACTGAATTATTTGAAAGATCATGAGATATATCCGTCAAATGTTGAGAAATTGGAGAAATTGGAGAAATTTGCAGATGCATTAACGATTGAATGGGGTGAATGTTTGAAAAATTTAAGAGAGGACTCAAATTTTTCAAAACTACCTCTAAATCAATTCATCAGCAAACTTAAAGCTCATGAACTTGAAACCAGAAAGAAAAAGAAAGAAATGATCAAGGTTTTGGAGAATAATGTACTAGATCTGAATTTAGATGTGATTGAAGAGATGATCAAAAGGATTGGTAAATGTATCAGGGCAAAACATGTGATGAAATACGATTTTAAGAGAGGTTGTTATATTGATAATAATGGAAATCCTCTTGATTTCGTTAAAATGTTCTGTGCAGGTACATTCATAGCAAAGGAAGAAGAAAGCCCGAAAGCTGAAGAATCGGTGAAGAATGAAACAGTGTGCTCTAAGTGTGACAACTTTAAGACTGACAATGACAAACTCGTGAGAGACGTGGAAAGATTGACATCAGAAGTCAAGAAGTTGAAAGATGAAAAGAAAATTGATGAAAAACAGATTCTTATGGTTCAGTGTATTTGTGAGAAACTGAAAGTTGAAAATGACAAACTATTAAATGATTTTAACAGTTTGACATTGAAAAATCAAGATTTTGAAAAGCAAATGAAAATTCTTGAAGATGGGAGAAATGTGTTTAGTAAAAACAACATTGAAAAACAGAAAGTGATAAATTCCCATCTTCAGAAAATTATCAAACTTGAAAAAGAAGGTGAGTATGCTCAAGTGAAAATCAAAGAGTTGAAAAAAGAGCTTGAAAGCAAACAGAAATCATCAGAAGATGAAGATTTCTGGATTAAGTTGGAAAACAAGAATTTGAAAGCGAACGAATCAAAATTCCAAGAACAGTTAAAAATTTTGGAAATTGAAAAATCTGTTCTTGAAAATTTGAAGAATGAGAATGAAAGTGCGATGAAGTCTCATCTTGGTAGAATATCTCAGCTTGAAAAAGAAGCTGAAAATTCCAGAAGCAAGATTGATGAACTTGAGAAGAAACTGATAGGTTTTGTGACTTCATCAGATAGTTTGAAGTTTCCCTGTCCAAAACCAATCAATTCTATGCCGATAAGTGAAAATGTTACAAACTTTGACAAAGTCAAAGTTGAAGATTGTGATGAGAAAACTGATGATGAAAATGAGAAATTTTATTCAGCAGATGAGTCTGAGACAGAGTCTGATGCTGAAATTAAGAAAAAGAAAACAATTTCAAAATTAAGAGGAAAATTTCAGAAAACTGTTTTGCACTCGACCGAAAAGGGAGAATGCTCTAAGCAAAAACCTGTAAAGAAGATTGTAGAACAGAAACAAAAATTTAAAAATGAAGAAAAAAGCTCATCAGTTCGATCATCCAATCAAAAGAAAAAATTACAAAAAGTAAAAAATGAAAATTCAAAACCTGTTGGTAATAAGTGGTGCAGGTCAGACCACAGTGCTCAAAAGCCAAATCTAACAAACTTGAGGAAGGAATATCACCAAGCCAGACAATGCTATGATCTGAGCGTTTGGTGTGAAGGTGGTATACGGTACGATAACAGAGTGTGTTACAGCTGCGGATATCACGGACACATTGCTGTTAACTGCCAATACTGGAGTTATGAGACCAGGAGGTGCTTTAATTGCCAAATCAAAGGACACATTGCCAGGGATTGCCCAAGGAGATCAAATGAAAGATTGAGGGATAATTCTCAGAAATTGGCAAAGAAACCAGTCACTGTCAAGCCCAAGGAACTGAAAGTTTCAGAACAGAATGTCAAAGAACAGAAGGTCCAAGAACCTAAAGTTCAAGAAACAAAAGTGAAGCTTTCTCAGGGGCAGAAAGACCGACTGAGGAAAAAGAGAAAGAAGGAAAGAGAGTATTTAGAGAGAATTTTGTCCTCGGGTTCATCCGTTGGAAAGAATAAAAGTTCTGATGAATCTACTCCCTCATCTGCAAAGATAAGCAAAAAGAATTCATCAGATACAAATTTGGGGACAAAAGAGGAGAAGAAGAAGGAAAAGGTCGGCGATGAATCTGACGTGCCAAAGTCAGACAAGCCACCTTCTGGCGATGAATCTGTTTCTTCGGAAACAAAGGAGCCACATGTTGGCGATGAATCTGACTCATTAAAGTCAGACAAGCCACATTCAGGCAATGATTCTGGTTCGTCAAAGCCAGAGGAGCCATTGGTTGAGGTAAAATTGTCGAACACACCCAAGGCTGGTCGGGCTTGGGTGGATCTTTTTAAATGAAAAACCTGACTTGCCGGAGCTTCCAGGTTGGTAAGAGTGGAGCATGAATCGGCATCTTTTTAAATCCGTGTTTGAGATTTTGCAGGAATTGCCGGAGATCCCAAGATGGTATTGTGGATCATGAATCGGCATCTGTCTAAAATTCTAATCGGTAACGTCAATCAAACAAACGGTAAAAAGGTTTGTTTGTGTTTTTCTTTCAAGTGGTATTAGACGAGTTTATGTTTTGCAAGTGGTACAAAGGATTCTGAACTGCAAATGGTAAATCAAGGACATTAACTTGTACTTGGATTTTCCTACATCTGATCGAAAAACAAGATGATGAAGTAACCCCGTACCTAAATTGTTTGGTAAACAAACTTATATTTTCCAGAAAAACCATTTTGATTAAAACAAACTTAAGTGTTTTGAAATCATAATGGGAAAATAGTTTGTTGTGAGGGGGAGTTCTGATTGTTTACGCCAAGTGGATGGAGAATTGAAGTGATTCTCATCAAGTTGTCAAGCTTGTACAGTTTGTTTCAAATTTTCCTAGAAAATCAAAATTGAAACATATTTTGATTTTAGGGGGAGAAAAATTTTAAAAAAATTAGAAAATTTGAAAATGTCAAAAAACATTAAAAATTTAAAAATGAGTTTTGTTGTGAAAAAGAGGAAATGATAGTAAATCAGTGGACTATCACAGAACGCTAAAGAAATGTAATGTCAAATGTAATAAACGGTCTCACTGATGATGTGACGATAGGTTTTTGTACATTTAGTAGATTTATTCGGGATATAAACCTAAAATTTCAAACTTGTGAAATTCGTGGGGAACACTACTTGGATATATAGGTAACCCCTGAAATCTCGTTTGAAAGGTCTCGTATTCTGATATACTAGGTGTTTATACTCTATGATGTCTGGGGTATTATTCCGGGACTTCTGCTGAACGGTAGTTCTGACCTAGTCCTTGGCTAATACTTTCCGCAAAATGCTTGAAACATAGTATAAAGCCCTCAGCTGATTAGACAATAAAATTGATAATCATCTGTTGTAGCTGAAAAGATCCTCTAAAGGGGACACACTGCTAAGTCGAAGCTGATATCTCTCTGCTGAACGGAAGTTCTGACCTGACAGTTCTCGCATCTTTCCCCTAATTTATGTACAGACATCATTGTAGTATTCATACTTGTAAGACTGAATATTGGGATTCTGGATACGGGAGTATATTCAAGAGGTGGGACACATGAATCGAACTAAGTTCATAAAACACTTAAATAGTATCCTGAATAGATTGAAAATTGTATGAAAATTTAAGAGGACAACTATATCGTCAATGTCACACCCCAACCAATGGCGGAAACATCAGGATGAGACGAAGTGTGAAGATTGCAAGAGACATCATAACACTATTTGCGTCAATATTTAATAAACCGATTTCATTTCATAAACTAAATTGTCAACAATACAAGGAATTCAAATAACAACAAGTTCAAAAGGAATACATAACAACATAATCAAAATTGATACAACATTTAAACCTAAACGTCTATATGTGTATCTAGGCATCAACGCTACTTCATTTCATAGCATCATCATCATCGACCTGTAACATGTTAAAATAAAATTCAATGCAAAAGCAAAGGCGAGTACACAAGGTTTAGATAGTATAGCATAAGTATAAAGCATTTTACTCGAATCCACATGGCAATTTGTATACAAGGTAACTAGCATGCATAACATTACGTCTAAACCCAAAGTGTCCACTAGTATTTAGCATCCCTCGCCACAAAAGTGACGAGACCGTATAGTATATTGACTTAACAAACCCCCGTCGGGTGGTGTGCTACTCCTATAGCGCTATATTTGTTAAGCGAGGGTATAACATAGTAATGGCATAAAGCATGTATTATCTAGTATAACAAGTAGCATGTATGACGGATTGAGTTCATAAAACATGTTTATGTGTGTAAGTGTAATTTTGTATGGTAACATGTTACAACCCAAAAGTGGTTTAAAATGTAAATGGGTCGAGTGTACTCACAAAATTTGCATATGCTTTCCGATTATCCAATGTGACGAAGTTGATGAGGTTAGAAGGTTGGATGTGTTCGTTTAGTGATTTTTAAGAGTCGTATACATTTGGTCTAAGGATGTGAAGTTTAAAGTGCATGAAAAGTATGCATATGAAAAGTAATCATCTTGTAACATTAAGTACTTGTCTTGACACTATGAAACCTCAAGGGTTAATGTTTTCATGAGTAATATACCCATTAGAATCATACAAGTCTTATGTCCTTAGATGATGTTATTCTAACATCTTGACGAATGAACACAAGTTCACCATCAAAGGTTCGAATGTATATAGATATTATTTAGGTTATATATCATATATTAGTATGTCCAATAGTCAAGCATGAGGTAGAAGATTAAGACCTTCATTTAGGTACCTCTAAGTATCATGGAAATCATGTAGGAGGTAGGAAGAACAAGCTTCCATTTAGGCACCTCTTATGTGTTCACCACTACACTTGATGTAAAAACATACAAGGAGGGTCATGAACTATGAATAATAAAAGAATGTAAACGACTACACTATGATAAATCATCAAGTAATGTGGGAATTTTATGTTGGGACAACCCAAGTTAGTCCATAATCACACCTTCATCAAGCTTGAAGCTTGAACATCACTTGTGGGTTAAAAACCCTAAACAAAACAAAATATATGTGAGGTTTAACCTCTGATTTCGTATATCTCAGCCCCGTTTTTAAGCTTAACTAACCATAGAAGTGGTTATAAGCATAAGGACGTGGGTTTGAGTGAGTTAGACTCAAGTTTAAACAAGTATAAACAAAGTTTGATTCAAAATAAAATGAACAGTGAACTTTGGAGCCTTTTTGCCGGAGTTCCAGGGACTTATTTGCTGTGAATTACCCATGGAATCGAAGCTAAGGAAAATCCAAGTACATAGGAAAAAGAATGAGCTAAAACGGACAAGAAACGAAGAAGTTATGCTAGTTTTAGTGAAGCTTGCTGAATATGTCCGAACTTCTGATTATAGCTGCGAATTTAGAGTGTTTGGGAGTGATTAGAGAGAGTTGAGAGTGTTTAGAAAAGTGAAAATGGCTTGGACAACACTTGGGTTTTATAGGGAAGGATTAGGGTTGAGTTGGTTGGCATTTAATATAATTAGTTGAGGGTTAAAACAATTAAAAAAAGAAAATTGTGGCTGTCTTCATATTAGCGGTCGGAAGTGGGGCTGTTGGCAGCCATTTAATATCTTCTTTTTTTTTTGTGTGTCACAATAATAGTTTAGGTCTTATATTTCCTAAACATTCCATTAACTAATTAAAGTATCCATTTTTTTTAAAGAAAGTAATCAAAATATCTATGAAAATGATTTAAACATTGCAAAAGTCAAGTGAAGCAGCCATTTGGCTGGTCGATCGGACCTGCTGCCATCTTTTATTTTTATTATTTTTTTCCTTTTTTTTTGTTGATTAAATAATGTAAGTTGTATAATTAAGACTAATGTTATGTATTTACTATGTCTAAAGTATAACCTAAGATGTTTAAGGTCTAGTATATATTTTAAACATGTTTTTATTAAACATAAGATGCGATATATAAGTGTATAACAATCAAGTGTGTAACATGTTTTAATTTTACCAAATAGGTGATAAAATAAATGTGTGTGTCAAATGCCCAAGTATGTTATATATGAATAAGTGACGTAATAGGTATGCGAAGTATATGAGTCGTGAGTATACGATATGTATTTGTAAGTCGATCCCGTATACAAGATTCACGAATAAGACGTCAAATATAAAGAATCAAAACGTATAAGTATGAATGAATAAGCAAAGTATAACTTGTATGAAATAACGATTTTATTTATGATTCAAGTCTCGGATTTTACGATGACACAAGGTGAAGACGATTACCAGGCATATAAGATTTCCAAAAATAGCATTACAAGACGAGCTTTCTAATTATGGAAAATATAAAAAAAGTAGGGCGTTATAGTCTCCTCTCCTTTAGGAAATTTCGTCCCGAAATTTATTCAAGAGGAAGGCTTTAAAAGGCATTTTGGCTAAAGGAATCGGGACTTGGGAGTTTTGAAAGGTTTAGAAAAGTACGAAATTTTGAAGAACGGAAGGATAGGAGTTTGTTTGACTAAAATGAGTTGAGGCATTTATACAAAAGACGAAGAATAACGGGGAAGAACGGAGGTACGAGAGTGAATGATCGATAAACAAAAATGAGTATAAGGATGGCATGCGTATTGGACAACGGAAATGTTGGGTTAAGGATGAAGTCTCGTCGTGGATAATCGGATATAATGCGTTTGTGAGTTGTTTGAAGTTTGTATTAGGTCAAAAAGGTCTGCAAAACACTGAATTTCTCATGGCACGTTTTACGAAATTTTGGTAACATGGTGAAAACACTTATATATAGGAAGTACCAGCGGCGTATCCACCATGTTTTGACCACGTTACGTCTGTTTCATATTCGGTGTCATGTTACATTCCGTGTCTTACCATACACAATAGTACACTCTAGGGTTCTCATGCGCTTATCACTATAATCCCGTGTGCACCCGCGATTATATTGATCGTCGCATGATCCGCATAGCTTGTACCAGTTGTGTATGAATTAGGGTATACATAATTTAAAATTTTAAGAATGTATACGTGTAAGAATGTAGTATGTAAGCAAGTCCATGCTTAAGTATGTATGGGACCCACGCGTAAGCGAATCCCTCGAATTACGCTCGCGTATGGGCACGAATGTATGAATTATGAGTATGAATGAAAGTATGAGCATGAGTTTAAGTATGAAAATGCATGTAAGTATGAGTATAAACATAAAACGTATAAGTAGTATGAGTATAAGTATAAACATAAAATGTATTGTCACGAGTATGAGTATGAATGTTGATACGAATAATAAGGATTAAGTATGTAGTTTATGTTGAAACATAACGAAGCTAAGCGTATAAAACATTTGAGAAATTTGAGTATGTAAAACATATGATATAACGAAGGCGTCGTGAGGTTTTGACTAAGGCGTGTATGATGATATGCATGTATAGTTGTTTAAACGAAACGTTAGGTTCATCGAATCAAAATAGATCGAGTTTGATTGGGAAAGTATAATATAGTTTGTAAATGTAAGTGAACATAAAGTACTTATTGGTTATGCATAACGTATTTTGTAATGAATGGAAATGCTACTTTTGTTTAAAAGGAAAAATTTACGTAAGTTGAAGATCGTCAGTCCCCATGAAGTCTTCTTGCCCACATGTTTAGGAAATTTGTATTAAGTAGTGTAGGAAAAAGGCCTTCGAAAATAATAAGTTTGCTTCATTTGCATCAAAATAAGAAATTTTGAATTTAGGAAGTTCTCGTAAAAACGTTGATCTTTAGAAAAAGAGATTTAGCAAAAGGACTTAGTGTTTATTGTAAAGGGTTTTGTCAAATGATTTGTTGATGTTGAAAAGAGTCTTTGGTAAAACGATCTTATAATATTGATAAGATCTTATAAGCAATTAAGAAAGGTTGGTTTGATTTCGATTAAGATTAGATGTCTCTAGTATGATGATATAATGTGAGCGTGTTTTGGTGATTAAGTCGAATATGAAGTTCATGGGCAAGAGTTTCATTGGACCGATTAGGTTGATATGTAGCATTTCGTAAGGTTTTGAAATTCGGGTAATAAAACGTTTTAAGATATGATTAAGAATCTCGTGTATATGAGTTGAGTGAAAATAGATCATAGAATAAGAAGTACATTTGATAAAACAATGTATTTTGAAATCGATATAAGTAGGTATTTTGAATAATGATAAATGATTTAGGTATAAAACATGATCAGGTTTGCATAATAAAACATTTTGAAAGAAAGTTTTGGTAACGATCACCTAGGTAAGGGAATCACCCCTAACTCGTTGGTGAGGTTGTTTTAAGGAAAGAGGGAGTGGAGTTAATCGTCAAGGTAAGGAAATCACTCATATCTCAATGATATGTCTCCATTTGTTGTTACAAGGAATATGAATAAAATTATATGAAATCATGTATATGTATAAATGTATGAAAAAGATTTAATATGTTGTGTGTATGAGGAGTAAATATCAAAAGTAAATTCGAATTCGAAAGATTGCATCATATAAAATAAATAATAGAAACACATGTTTGATTTAAAATTTGGATGGTTCCAAAACGGAACTTTGACTAACCAAAGTGGTCGAAAAGTCTTTCGAATTTGAGGAGCATGCTTTGGCCTAATAGGTGAAATACTCTCGCCGACAAGTCGATTAACGGTATTTACCCTTCCGGTTACTACATGTCCCAAATCAATTGAAATTTCGAGACTTGGCGGGATTTATAAAAAAAATCAAGGAGTGGAACTAGTCGACAAGGTGCGGGTTTCACCCCTAACTTGACGATTTCGTATCCTAAGTGTGGTTGGTACTCGTCGGGTCAAAATTTAATTTCAACACTTTGACGAGGGTCCACTAGAATTTGAAATTTGAATTTCTCCATTAAGGTGAGGATTTCACTCCTATCTTGATGGTGAATTTCATGTAAAAAAAGGAAAAGTAGATGGACTGAGAGTTGTTCACCAAATTGTGGGTTTAACGCCCATTTTGGTGAAGTTGTCTCGTTTGTGTAGTACGAGTGGTTTTGATTTTAGTATAAGCGAGTAAAAAGATGTATGTTCAAAATAATAATAACAAGTATAAGCACAATAAGCATCTCAAGAAATAATACGTAAAAGACATTTCAAGGATAACACATAAAGGATGGAATAATACAACAAGTATTAACAAATAATAAAGCAGGTATTAACACAAAAGTGACATATATGTTTAAAAGGTCAAAGAAGATAAATAAGGAGCAAATAAAGTGTCATGCAAATGGTTCAAAGAAATCATAAGAATAAGGCTCTAGAACTATAGACTAGGTAAAAGGTACGGCAATTCTACCTAATTCCCTATAGTTATGGCTCTGATACCAATCTGTCACACCCCAACCAATGGCGGAAACATCGGGATGAGACGAAGTGTGAAGATTGCAAGAGACATCATAACACTATTTGCGTCAATATTTAATAAACCGATTTCATTTCATAAACTAAATTGTCAACAATACAAGGAATTCAAATAACAACAAGTTCAAAAGGAATACATAACAACATAATCAAAATTGATACAACATTTAAACCTAAACGTCTATATGTGTATCTAGGCATCAACGCTACTTCATTTCATAGCATCATCATCATCGACCTGTAACATGTTAAAATAAAATTCAATGCAAAAGCAAAGGTGAGTACACAAGGTTTAGATAGTATAGCATAAGTATAAAGCATTTTACTCGAATCCACATGGCAATTTGTATACAAGGTAACTAGCATGCATAACATTACGTCTAAACCCAAAGTGTCCACTAGTATTTAGCATCCCTCGCCACAAAAGTGACGAGACCGTATAGTATATTGACTTAACAAACCCCCGTCGGGTGGTGTGCTACTCCTATAGCGCTATATTTGTTAAGCGAGGGTATAACATAGTAATGGCATAAAGCATGTATTATCTAGCATAACAAGTAGCATGTATGACGGATTGAGTTCATAAAGCATGTTTATGTGTGTAAGTGTAATTTTGTATGGTAACATGTTACAACCCAAAAGTGGTTTAAAATGTAAATGGGTCGAGTGTACTCACAAAATTTGCATATGCTTTCCGATTATCCAATGTGACGAAGTTGATGAGGTTAGAAGGTTGGATGTGTTCGTTTAGTGATTTTTAAGAGTCGTATACATTTGGTCTAAGGATGTGAAGTTTAAAGTGCATGAAAAGTATGCATATGAAAAGTAATCATCTTGTAACATTAAGTACTTGTCTTGACACTATGAAACCTCAAGGGTTAATGTTTTCATGAGTAATATACCCATTAGAATCATACAAGTCTTATGTCCTTAGATGATGTTATTCTAACATCTTGACGAATGAACACAAGTTCACCATCAAAGGTTCGAATGTATATAGATATTATTTAGGTTATATATCATATATTAGTATGTCCAATAGTCAAGCATGAGGTAGAAGATTAAGACCTTCATTTAGGTACCTCTAAGTATCATGGAAATCATGTAGGAGGTAGGAAGAACAAGCTTCCATTTAGGCACCTCTTATGTGTTCACCACTACACTTGATGTAAAAACATACAAGGAGGGTCATGAACTATGAATAATAAAAGAATGTAAACGACTACACTATGAGAAATCATCAAGTAATGTGGGAATTTTATGTTGGGACAACCCAAGTTAGTCCATAATCACACCTTCATCAAGCTTGAAGCTTGAACATCACTTGTGGGTTAAAAACCCTAAACAAAACAAAATATATGTGAGGTTTAACCTCTGATTTCGTATATCTCAGCCCCGTTTTTAAGCTTAACTAACCATAGAAGTGGTTATAAGCATAAGGACGTGGGTTTGAGTGAGTTAGACTCAAGTTTAAACAAGTATAAACAAAGTTTGATTCAAAATAAAATGAACAGTGAACTTTGGAGCCTTTTTGCCGGAGTTCCAGGGACTTATTTGCTGTGAATTACCCATGGAATCGAAGCTAAGGAAAATCCAAGTACATAGGAAAAAGAATGAGCTAAAACGGACAAGAAACGAAGAAGTTATGCTAGTTTTAGTGAAGCTTGCTGAATATGTCCGAACTTCTGATTATAGCTGCGAATTTAGAGTGTTTGGGAGTGATTAGAGAGAGTTGAGAGTGTTTAGAAAAGTGAAAATGGCTTGGACAACACTTGGGTTTTATAGGGAAGGATTAGGGTTGAGTTGGTTGGCATTTAATATAATTAGTTGAGGGTTAAAACAATTAAAAAAAGAAAATTGTGGCTGTCTTCATATTAGCGGTCGGAAGTGGGGCTGTTGGCAGCCATTTAATATCTTCTTTTTTTTTTGTGTGTCACAATAATAGTTTAGGTCTTATATTTCCTAAACATTCCATTAACTAATTAAAGTATCCATTTTTTTTAAAGAAAGTAATCAAAATATCTATGAAAATGATTTAAACATTGCAAAAGTCAAGTGAAGCAGCCATTTGGCTGGTCGATCGGACCTGCTGCCATCTTTTATTTTTATTATTTTTTCCTTTTTTTTGTTGATTAAATAATGTAAGTTGTATAATTAAGACTAATGTTATGTATTTACTATGTCTAAAGTATAACCTAAGATGTTTAAGGTCTAGTATATATTTTAAACATGTTTTTATTAAACATAAGATGCGATATATAAGTGTATAACAATCAAGTGTGTAACATGTTTTAATTTTACCAAATAGGTGATAAAATAAATGTGTGTGTCAAATGCCCAAGTATGTTATATATGAATAAGTGACGTAATAGGTATGCGAAGTATATGAGTCGTGAGTATACGATATGTATTTGTAAGTCGATCCCGTATACAAGATTCACGAATAAGAGGTCAAATATAAAGAATCAAAACGTATAAGTATGAATGAATAAGCAAAGTATAACTTGTATGAAATAACGATTTTATTTATGATTCAAGTCTCGGATTTTACGATGACACAAGGTGAAGACGATTACCAGGCATATAAGATTTCCAAAAATAGCATTACAAGACGAGCTTTCTAATTATGGAAAATATAAAAAAAGTAGGGCGTTATAGTCTCCTCTCCTTTAGGAAATTTCGTCCCGAAATTTATTCAAGAGGAAGGCTTTAAAAGGCATTTTGGCTAAAGGAATCGGGACTTGGGAGTTTTGAAAGGTTTAGAAAAGTACGAAATTTTGAAGAACGGAAGGATAGGAGTTTGTTTGACTAAAATGAGTTGAGGCATTTATACAAAAGACGAAGAATAACGGGGAAGAACGGAGGTACGAGAGTGAATGATCGATAAACAAAAATGAGTATAAGGATGGCATGCGTATTGGACAACGGAAATGTTGGGTTAAGGATGAAGTCTCGTCGTGGATAATCGGATATAATGCGTTTGTGAGTTGTTTGAAGTTTGTATTAGGTCAAAAAGGTCTGCAAAACACTGAATTTCTCATGGCACGTTTTACGAAATTTTGGTAACATGGTGAAAACACTTATATATAGGAAGTACCAGCGGCGTATCCACCATGTTTTGACCACGTTACGTCTGTTTCATATTCGGTGTCATGTTACATTCCGTGTCTTACCATACACAATAGTACACTCTAGGGTTCTCATGCGCTTATCACTATAATCCCGTGTGCACCCGCGATTATATTGATCGTCGCATGATCCGCATAGCTTGTACCAGTTGTGTATGAATTAGGGTATACATAATTTAAAATTTTAAGAATGTATACGTGTAAGAATGTAGTATGTAAGCAAGTCCATGCTTAAGTATGTATGGGACCCACGCGTAAGCGAATCCCTCGAATTACGCTCGCGTATGGGCACGAATGTATGAATTATGAGTATGAATGAAAGTATGAGCATGAGTTTAAGTATGAAAATGCATGTAAGTATGAGTATAAACATAAAACGTATAAGTAGTATGAGTATAAGTATAAACATAAAATGTATTGTCACGAGTATGAGTATGAATGTTGATACGAATAATAAGGATTAAGTATGTAGTTTATGTTGAAACATAACGAAGCTAAGCGTATAAAACATTTGAGAAATTTGAGTATGTAAAACATATGATATAACGAAGGCGTCGTGAGGTTTTGACTAAGGCGTGTATGATGATATGCATGTATAGTTGTTTAAACGAAACGTTAGGTTCATCGAATCAAAATAGATCGAGTTTGATTGGGAAAGTATAATATAGTTTGTAAATGTAAGTGAACATAAAGTACTTATTGGTTATGCATAACGTATTTTGTAATGAATGGAAATGCTACTTTTGTTTAAAAGGAAAAATTTACGTAAGTTGAAGATCGTCAGTCCCCATGAAGTCTTCTTGCCCACATGTTTAGGAAATTTGTATTAAGTAGTGTAGGAAAAAGGCCTTCGAAAATAATAAGTTTGCTTCATTTGCATCAAAATAAGAAATTTTGAATTTAGGAAGTTCTCGTAAAAACGTTGATCTTTAGAAAAAGAGATTTAGCAAAAGGACTTAGTGTTTATTGTAAAGGGTTTTGTCAAATGATTTGTTGATGTTGAAAAGAGTCTTTGGTAAAACGATCTTATAATATTGATAAGATCTTATAAGCAATTAAGAAAGGTTGGTTTGATTTCGATTAAGATTAGATGTCTCTAGTATGATGATATAATGTGAGCGTGTTTTGGTGATTAAGTCGAATATGAAGTTCATGGGCAAGAGTTTCATTGGACCGATTAGGTTGATATGTAGCATTTCGTAAGGTTTTGAAATTCGGGTAATAAAACGTTTTAAGATATGATTAAGAATCTCGTGTATATGAGTTGAGTGAAAATAGATCATAGAATAAGAAGTACATTTGATAAAACAATGTATTTTGAAATCGATATAAGTAGGTATTTTGAATAATGATAAATGATTTAGGTATAAAACATGATCAGGTTTGCATAATAAAACATTTTGAAAGAAAGTTTTGGTAACGATCACCTAGGTAAGGGAATCACCCCTAACTCGTTGGTGAGGTTGTTTTAAGGAAAGAGGGAGTGGAGTTAATCGTCAAGGTAAGGAAATCACTCATATCTCAATGATATGTCTCCATTTGTTGTTACAAGGAATATGAATAAAATTATATGAAATCATGTATATGTATAAATGTATGAAAAAGATTTAATATGTTGTGTGTATGAGGAGTAAATATCAAAAGTAAATTCGAATTCGAAAGATTGCATCATATAAAATAAATAATAGAAACACATGTTTGATTTAAAATTTGGATGGTTCCAAAACGGAACTTTGACTAACCAAAGTGGTCGAAAAGTCTTTCGAATTTGAGGAGCATGCTTTGGCCTAATAGGTGAAATACTCTCGCCGACAAGTCGATTAACGGTATTTACCCTTCCGGTTACTACATGTCCCAAATCAATTGAAATTTCGAGACTTGGCGGGATTTATAAAAAAAATCAAGGAGTGGAACTAGTCGACAAGGTGCGGGTTTCACCCCTAACTTGACGATTTCGTATCCTAAGTGTGGTTGGTACTCGTCGGGTCAAAATTTAATTTCAACACTTTGACGAGGGTCCACTAGAATTTGAAATTTGAATTTCTCCATTAAGGTGAGGATTTCACTCCTATCTTGATGGTGAATTTCATGTAAAAAAAGGAAAAGTAGATGGACTGAGAGTTGTTCACCAAATTGTGGGTTTAACGTCCATTTTGGTGAAGTTGTCTCGTTTGTGTAGTACGAGTGGTTTTGATTTTAGTATAAGCGAGTAAAATGATGTATGTTCAAAATAATAATAACAAGTATAAGCACAATAAGCATCTCAAGAAATAATACGTAAAAGACATTTCAAGGATAACACATAAAGGATGGAATAATACAACAAGTATTAACAAATAATAAAGCAGGTATTAACACAAAAGTGACATATATGTTTAAAAGGTCAAAGAAGATAAATAAGGAGCAAATAAAGTGTCATGCAAATGGTTCAAAGAAATCATAAGAATAAGGCTCTAGAACTATAGACTAGGTAAAAGGTACGGCAATTCTACCTAATTCCCTATAGTTATGGCTCTGATACCAATCTGTCACACCCCAACCAATGGCGGAAACATCGGGATGAGACGAAGTGTGAAGATTGCAAGAGACATCATAACACTATTTGCGTCAATATTTAATAAACCGATTTCATTTCATAAACTAAATTGTCAACAATACAAGGAATTCAAATAACAACAAGCTCAAAAGGAATACATAACAACATAATCAAAATTGATACAACATTTAAACCTAAACGTCTATATGTGTATCTAGGCATCAACGCTACTTCATTTCATAGCATCATCATCATCGACCTGTAACATGTTAAAATAAAATTCAATGCAAAAGCAAAGGCGAGTACACAAGGTTTAGATAGTATAGCATAAGTATAAAGCATTTTACTCGAATCCACATGGCAATTTGTATACAAGGTAACTAGCATGCATAACATTACGTCTAAACCCAAAGTGTCCACTAGTATTTAGCATCCCTCGCCACAAAAGTGACGAGACCGTATAGTATATTGACTTAACAAACCCCCGTCGGGTGGTGTGCTACTCCTATAGCGCTATATTTGTTAAGCGAGGGTATAACATAGTAATGGCATAAAGCATGTATTATCTAGCATAACAAGTAGCATGTATGACGGATTGAGTTCATAAAGCATGTTTATGTGTGTAAGTGTAATTTTGTATGGTAACATGTTACAACCCAAAAGTGGTTTAAAATGTAAATGGGTCGAGTGTACTCACAAAATTTGCATATGCTTTCCGATTATCCAATGTGACGAAGTTGATGAGGTTAGAAGGTTGGATGTGTTCGTTTAGTGATTTTTAAGAGTCGTATACATTTGGTCTAAGGATGTGAAGTTTAAAGTGCATGAAAAGTATGCATATGAAAAGTAATCATCTTGTAACATTAAGTACTTGTCTTGACACTATGAAACCTCAAGGGTTAATGTTTTCATGAGTAATATACCCATTAGAATCATACAAGTCTTATGTCCTTAGATGATGTTATTCTAACATCTTGACGAATGAACACAAGTTCACCATCAAAGGTTCGAATGTATATAGATATTATTTAGGTTATATATCATATATTAGTATGTCCAATAGTCAAGCATGAGGTAGAAGATTAAGACCTTCATTTAGGTACCTCTAAGTATCATGGAAATCATGTAGGAGGTAGGAAGAACAAGCTTCCATTTAGGCACCTCTTATGTGTTCACCACTACACTTGATGTAAAAACATACAAGGAGGGTCATGAACTATGAATAATAAAAGAATGTAAATGACTACACTATGAGAAATCATCAAGTAATGTGGGAATTTTATGTTGGGACAACCCAAGTTAGTCCATAATCACACCTTCATCAAGCTTGAAGCTTGAACATCACTTGTGGGTTAAAAACCCTAAACAAAACAAAATATATGTGAGGTTTAACCTCTGATTTCGTATATCTCAGCCCCGTTTTTAAGCTTAACTAACCATAGAAGTGGTTATAAGCATAAGGACGTGGGTTTGAGTGAGTTAGACTCAAGTTTAAACAAGTATAAACAAAGTTTGATTCAAAATAAAATGAACAGTGAACTTTGGAGCCTTTTTGCCGGAGTTCCAGGGACTTATTTGCTGTGAATTACCCATGGAATCGAAGCTAAGGAAAATCCAAGTACATAGGAAAAAGAATGAGCTAAAACGGACAAGAAACGAAGAAGTTATGCTAGTTTTAGTGAAGCTTGCTGAATATGTCCGAACTTCTGATTATAGCTGCGAATTTAGAGTGTTTGGGAGTGATTAGAGAGAGTTGAGAGTGTTTAGAAAAGTGAAAATGGCTTGGACAACACTTGGGTTTTATAGGGAAGGATTAGGGTTGAGTTGGTTGGCATTTAATATAATTAGTTGAGGGTTAAAACAATTAAAAAAAGAAAATTGTGGCTGTCTTCATATTAGCGGTCGGAAGTGGGGCTGTTGGCAGCCATTTAATATCTTCTTTTTTTTTTGTGTCACAATAATAGTTTAGGTCTTATATTTCCTAAACATTCCATTAACTAATTAAAGTATCCATTTTTTTTTAAAGAAAGTAATCAAAATATCTATGAAAATGATTTAAACATTGCAAAAGTCAAGTGAAGCAGCCATTTGGCTGGTCGATCGGACCTGCTGCCATCTTTTATTTTTATTATTTTTTTCCTTTTTTTTTTGTTGATTAAATAATGTAAGTTGTATAATTAAGACTAATGTTATGTATTTACTATGTCTAAAGTATAACCTAAGATGTTTAAGGTCTAGTATATATTTTAAACATGTTTTTATTAAACATAAGATGCGATATATAAGTGTATAACAATCAAGTGTGTAACATGTTTTAATTTTACCAAATAGGTGATAAAATAAATGTGTGTGTCAAATGCCCAAGTATGTTATATATGAATAAGTGACGTAATAGGTATGCGAAGTATATGAGTCGTGAGTATACGATATGTATTTGTAAGTCGATCCCGTATACAAGATTCACGAATAAGACGTCAAATATAAAGAATCAAAACGTATAAGTATGAATGAATAAGCAAAGTATAACTTGTATGAAATAACGATTTTATTTATGATTCAAGTCTCGGATTTTACGATGACACAAGGTGAAGACGATTACCAGGCATATAAGATTTCCAAAAATAGCATTACAAGACGAGCTTTCTAATTATGGAAAATATAAAAAAAGTAGGGCGTTATAGTCAATCTACGTGAATCGTTTAGAACTTAAAATGTCTAAAAGCTTAACGGTGCTAGTGATGTGTCTAAGAAAACTGATATGATCCTCTTACACAAACTCACAAAAATATGTTTGTACATATTTCATTTCTGCATTTAATTTTTGTCTTTGCATTCATGTTTCTTATTTTGAAAAATCCAAAAAGATTTTCGACAACTGATGGTGAAGAGCTGATTTTCAAAATCTCAAAGGCTAAACATGATGAACAGACAGGTTGGTTAAATGGTTTGAAATGCTTAAAATGATTCATTAGGTTGAATCAGAAATTGAAATGTTTCAAATTTGTGATCAGTGTTTAAATTGTAAAAATTCTCAAATGTTTAGTTGATTCATTAAGTTGAATCACAACATTATTTGTTTGTGATAGAGTATTTGAGATGTATGCAGATGATGCAGATGATGAGCTGAACAGAGAGAAGCCAGGAGATATTTTCTATGGTGGTAACAAATCCCAGACGACTATCCTAGCAAGATGATAGGGGGAGTCTGACGAAAGTTATAGCCAAAGAAAGAAAGATCCAGGCAGAATTTCTGAAGAAGACCGAACAATATCTGAGAATGTCATGTTGAAGACTCGCACTGAAGATTCCGTCAACATTCAAGGGGGAGTCTGTTGGTGCAGTTGTCTGTCGACTATATCTTCGTTCGAGTCTTAGAATAGGATTGATTGTAAAATGTACGAAATATGAGAAATTGTGAGAATTGTATAGGTTTAGATGGTTGGCTCGCTCATATAGACTATTAGGGTTTGGACCGCTCGAACGGTCATATGCTGGACCGCTCGAACGCCAAGTAGGCTGGTCCGCTCGAGCGACATAATGTTGGACCGCTCATGTGTCAATAGCTATGGACCGCTCGAATGACAATCATACTGGACCGCTTATGTGTCATGTGTATGGACCGCTTATTGGGCCTGTCCAATAAGCGGTTCCAGATCTCTATAAATACCCTATGAGCGATTTCAGTTGTAACGGTGGGAGAAAACGTGCCGAAGTGCTGTCGGTGCGAGATTTGAAGTGTAAAATCAATAAAACAAGTAGTTAAAGTGATCTGCATGCTATTTCTACCTTAGTTTCTTGTTATTCCGCACCTGAAACCAAGGAGAAAGCCTCTGAACGACTCGTTCGGGTCGCGATACGATCCTACAAAATCAGTAAAAATATTTATTTTATCTCAATACATCAGTAAGATATCATACATATATGAGGTTTATCATTTATGGCCAAACTATGCCCCGAAAGGGCATTTTGGTCATTTCACATATGCTTTTAAGGACATTTTGGAAATCTGAGTTCATAACTTATACCTACTGTAATAATATTTAAATTTGTTTAAAAATTTAGTAGGTAACAAGTCTTAGGTGTTAAATATGGTTTTAAACCACACTATGCACCTAATTAGTGTAAAACTCGCTAATTGACGATAATCAAGATGTTTATGTAAATCTGAGATTTTGATTAGTTTTAAATGCTCAAAATAATTTATTTAATGTATGAAATCAGTAGGAAAAGGGTTGGCATTCAAATTATTTGTTAATCTCATTTTATGCCTAAAAAGGGTATTATCGTCATTAACCGAATTACACAAGAACTCTATGTTTTAAACAGATTATAATCTGACCAAAAATCTTAAAATTCCTTAAAAATAATATCTTAACAGTAGGTAATGAGTTTTGGCTCAAAATCCAAGTTTAAACATGTATTATGCAAGATATCGCAAATTAATTAATAAAAAGCTTCTAATTACGATATCGAGCATAAATTCTGTTTGAGACCAAGAAATGATGTCAAATTTTCGGGACAAGCTTATATATCAGTAGCAAAGGTTTTTGTCCACTCACATTTCTAAAAATCTCATTTGTATGTCAAAAGGGCATTTACGACATTTATAAGCATATTAACAAACAAGGGCATATAATTCAAACTACTAAGGACCAAGCAATATAGCTCCAGAGGGTTATACTACTGAATAATGTGGTCCTAATGGAAGCTTAAAACATGGGAGAATTAAACTTAAACGGGTCAGAACTAAAAGTCAAAGCAAAAGTCAAGCTTTTGCGACTTTAGGTTATAAACTGACCTTAGACTGATAATTGTCGGGTTAGAACTGATTAAACATGTTATAATACTAATTACCAAGTTATTAGAATGTTAAAATATAATTTAGAACCTCTGTTTTATTAGTTTAAATCATTTTTAAACTTTCTGTCCAGTTTGACTTTTTGACTAATTAGTTTGACCCGACAATTAACTAGTCAAACGAAATAATTAGGAGGTGCCCTTTTAAGGGTTAATCACCTACCTTAATATGGTTCCATAACCACTTTCGTTTCAGTCAGTGGCTGGACCATTTATGATTAAACCGAAAGTCAAAGCTTAATTACGATATGTTTGACTTTTCGGTTTTTAAGCTAATTAAAAGGACTAAGTAGGGATTAAAACTCTTACTTATGGTCCTTGTTATCTTTTCTACACTTGACAATCTTCTCCTAATGCTTGCAAGCTCCAGAAGTGTGTGTTTTTGAAAGTTGTTGCAAATGTGTGCATAAGAACAATGAACTAGAGTGTCTTATATAGAAGATTGCCAAGTCCCTAGATGATTGCAGTTGTTTTGGATGTTCCTAGGATCACCCCAGGTCAGGGGTGGACCCACATAAGATGGGTTGGGGTCCACGGACCCCAATGTTTTTTAAAAAATTAGTAGAATCGGTATGTTAATTTTTATAAGGACCCCATAAAAATAATTCATTGGACCACATAACATTAAAAGGAAGGTTGGTGTGGTGGTAAATTCCTTCTCTCCAAACAAATAGGTCTTAGGTTCGATCCTTTTAAGTAGCGTCTTTTGTTTGTTTTTTAGCAATTCACTTGACATAGTTTGGCATTTTTGAATAATTCTAGGAGGATTAATTGCTGCCATCATGGCTGATCATTCTTGGGAATAACATACCAATATTATTTAATCCTTATTAATGTAAATAATGTAATTAGCATAGTAATATTATTGCATCGTCCACTATAAAAAATGCAAATACAAGAGTTTGGTGAAAGTTTTAGTGAGGTAACAACCGAATTACTTATGTGTAGTAACTTGAGCCTGGATGATAATTTCGTGTGCCTATGTTTAAAAGATTTATGGTTGGCTGAGTTATATCCGTTTGATTTTCGTAGGAATAACTTTAAATATTTGTAATGTTTTTTTTTTCATGTCAATGCCATCTTTTGTTTACTGTTTGTTTTCTAACAAGTAATGATCATATAGTTTTATATGATCATTGTATTTTATTATGTTTCTCGCCCCGCCCCGACCTGAACGACAACCAACCCGAAAATTCTAATGTTTAGTTGTAAAAAAATCTTAACACCAAAAATGGGACCCCAGTAAAAAAAATGTTGGGCCCGCCACTGCCCCAGGTGTCCTAGTGGTAAAATAAATCCGTCCAACAGCCCCTGGTATCGATTAGAATAGGTTAAAGTCGGTTTGGAGCTGAAAACCTGTACCTGGCTGGTGTTTTCTGCGCTGGGCAGTTCTACGCGGCCCGCGTAGGATCTGAAGGGGGCTTACGCGCCCCGCGTAAACCTGCTGTTCATGTTAAAGTTGTTTCAAACATGGCAGAATCAGTCCCTGGCCAATTAAAACCTTATACAACCTTATTTTTGACATATAAGGCCCTTGAAGTTATTTTGTAGAGGCTCAAGGATGTATAATCAAACTTCATTAGGCTCGGTTTCGTTAAATATCACTGTAAACACAAGTTTCATCAAATTGACACTTTCACCCAAAGTCTTGAAAACTTGTTTAAAGATCTCGAAACCACGTGAAATTTATACCACTTATTCTTGAGAGTATATTTGAATATTTCGAAGCCTCGGGTTCGTTAAAAGGTCACTCAGAGGTAAGAATTAACATGTTGACACGTTTAACCCCCTGTAGTTTTATAATCTTCCGATTATTTTCACAAACGGCTTCTTATATCCAATTAATCACTCTACTAAGAATATATTCTCCGAGGAGGCACAAGTTTGGCATGTTTGACAGATCTATACACTAACAGAAATTGATTCAACATCAACATAATCTAATTAAACTCAGAGACAATTTCACTTCTATATCAAAAGTACCGATCTGCAATAATTAGATGATATTAAAAATTACATAATAATTATGAGGATTAAAAGATCAACAATTACATCGAGTACTGAACAACGAAACTTTATAATTTAACAACACCAAGGAATTTAGGAATCTAACAGCAAAAATTTAGTGCTTTTAGCTTCAACTCCATCGAGTACCGAACTTCTCAATGTATATCTTCGACAATCACCATTATCTTACAGCAGTAGCAACTCCTTTCTTGCGTTTAGTAGGAACTACTATGGGTTCTAATCATCATCATCTGCCCAAGTCAATTATAATCATCATTTAGTCATAAGCAAAAATTATTTTAAATGTACATTTAATAATCTTTCTTGTGTTTAATTTAACTTTATGCTTCTTTTAATAAAGAAAGGACAGGAAAGAACAAATCTCTAGTAAAATAAAATCTTATCTTACATCAGTAGCAGATCCTTTCTTGCGTTTAGTAGGAACTACTGTGGGTTCTACATCATCATCATCTGCCCAAGTCAACTATAATCATCATTTAGTCATAAGCAAAAATTATTTTAACTGTACATTTAATAATCTTTCTTTGTGTTTAATTTAACTTTATGCTTCGTTTAATACAAACCTAAAATAACTCGCAGATGATTGTATGAATTTCAAACAACTGTGATTAGACTGAAATATAAAGCGAGAATTAGAGTAGATCACCTCAAAATTAAAAATTCAAAATTAGAGTAGCAAAAAAAAACATACTTTAAACGATGTTGGAACAATGATGCTGGAAACAACCATAAAACAATCATCATCATCATCTGCTCAGATCATTCACAATCATCATTTAGTCATAACTCAGATAAAAAATCTTTAGTAAAAATAAAAAACCAAAACAAACATAATCATATATATCACATTACCATCATCAAGGCAAACCACATATCCCCAAAATTTGTTCTGAAAGTGGGTCAGAAGAGCTTCCGTTTTCTCTTATCCTTTATGAACAAATGTCGAGTATTGAGAAGAAGGGATTTGAGGGAGAGATGCATTAGAAATGTGGTTTGAAAATACAAAAGCAGAGAACATGAGAGTGTAAATATGAAGCGTGAAATGAGAATATAAATCACTTTATACAAGAAGATGATTGACAGAATTGAGCGAGTGACATGCATTAATTGCAAATTACATATCCCCATGCATTTTGAATTTGAAATTACCGACAATTTCAAAACATCTGCTAAGGTATACGTTTGCCAAATGAACCATCTGCTAAGTTATGCTTTTCTTGTAGATGGGCAGTTGTTTTTTGAATGTGGGCCAGACCTTTAACATTTGAATACATGGCAGTGGTTTGAAATTAATTGTATTTTAAAGTGATTTATATATTCCGGTTTATGATGCAGTAATGACATAAGAAAAGCATTGTTGGACAGCCTCTCTAACTGACACATCAGCTTTTCTTATGTTATTGGGATTTCTCTTTTTATAGAAAGTATAGATAGATAGATAGATAGATAGATAGATAGATAGATATTATATTTATTGATTTATTTAGGGTAAAGGATAAAAAGATAAAATTTATGGATTAAAATAATTTTTTAAATCTTATTAACAAATATTATCTATATCTATTTTATTTAGGCGGGAAAATATAAATGAGATCACTCCATACAGCGCCATGTGTCCCATATCTGATTTACTTTATTATATGTACTAGTGGTAAGACTCGTGTACAACACGGGTGGTTTTTAAAAAACCATGCATACCTTGCAAATGACTGCCACATGTACCATATATTGTAAAGTTCATACCCAATGTGTTATTTTACAAAAATTAAGATTCATCGTAATAATATATAACATGACAATGAAGGAAGCCCAACATAAGCCACGTTTTCCCAACAATAAATGCAACTCAAGTCGCAAATAGAAACATAAAATCTCAATACTTAACTCCTAAACATACATACGAATTTAAACTAATTACTACTCTCTGTCCCAAACAAATGCAACGTTTAACTCCCCAACTGCCACATATTAAAATAAAATGAAAGTTTTCTGCTAATGATCAACAACTCCCAAATTGCCCCTTTTTTCTGCAATGACAAAACCAAACATAAAAAAGCATAGCATTTTCTAGGACTAACCAAAAGCATGCATAACAGAACATGTTCTTTACTTTTAGAAACCAAAAACCATTGTACAGAATGTAAAAAACAATAATGTACTCGTCATTTTACAGGTACAATTACAACTACATACATTCTTCAATGAACTCTCAAACACTTTCAAGGTATGTGCAGCCTAAAACGATAATGAAAAAGCGAAAAACAATGTGGCGGCTACCTGGTCACTTCATCAGCCTCATTGGTCAACATTCAGTCCCACTTCATCCCACAACAATCTAAACATCACAAACTTATCTAATACAACATACACAGACATACATGTTCAAATGAAAAAAAATGAACACAAATGAAGGTACCAGAAACTGGTAGATGCTCATGCCAGCATCAATAGCAATTCTCCGACCAAAATAACTTTCAAATTTTTGCTCTTTCATAGCCTTCGGTGCATTATTCGCTAAAAGCTTCGTTAACCCTAATTACAAAAATTAAGAACAATTTAAAAAATGTAAATAAAAAAATTGTTTTTAAGGCTGCTGGCTACCTTTCTTCGCCTTTAAAGCCAAGCTGGCAATAGCTCATGAAACATTAACAATTCCAGTTAACTTCTTGTTAAAGCCTATTGCAGAAAAGAGTATTTTGGCTTTGCAGTTACACATATAATAACCATTTAATACATGTCTCAACCCGTCATCGGAATCGCATAAGAGATAAACATGTTTACACCAAAAGAACTTACTATTTCAAGCTTTTAAAGTTCCATTGTAGATGTAACATTTACATATATAGAAAGCTGAATAAACAATCTGTACATGAAGATTTCGGAAAACCATTAAATACAAATCTAATCTTGATGCGTGCATAATTAACAACTCAGATATTAAAGAGCTGCACATGTCCTAACTTGAGCACCACCCTCAAGAAAACCTGATTAATGGTACAAATAGAGCCAAACACAAGTAATTAAAACGATTCATGGGCAGGTATCGCTTTGTGGAGAAAACAGTGGTTGAAACCACTGTTGGGTTAAACTGTAATAAAACATCGGTTTGTAATTTGGAAAAACTTAACTCCGTTAAGTTATTTTAACGGCGGACTATTTTACAAAAAAAATGATCAGTTCGGATTATTATCGGCCAATAACTTACTTGAGATTATTATCGGCCAAATTAAGTTTGGTGAGATTATTTATTTCCAATTTGTCATAACACTTTTTTATATTTATCTTTTAGTTACACCGCCTCAAGTTCGATTCTTCCTACTTTCTTTCTAACTATTGATGTAGAGAATAACCCCCCAAAACCCTAACAGTTACATAATTTTACCAAATGCAAAACTAGGAGCACATAAGAAAAGCACTCAACATTTTAGGGTTCCTTCGTCCGACATCGATTACCGGAAATAATATTCTTCACGTCGATCAAGGCATCCCATCAAGTCGCAGTAAGTTTTTCAATAATTAGCATTTGATGCCATGGTATGCTGCCCAACTGTTCGATAAAATGCCTAAACCAATCTGGCTCTTTTGGGATTTAACTAATTAAGTTGTTGTTTATGTTTCAAATTTAATAAGGGCAATTCTATCTTGGTTGTTTGTTTGTTTCAAGATCAACTCTACTTGTGGATTTTGCAAGATTAAAGTTAGTAGCTTTAAGCTAAGTTATATGGGTTAATGTTGGTGTTATGTTATCAAGTTGTTTGCAAATGTTAATATAGTGGTTGGGATGAGCGGATTAAGTTGCACCTCTTGATCCAGGATAGGAGCTCGTTAGCGATTTCTAGGGAAGGGTACAGTAGTGCCTTAGTAGTGTCAGGGGCTTAGATTTTTCTACACTTTAGGGGGCTTTGTAAGTGATTGTCTTCGTGTATTTATGCCTAGATGCTCTTGTATGATGTTTGCTGTGTTACTCTCTCACCACTTCTTTTGTGTTGGTAGCTTCCTATTTTTATATTTTTGTTTTGGTTGTTGTTGTAGTAGTAACATAATGGTTGGGAACTTGGGATGTCATTTTGTATCCTCACAATTCAATGCACTTGATATCAATCTTTTTACACAAAAAAGACTATCATCTTTGGTCGCATGCTACTTGACATGTGAACGGTTTCTTATCTTTGTAAGTAGTTGAAGGAATGTGTCATTTTTTTTTTATTACTAGTTGACTATATTGTTATGTATGTGTTTTAGAGTTCATCTAAATGCTGGATATTTTGGTTCTAAGATTTCGAATGCATTTTGATTTTTGATTCTTATATCCTGATAATTTTCACCAAAGGAAGATGTGGAAGTTTCTCATATTTTGGATGGGATGTGGTTATCAGATTTCAAATTTTGTCTGATACATATATTGCTTCCAGTCTGTTTACATATATATATACATACATCGTATAAAATGAATCTGTGTGTTCCAATGCATATGGGTATATAACTTTATTTTCAAGTTATCTGTGATCAAGAGTGATCTGACCCTTAGTCTTAGAGGCCAGGTTTCTGCTATCAGTGTCAGCGTATTTGTTGGAACGGAGGTTGTAGCTTTTTAAAGTTTGATTCAGTTAGCAGTTTATCCAAAACGAGACGTATTCATTTTTGAAGGTGAAAACCTACCCAACATGTATTTATAGTTTATGCGTGTAAGGTTGTTCATGTTGCTACTTGCTAGAGCAAGAAAAGATTAAACAATAGCATACTAGTAGAACATTCCTTCGATTTATTGACATTTAAGTGTTGAATCTGAAAGTGTTTCCAGTAATTGTCACATGGTTATTCTAACATTGGAATTTGGTACATTCATGTTGTGAAATACATAGCTTAGTGGCAAGCATTACATCAAGTGACGGCAAAACATGTGCCTGTAGTCTCTGATCAGGCAGGCTATATGCCTATGCAAGCCAGATTGATTTGGGCTGACCAGCTAACACTTTTTTTTCTGTCATAACAAAAGTATACAATCTAACCATTTGACCCGTTTTATGTTAGCATACATCTATTGTTAAAAACTGAATGAAAAATTTATAAGATTAAATGAATTTTTTGTCTAATTAGTTGGTTTCCCCACTTTCTCTCCTCTCTTCCGTAGTTCCTCGTAACAAGTTTTGTACACACATGGATCAGATAACTATAGTGAATCTACATGTGTATAGATGTCTCATGCCTATAATATATGAATACACTAAAATTTATCTTCACGTATGCAAATAGCGATTCAAGTATGTTCACATAACCATGATGTATTCTATTAGTCATGCTAGAATTTTAGATAAATACACAATAAATGATTGTTCCAGATTGGTTCTCACATTGTTTGTAGTTTTGTATTGGATACTCCGCTAATTTGCAAACTCTAGATGCTGTAATACGTTGGTTATTATGAAATAAAAACCGAAAAGAGAAAAATCAGCAGGTCATTCCGACCCAATGTCCAACACCTACCCCAGTTGACGTGTCTTTAAAATGGCCGTTTGATTAGAACAACATAGAATGAGATCTAACATCTATTTTATTTTCCTGATTTCAGCATCATGGCTGGTATCTCTGGAAGTGAGAACAGGGAACCAATCAACGAGCAAGAAGTTGCAGCCAAATACGGCAGCATAAGAACCGAAATGAATAATATTTACTCAAAAATCACGGAACTTGAAATGGAAGCAAGTGAGCACTCATTGGTCATTAACGCCATACAGCCGCTTGATCCTGCACGCCGTTGCTACAGAATGATTGGTGGTGTGCTGGTCGAAAGAACTATCAAAGAAGTTTTGCCAGCTGTTCAACAAAACAAGGAAGGAATCGAAGTTGTGATTGCTCGTCTTAACGAAGCTTTGGAGAGGAAGAAGAAAGAGTTGACTGATTTTGAGTCAAAGTACAAGATTCGGATCAGAAAAAATGATGGGGAATCCATGGATGATAATAGCAAGAAAGAGGGGTCCACGCAAGGGGTTCTTGTGGGTCCTGCAAACGCCTAACTTATTTTGGTTGTTAATGTGATTTTGTTCGAATTATCATGCATGCTTTTTTTCATAAATGGTGTACAAGATGATTACTAGTTGGGGTTTAAGATATTTCTTTTTATTTTATTGATTTGGATTTCAGATTAGACAAAACTAATAACTAATGCTAATATTGTTTCAAAATCAGAACCAATTCGGAGTACATGATTTGAATGAAATTCAAATTCAGTCTCATTTCAGCTTATTCGAGTCTGATTCAAATAATGAACACCCCTAATCACTAGGGGTGCAAACGAGCTCGGCCAGGCTCGAGCTCGAGCTCAATTAACTTATGAGAGCTCGGGCTCGAGCTCGGCTCGTTTGTATTTTATCAAGCTCGGGCTCGGCTCGTTTATTATTCCATATATTAAAAAGCAATTTTTTCCTGCATAAATACTTGTAACTTGTGCTTTAGGGATTTTTCAAAAAAAAACTTGATTTTTTTTTTTTTTGTTTTAACCCAAAGGTTTTACCTTTTGCAATTTTAACCCTACAAAATTTGTTTTTTTAACTTTAACTCAAAACTTTTCATTATTTGCAATTTAACTTCACAACTTTTGTCAATTATACTTTTCGTCTTTGGTTTAACGTTTTTACGTTTCGTTACGTATAGTTCTAAATTTTTCGAATTAATACGACGCAACGTACGAGTGTGGTTCAATTTTTTTATGTTTTGTTTCAAATTTTGCAAGTTAACACGGCGCAACGTGCATGTGTGGTTCAACGTTTTTACCTCTATTTTTTCATGTTTGACAGGTTTGTCGCAACACGCAGATCCTAGGTCGAGTCAGTGTTGGTGGTCGATCACGGTTGTGTGACATTAGTACTATTTGACACCGTTTTATGCCCCGCCGCAACGCGAGGTGTACTTTGGGGGTTTTCCAAAGAAAAAATGGTTATGCATATGGTTGTCGTAACCTTGGCTTTAGGGGTTTTCCAAAAAATAATTGATTTTTTTTTTTACTTTTCATCAAAAGTATTTCATAAATTACTTTTAACCCAAAACTATTTGTTTTTTTTTTACTTTTAACACAAAACTTTTTATCTTTTGCAATCTATACTCACAACTTTTTTTACTTTCAACTTTGATCCTGTATAGTTTTCATTTTCCGCAAATTTCCCGCTTTATGCTTGGTTCTAAATTTTGTGACTTAACACATCGCAACATGCGTCTTTGGTTTAACGTTTTTACGTTTCGTTCTAAATTTTGCGAGTTAACACGACGCAATGTGCGTGTTTGGGTGAACGTTTTTACATCGTCTATTTTTTCCCGTTTGACAAGTTTAACATAACGTGCGTGTCCTAGGTCGACTTAGTTATAACTAAAGAATCCCCGCCGCATTGCGGCGGGTCTCAATTCTAGTTATCTATTAATTAGTATATTAAATAAAAATAATATAAAACTTTTTAGGCTTGCGAGCTCAATAAGTAAAGCTCGGGCTCGGGCTCGTTTACGAAATAAGCTTATTTTTAGGTTTGAGGTCGGCTTGTAAACAAGTTTAAATAAGCTCAACTTGACTCGGCTCGTTTACACTAAGGCTCGATGAGCCTAACGAGCTTCACATGTGAGGCTCGAGCTCGGGCTTGATAAACAAACGAGCTTCATTTTGAGGCTTAAGCTCGGCTCAGACTCGATAAGGCTTGGCTCGTTTGCACCCCTACACAATGACCATGCATTATTATCATATATATATTAAAAAAACAAAGCTTGTGAATAGTAAGATGGTATTTTGGTAATTTAATTAATTCTAAAATTTGTATGCATTATATATCAAAAATAACAAGATAACATGGGCTAAAGTAAAGAGCCAATTCGATTTCCAGGTCCGTTTCAAGCGGCCATTGATTTGTCTAGTTTTAACTTTTAAGCGATTTTAACGGTTTATGAACATCCATACCTTCAATTCAAACTCATCATGAATGTTATATGAACCAACTAGCTTAAAATGAATCACATTCGAGTTTTAGGGAGTTAGTTACAAGGTGGGTCAAGTTAATTTGATCATTTAGCTTATATGAACCGACTCTTTACTCGACCTGGACCATCTATTATATGACCGTTGAAAGATTCACACGACATAGAAGCCACACACATGCAATGTAACCCGGTAGAACGAAGCAAATGAAAAAAAAATTACATCATGTAAAACAAAGCAAATGAAAAAAAAAAAATTATATGTAACATACACATAACTTATTTCGAAGCCTAGAGCTGAAAATGAATAAAACATAACCACATATTTCGAGTGTGTAAAACAACCATCATCCTTGTGCGTTAGGATGTTGCATGTCATACGGACCATGTGGCACAGGCCCAGGAACGTAATGAGGATTAACCATATGATGTTGCATATCATATGGACCCTGAGACACATATTGCGGGTTAACTCCACCTGGTACCTGAATGGAAGAATGGTAAATCAACTATATATAAACATTCAATATTTCAGACAAAGTGTTACGGGTCAACACATACCTGATGGGCAACATAAGGGCCCGAATATGCTGCATTCGCACCATAACCCACATCATGGTTCCCATATCCTGCAGCATATCCTGTTAATGGTTCAAAACATTTTATTCAAATTTTAACAAGATATAATCATAGTCAAGGAAATTGCGCTTTGGTGCACATTCCGGCGAGATTCCGGCCAAATTCTCTAAATTCCGACAAGATTCTAGCTAGATTTCTACTTTTATCTAAGGAAAACTACTTTTCTACACTAATGTTTTTAGAACTTTTGGTTCTAAATAGATATATAGTTTTATGGGTTAAGTTATTCTACAAAGACTTCTAATTGTAACAAGTATAAGAAGGATTATAGAGTGACAAGTGTCCAATAACCTAAACTAAACCCACTACATCACCACCCAAAACCTAAACACCCACCCCCACCCCACCCCGCCACCACACCCCCACCACCACCCAAGAACCTAAACCCCCACCCCCCGGTAAAAAAAAAAAAAAACTTTTTTTTTGGGGTGGGCGATGGGGTGGGGGTTTAGGTTTTTGGTGGTGGTGGATGTTTAATTTTTTTTTTTTTTTTTTTTTTTGTAGTGGGTTTTTTTAGGTTATTGGACATTTTTCACTTTATAAATCCTTCTTACACTTCTTACAATAAGGATCCTTTGTATTTGATCCTAATCCATAGTTTTATATAATAGAATTTGTTTATTTTATTTGAAGAATAGTACTCTTTTTCTAATAGATAATATATTTTTAACTTTTTTTTTATTATGCGCTTAATTCTTCTCAAGCCCTCGTTTTTTTTTTTGCGCTTTGCGCCTAGGCCCCAGGCGAGGCCTATGCGCCTTGAGTGCGCTTAGCGCCTTTAATAACTATGGATATAATAATAGTGTGACTGTTGGTTTGGATATGAATTAATAGAAGTACTTTGTCTAGGCTATATTTAAACACCCTCAAGAGTAATGACAAGTTAGCAAGGGTGTTCACAAACCATTGAAACCGACTGAATCGCTCAAACCAAAGCAAATCGGCTGGTTTGAGATTTATACAATTCGGTTCATGATTTGGAATTTGGAACTTGGAACCGGCAATGTAAACGGTAAACCAAACCGACCGTTCTCATTCTATATATTGTTAAAAGACAATGTCGTTGGACTTTGACACCGACAAAAGATGTCCCTACACTTTAAAATGAAAGACATTTACATCCCTACATCTTCTAAAAGTCTTATAAAATTCCATTTTTACCTCCATGAGTTTCTAACATTTCAAGTTTACCCCCCGTATTCTCATTCTTTAACTTAAAAGAAAAAACTATTTTCTCACGTACTTATTTTTATGTATGTGTCGGTACAAATTCACGATTCTGACATAAATATATTATGTTTCCACCCTTATTTTTATGTACGTTTTTAGTTGATCTACATTTTGACTTAAATGAAAAAACATTATTTTCCCACGTGCTTCGCATTTCAACGTAAACGGTATTAATTAACGTTTCGATGTAATTTTTTTAGGAAACGAATCCGGTCAAATATAAAAGGTTTTCATGCTTATTTTTATGTACGGTTTTGGTTGGTCTACGTTTTGATGTATACTTTGTTTGAAAACGAGTCAGGTCCGATATAATCCGTTTTCATTCGACGGTATAAATTCCAGTTACTGTATGTTTTGACGCCGTTAAGTCTTGATGCAAAGGTAAGGGTGGTATAGTGGTTAGGTGGAACCCTCGCTAAATGAATTGGTTTGGCCGGTCCGACCAACCCTGCCGATTTAGCTTGCCGTTTTTCAAAAACATAGTTAGCGGATTCGACCCAGAGCTTTCATCAAAACCGGCGTTGAACACCCCTACAATTTAGGGGAATCTTGTGGATATGTTGTAACGAAAAGTAATAGGCAAAAAGGTAGTAAAATACCTGGAGTATTTGTTGCAGCTGCAGCAGCGGCTGCCATTGCTTTCTTATGAGCGTTAGCAAGATCCGCTTGTAGCTTCTCGATTTCATGGGCCATAGAAACCCTACTTTTCTCCATTGCTTCACTTTGTTCCAAGTTAGATTCGTAAACCTTTTTTTCATACTCAATAGCCGCCCTGTATTCAATCAGGCAAGTGAAATGGGTTGACTTTCAAGTCAACAATGAACACGAACTTAATTGGATCGTGTAAAGGGTCAAAGTAAAATTTAGGGCAGGTCAACATCACACATTCACATCCCAATGACGCACAAACGTTTTTATAATATTTTTGTTCTAAATTAATAAAAGATTAGAAAGTTGTTGCAGATTCTTAAGGATATTTTTATAAAGATTGGATTTTGGTCCTATCTATAGATACATTAGTTAGTTGTACATAAGAGGTTCTAAAACACATAACAGAGCTTAAATTGATTGCTATACACCACAATGGCAGTTGTGAAAAAATGCTGGTTTAAATACCAAATTCAACAATGTGGAATTCACTGGAAGCAGCAGCCTCTCTATTCCTACGGGTAGAGGTTACCCTCCTCTCCTCAGACCCTACCTTTGCTTTGCTTTGCTATCGGTTGGTGGGATTTACCGATTATGATGATGAACAATGTGGAACTCACCTAAGGTTCTGCAACTTTCTAACAACCTAAAACCTCATTACTAACATATCAATCAACAAACCATTACGAATTATAAACATACATACCTTCCTTTCTGAATCTCCTGCTTCATCCCTTCAATGTCCCCTTTAACCATCTCAAACTCCTGCTGTTTAGCTCTCTCCTTCATAATCTCACCATTAGTCTCCCTAACCTTCTCAACAAACTCCTTATTCTCAACCCCTAACTTCTTCACATCTCCACCAACCTTCACCAACTCACCTCTCAATTCATCCACAACCCTAACCTCCGCCTCCATCTTCACCGCCTTCTCGAACACCTCCCTCACCTCCGCCGCCCGTTCCGCCTTCACTTTTCCCGCTACGCCCGAGAGGTGCCGGAGGTCCTGCAGCGCCACGCCCAGCTCCTGTTTCAGCGCCACGTGTGTCGCGGCCAGGCGCTGGTTGTCAACGAGGAGTGTCTGGACGTCGCGGTGGTGGACGGCGACCCGATCGTCGGAGAGACGGTGGCGCGGTGGAGATTCGAGAGCGCGGCGTGAGTGGGAGTCGGAGTCGCGTTTAGGTTTTGATGTGTCGCGTGTGTGGTAGTCTCTGCTGGCCATTGGTGGTGGTTTTTTGCGTGGGTGGGAGTTGAATTGTTGTTTTCCGGTTGGGGTTCCGGCAAGTTTACAGCGTTGGTGGTGTCAGGGGGTTGTTGATGTGTTTCAAAGTGTAATGTACGCTTATACTTTTTGGAGTTTTGGGATAGTTTAAAAGAAGGTTTTAACAATTCCCTAAGGTTTGTGTGTTTGTTATTTTTATCCAAAATAAATTTTTTTTTTTTTACAATACTCTTTTCACTTTTGAGTTTTTTTGTTATTTTTATCCAAAGATGTAATTTCTTTATATTTTCTGTTAAATATTTGGATAAAAATAGCAAAAACTCTCAAATCTTAGGGACAATTTTAGCAAAAAAGTTAGACGTTTGGATGAAAATGTCAAACAAACCCAAACCTCTTGACGATTTTGGCAATTTACTCTAGACTTAATTAAGGATGAAGTTTTGAGATAGTTTGGAGGTTAGGGGAATTCCTAGGAAGTATATGAGTAAATTGCAATTTTAGTCCCTGAGATTTGTTCAAATTTGTCATTTTAGTTCAAATAGTTTTTTTTTTCCTCTGGGTCCCTGACTTTTCCGTTTTGTTGTCATTTTGATCACATTGCCTGAATCCGTCCAAAAACCTCATTTTTAACTAGGGGTATTTTAGGAATTTTCAATTTAAATATTTCAAATCGTCATTTTGGTCCATTTTTATATTAAAAAATAAAAGAAAAATATCTAATTAGTGGGACCCACCCCTACCTTCCCCTTCTTCATCAAACCTGTTCTCTCTCTCCCTCTCTTTACCTTCACCTCACTTTACATCTCCCACCCAACACCACCATAAACACCAACCACCACCACCAACAAAACACCAGCTACCACCACCATCAATATGAAATTGAAGTGCTTATTTATGTGCATAGTCAATGGTCACATGATTAATAGTTTTTAAAAAGGCTCATGAACGGCCTGGTTCTGCGTGCTTAACGTTTTTTAAGACGTTTGGTTTCTTGGCTTTGTTAGACCATGTGTAGTGGTTTAGGCAAATAATGCCCCCACCATGGGGCATTTTACGACACGTGGCAGTCCAGTCAGCATGGGGCATTATTGCAAAAGTGGCGTAGTGGGAATAACGCCCCTTCCAATCATTAAAAAAACAAAAACAAACAAACAAACTAGTTTCTCATTGGCCAGTCAAACTTTCCACAATCCATTTTAGGCGTCTTTATAAACGCGCCAAACCATTTTTTTTTTTTCAAAAATAATGCCCTATGTAATGGGAGAGATAGCGTTTTTTTGAAAATAATGCCCCACTACGGGTGGTCCTATGTATTCACGGTTTTTTACAAATCTTTATGTAGGAACTAGGTTCACTTTTTATTAAAATATATTACAAAATATATAATAACGAGACTATCGTTATTTGTGGGAAACTATTCTAGTACAATACCGGTTATATAAACTAAGTAAATAAAAGTAATATACAATTTAATTGTACCAATCTTGATCCAAGTCGATGTCTTTAGAAGAACTGCAACCGCACCTTCTTGTACGAAACTCCGCTGCAAGACAAGCAAAATATGGTTGACGCTTTTGGTTGAGGCACGTGTTCGACACGCTTCCCTTAAAACAGATTCCGCGCCTCCTCTCAGACGGTCTGTCTCCCAGGGTACAACAACCGGAACAGTATGTGTACTGCCGGAGATGGCACTCACGCCCGAGATCACACCGGGTATCAGGGTGTTTAGAATTGTTGATGGAAATATGAAGTTGTGAATAATTTAGAGAATGCTCTTCTCTAAAATCTCATAAGATGTAGAGATTACTCTTGAGTATCTTTCCTTATCCTTAAATGAATAAACAATATTCATTTTATAAAGAGATACATCAAGACTCATTCAACCCCTTAATGTTTGTCATAAACAAGGTCATTAATCTTGTAATTAACAAGATAATTAATCTTGTAATAACAAGAGTTTAAACTCTAAATTAATGGATATTAAGTGGTAGTAAAAACAAAACTGCCATTCAACTTATGGCACCAGTGGAAACCGTCTAACATTAACTCTCTAGTAAGTAGACTGGTTTGAACGGTCTAGTGCGCATGCAGGCGCGCCTTAGTTGAGCCTACACTACGCTTCCGCGGAGACACACCTTTTTGCACCACGAGCTAATTGGATGCCACTACGCATACCAGGACGCCACCTGGTTATGTGCCATCCATATTCGTGCGCCATGCGCCATGCCAAGGCATCCACCTACGCCACCCAAGGGTGCGCTATAAGCGGACCCGCCATGTATCTGACCACGCGCTCATGGGCAAAAATACAAAGGCGGCGTGCGAAGTTCAAAACGCACCACATTGGGCTTATAGCCCACATCACGCGCGCATATGTGCAGGTGCGGTGCACCCTTTGGTCCCCACTAGTGTTTGCCTTCAAGGAGTGCTCCTCCTTATATACCACTTTAAGTTTTGTCATTCCACCTATGTGGGACAAGGTGACAAATCTCAATCCATTTTTCTCATCTTTGTTTGTTCCAAACATACAACTTCAAGCTTCGATATCTCATTCATCTTAGCTCTATTTGGACATAGTTTGAACACAAACCCATAAATAATTATTTAGTGAAAACTCATTTTCACTAAATTTCCAACAATCCCCCACATGAATGGAGATCGATGAAAACACCCAAAATTCCCCGATAAAACCTCGACAGTCGAGTATTGCAGGATAGGTAGGTTTTGCCTTTGAACCTTCCTTTGTGAAGCATACTTAGTCTACTAGGGTTTTGTAGACGTGATGTCCTTGAACAACCCCCCATTTGTGTAAACGACAATATACATTCACACAATACTTTCCCTAGCCGGGCCATCCCCTCACTATCGTGTCCTATAATGGTCATGGAACACTTTCCTGGTTCTGCGGGAGCTCTAGGAATTATGCCCTAATTCCATTCGAAGCGACCACACTTCTCTCCAACATAGGTGATTTCCCTTTAAATCATTAAAAGCATTATGGTTTACTATATGATTTACACAAATCATAAAACCACATATTATGCTTAACCTCACAACAATGTCACTGAATATTATAGGAATGGACTAGGACGTATTTAAACACCCTTTTATAGTTTTAAGGGGATATATGAAACATATAAACTAGCTCATATATAAACATATATATTAGCTACGCCCCCACAGTGACTACCCTTCGGTTCATGATTAAGTTGGCCTATTGAACCTAGATCTTGGGATCTCCAGTCAACTAGGTTAGGTTTCCCTCATGTCCCTTTTTCCATGGCTTTAGTCCCATTCCACAACCTGATCTCTTATCAACCCACTGGTTGTTGGATCCAAAATTATCTTTGACTTCGCTAAGTCACCAACGATAATTTAAATTGCGATCAGTTGTTCTAACGTGTTCTTGACTCACTAGTCACTTTTGCCTTTTAGTCAATTCATAAGACTTATAACTCGTGATCTCAACCTGGATCCAATTATGTACCTTGTCTTAGAATGACATGAAACTCAATTCATGGCTGGACACGTTTTCACCATGCCTTTGGTGTGTCATGACTGACATCTTACTAGATTTTGAATCTAACCAATTGGCATTTGAGTCCAATCTACTCGATTGACTCCATATAACCATTGTGTACTCCACTTGGTCATGCATTTGCAATATATGCAAGTCACCCCCACATTTAAGTGTAACTGGATAGCATCCAAATGGGGTGATGAAAGGTTCTCCCTTTCATTTCGAGTTTGAGAAAACTTCTCAACTACTATTTCCACATTCAAATGCAAGTCACCCCCACATTTAAGTGTAATTGGATAACATCCAAATGGGGTGATGAAAGGTTCTCCCTTTCATTTCGAGTTTGAGAAAACTTCTCAACTACCATTTCTTCATACCCTAAAGGGTTTGTTTCTTAAATGGTTCCTCCCCCCACATTGCTTGCATTTTAATGAAGTTATATTTATAGTTTTGTTTATCACAAAATTCGTTCTTGTGTCATCACATATTTTGAATGTTTAAAGTTAATTTAATCTCCGTCGAGCATATAAATTAACAAGTATTAGTCTAGCATGCTTTAGACCACAATACTCTAGCATGTGAACAGAAGATGCATCATTCTGAATCTTCACAGCCTTAAGAGATAACGCACTATCTCTTTCGAACATTCGTTTCTTAGTTTAGACACAATAATGAAATTTATTTCACCATTCCAAAACCATCGGTTTTTAGGAAGGCCTCAAAACCATAGTTAACTCCATCCATTAGGATCATAACTCGTTTGCCTTTTTTTCTCCAAGGCTTCACCTTTGACTTCCTAATGACTTAAACATAAGTCTTAATCCAAGTCACTTTGATGAAAAATCTTTGTATAAAATCACTTGAGTCTTGAGATATTGCCAATTAGATTGACTCTCAACAACAAAGCATTCACGTATGCCTATAGTGATATATACATTTACATTGTTGTTTCATTAATACCATGTATTGGGATACTCTTCCAAATTGAGGACGAAGCCTCCACATAGTTTAAGCAACATTGATGGTGGTAGAAGCATCTACAAGTCCATCACTATTGTAAATTTCCGTTAATAAATTTGCTAAATTTATTAAAATCATTTACAATGATAACATATATTTCTTTCATATGTTATATTCTTTGAAAACTTACATGTGCATTTCCATATTGATGCTCTCAACTTAGATGACATATCTTGTTTTCGTGCATTTCATCTCAAACCATGCACCACTTTTCTCACGAACTTGTTATACGTTTGATGTTTGATGTTTGATTTGTGACTTATTACATAAGTCATGATCACAACCCGCTTGTTGTGTCCGTGTAAATTAATTTTTACACTTTGTACCAAAATGTGTATCCTTTTGACAAATTATTAGTAGTCAAAATAACGGATACACCAATGATATCTAAACATCAAATTCCAAAGTGTTATTATTTTCAACACACTTTAGAACGAAATAAACGCAATTACATCGTTCTGTCATGTTTTAAGGTACTCCCTCAATGGAACACGTATAACTTGTTTCGTCTTGAAACTCTAAACTTGAATAATCACAAGTTGTCCAAAAAATATAAAGTTGTTTACAATTAACTACTCGCAAGTAATTGAGCAACTTATTATATTTATAACAACATCGAGTTGTTTTTCCCCAAATAGTCTATCCGAAACTATTATATGGTTGAAGACGTTATACTTCTCGTGGAAGTATCGAATCACTTATACTTTGCAAAGACATGTTTTATTCGTTCAAAACATTTCTCATTTTTGCAAGTGTTTTAATATTAAACTATATATTTACGTTTTGATTACAAATCAAGACAATAAACCTTATAATAGTTTAATAAATAAAACAATTTCAAACTCGCTCGTTTGAAAATAAAACGAATACACATCGTTTTAATAAATCGTTTATCATATTCAAACCATTTCTAACCGATGTTAGATAATAACGATTACCAATCGTTAAAATGAGTGGTTTGTATGATAACCAATTCTAATATGCTAATTAGAATTTAAATGTTTAACAAACATTCAAAATATTCGGTTTTTATAAAGTAAACCGGTTCTAACGCGCTCGTTAGAAATAAAACGAATACAATTATTCACTTTTGGTTTAAATGGACGTTTTCTAACACGCTCGTTAGAAATGAACACAAATCTTTTCTAACACGCTCGTTAGAAAATATATAAAACGATTACAAATCATCTTAAATAGTTTATCATAGTTAACCCGGTTCTAACCCGCTTGTTAGAAATTAACGATTGCAAATCGTTAAAATAGTTGGTTATAAGATAAACTAATTCTAATACGCTCATTAGAAAATTAAACGATTATTTATTGTCATAAGCCGTTTTGGTTTATATAAAATAAACGTTTTCTAACCCGCTTGTTAGAAATAAATAATTGACAAAGTCGTTAAATCGTTTCTAACACGCTCGTTAGAAAATAAACAACTATCAAACTCTTTAAATCGTTTCTAACACGATCGTTAAAAGTAATCGATTACAAAATTTGTTTCGAAGTTTATAAAAAATATAAACTATTTCTAACACGCTCATTAGAAATAAACAAATAAAAATCGTTTAAACGTATGTGGAAAAAATCCGTTTCTAACTCACTCATTAGAAATTAAATAGTTTAGACAAAACCGTTACAAGGTTTATTATTCAAAATAACTGTCTCCAACACGCCCGTCGGTAATTATTTGAAATAATAATATTTTCTAACACGCTCGTTAGAAAATCTAAACGTATATTTTCTAGCACGCTCGTTAGAAAATCTAATCGTCTTTTAACAAGTTAGTTTTACACAATCATCGTATCTAACACGCTCATTAGATATAAAAGATAAAAGATGATATTAAAACTTATTATTCTATAAAATTCTAACACGCTCGTTAGAGATAAAAAGTTTTAATCTTGTTATTCTTTCAACATCAACATTTATTTCTAACACGCTCGTTAGAAAATATTAAAACTTTTTATTTTATAAAATAATTACTTTCTAATATGCTAATTAGAAAATCAATATATTTCAAGACATTTGAAACCAAAATTAATATACCAATTAAAGTTTCTAACCGTTTTAAAACAAAGTGTAAGAATACATAAATGTTTTAAAATTTGTAATTTTTTTTTAAATAATTATTTTTCTAATACACTCATTAGAAAATATATGTGTTTCAAGACATTTGAAACCACTATTATTTTACCAAATTACATCTAACATTCTCCTTAGAGAATTTCCATGGTTCATACACATTTTATGGGCTTACAAAAATTACCAATTTCTAATTCGCTCATTAGAAAAATTAGTATTCCAACCATTCGAAATACATATTAATTTTTGTATAAAGTTCGTGTTATCTAAAAATGAACAAAACCCATTATCTTCTTGAATCGAATTGTACGGTTTTATAACACGGTATTCGGATTAAAAATTGTACTCCAATCATCAAAATTAATCCGACTCATTGTACTAAATAAATATTTCCCAAAATATTTATAAGATTTTAGCAAAATCTCAATTAAAATTTTAACTTTCGTGAACCTAAATTCTCGTAGAGAAGGGATTTAAGATTGTAGCAACAATCTTCACGAAAGTCTGTTTTAAGATTGTAGGAACTAGGTTCACTTTTTATTAAAATATATTACAAAATATATAATAACGAGACTATCGTTATTTGTGGGAAACTATTCTAGTACAATACCGGTTACATAAACTAAGTAAATAAAAGTAATATACAATTTAATTGTACCAATCTTGATCCAAGTCGATGTCTTTAGAAGAACTGCAACCGCACCTTCTTGTACGAAACTCCGCTGCAAGACAAGCAAAATATGGTTGACGCTTTTGGTTGAGGCACGTGTTCGACACGCTTCCCTTAAAACAGATTCCGCGCCTCCTCTCAGACGGTCTGTCTCCCAGGGTACAACAACCGGAACAGTATGTGTACTGCCGGAGATGGCACTCACGCCCGAGATCACACCGGGTATCAGGGTGTTTAGAATTGTTGATGGAAATATGAAGTTGTGAATAATTTAGAGAATGCTCTTCTCTAAAATCTCATAAGATGTAGAGATTACTCTTGAGTATCTTTCCTTATCCTCAAATGAATAAACAATATTCATTTTATAAAGAGATACATCAAGACTCATTCAACCCCTTAATGTTTGTCATAAACAAGGTCATTAATCTTGTAATTAACAAGATAATTAATCTTGTAATAACAAGAGTTTAAACTCTAAATTAATGGATATTAAGTGGTAGTAAAAACAAAACTGCCATTCAACTTATGGCACCAGTGGAAACCGTCTAACATTAACTCTCTAGTAAGTAGACTGGTTTGAACGGTCTAGTGCGCATGCAGGCGCGCCTTAGTTGAGCCTACACTACGCTTCCGCGGAGACACACCTTTTTGCACCACGAGCTAATTGGATGCCACTACGCATACCAGGACGCCACCTGGTTATGTGCCATCCATATTCGTGCGCCATGCGCCATGCCAAGGCATCCACCTACGCCACCCAAGGGTGCGCTATAAGCGGACCCGCCATGTATCTGACCACGCGCTCATGGGCAAAAATACAAAGGCGGCGTGCGAAGTTCAAAACGCACCACATTGGGCTTATAGCCCACATCACGCGCGCATATGTGCAGGTGCGGTGCACCCTTTGGTCCCCACTAGTGTTTGCCTTCAAGGAGTGCTCCTCCTTATATACCACTTTAAGTTTTGTCATTCCACCTATGTGGGACAAGGTGACAAATCTCAATCTATTTTTCTCATCTTTGTTTGTTCCAAACATACAACTTCAAGCTTCGATATCTCATTCATCTTAGCTCTATTTGGACATAGTTTGAACACAAACCCATAAATAATTATTTATACAACACATATATAAATATTATTGATGTCCAAAATATTTAGTGAAAACTCATTTTCACTAAATTTCCAACACTTTATTGTCACAGGCTCTATATATTTGTGTATGGTGAATAGTTTGGTGGTTCTTAAAGTTGATAGATAAAGTGTGTACTATTACTTTGAAACACTGTGTCACCATAAAAGAATACGACGAAAGCCGATGAAGGCGACGCATAGAAAGCCCAAAACAATTTATGCCAAACAATATTCATCGATTTGCCTCCCTTGGTCAAATTTTTATCGAACAATTCCATATTTCCCCTTAAAAACTTCTTAATTGCATATTTATCCAACTTAAAATTAAAATTGTATATATCCCCTTCATTGACAAATAATTTTACAAATTTACCCATTTTAATTTATTTTATAAAAATAAATTATCTAATGACTATTTTACCTTTATTTTACTAAAACTTTAAAAAATTACATATTTATCTAGTTTTTATGGCTTTTTCATAATTTTTTTTGTTTTTATTTTTTTATGTTTCGCTAGTTAGTTTTTTTATATATATAATGACATGCTATATTTTTCTTCTTTCAGTTTTGGTGATATTTTTTAATACTTCCTTCTTAAATAGAAGATATATTGCAAAATCGGTGTATAAATATTAATGAAAATGGGCAGTGGTGTAATTTTAGAACACCTATTTTAAAAATTGGGTCTAATCATTTTCGGGTGTTTGCATATGTGTATATATTGATATTGATCTAGAGGTCTTTTTTATTTTGGGCTGATTTATAAATATATACATTAACATACATTTAATGATAAAAAGAGAAAAACACAAAACAAATTACTTGGTAAAAATGAAAAAAAAAAAACGAAAACAAAAAAACTAACTAGTGAAAAAAAAACAATAAAAATTATGAAAAGGCCATAAAAACTAGTAAAAATGAATAAATACGTAATTTGTTAAAGTTTTAGTAAAAATAAGAGTAACATAATCATTATATAATGTATTTTTAATAAAACAAATCAAAATGGATAAATCTGCAATTTTATTAGTTAAGGAAGGGGATATATGCAATTTTAATTTTAAGTTGGGTAAATATGCAATTAAGAAGTTTTTAAGGGGAAATATGCAATTATCGCAATTTTTATTACAAACAGAACCTGTATTTCACAAAACAATTACATAACATTCGAATAAACAACTCAAATCTAACACAATTTGAATCACCAGGACTGCTGACGTCACCTTCATTCGAATTGATTTCACAGCTGTTTTTAAATGAAGGCTCCTTCCACTTGGCTGATACGAATTTCGAATCTACAAAAATTGGTGTGAATTTAACCGAAATTGAATTGATTTGAATGAAATTGGGGATTTGCGAGGGATATTTGAATGTGGAGATTGTGTGAAATAGGTGGAGAAATGATTGATTGATGAAGTGAAGAATTGGTGAGTGTGAACTTGGAAGTATTAAGTGGTTGAGATTGAGAAGAAGATGATGAAGATCTCCATTGTTTAAGATCTTCGATTAGAGTTTATTAATAGTGGCAGTGGTGGATGTTGTTGATGGTGGTGGATGGTGTTGATGATGAAGAAGGGGAGGGTAGGGGTGGGTCGCACTAATTAGATATTTTTCTTTTATTTTTTCAATATAAAAAAGAATGGATCAAAATCACAATTTGAAAAATTTAAATTGAAAAATCCCCAAAATACCCTTGATTAAAAATGAGGAAATATGTAATTGATTGATGACGTGATGTCGTGGTACACGCAAATTTAATCCCAAAAACAACTATAGATAGTGGTAAGAGGGTATCGAACTCAGGGAGTATGTGGAAAATGTGTTTAAAATTCAAGAGTTGATTGTTTTGGTTTTAATAACTAAAATTAACTAATTAAATTGCAAATCAAAGACCGTAGTTTGTAAACAGATTAGGAACAAGCGACCATCCTAAATTTCCAGTTTGCTTTTGACAATTGTGTTTAAATTCACTAGAAAGAATCACATAGACATGATTCGTGTATAATTGTTTGTTGTGATAAAAGGGAACTAAGTACTCGGATTATGACAATGCGAGGTTGTTACCCGATAACCAATTGACTAATATCCAACCCTAATCCCTCCCGTGATATCTCGATTGTCAACGACACCAAGAACGTACGGTTTAGAATATGATTATAACATCAATCAACAATTTACAAACAAACATCCACACACCATAATAAACAAACAAATATTGCAAGTCTATTATTCTAGAAATACGAATTTAAACACAAAAGTCTTAGACAAACCTTCAATTCAGGATGATCACCATAAGTTTAGCCACACATAGCTTGGTGAATCATCATAGCAACAAGTTCAATGTTCATACAGATCGAAAACACAAACAAATTGTTTTGGAAATATTTACAACCAAGCAAGATCACCAAAATCGCCCCTAGCAAGTTCCAAAAACGTCCAATGATGAGAATAGGTGAAAAGACACCCCAAAACCGTCTTAATGGTGGCAGTTACACATTTGATCGTAGACTCCACCTTAATTTATGGCTCCACCGTAAATTACGGTGGACATAAAACATATTACGGCACTTTGAAACTGTTTTACGGTAGGAACAAAAATGAATTTCAGGTCCACCGTAAATTATGGTGGGACCGTAATTTACGGTGGCAACCTGAGTTTTGTGCTTTATTCATCCTTTGCTCCGCATTCTCAACCCGTTCAACTTGAAAGCTTCCAAAGCTGCACTTTTCCTCAATTTGAGCCGCCAAACCGTACCTGAGACAAAGACAACAGTAGTTATCTAATTCAAGATAATTACACACATAAATGAGGGGTAAACTTGTCTTTTAGCATCGCAAAGGGTTGTCCAATGGACCACCCGTCACATCCCCACACTTAACCGTTGCTTGTCCCAAAGCAACTCATCAAATCAGTTTCTAAACAAGTGATCAATGTAAACCAAGCAAAACAAGCAATCTTTTTACTAACCCCTTTTTTAACACCCAAAACAATGCACCCCTTTCTAAATCTCTCCTCTCGGCTACACTTGAATACTAGCAAAGATAAGCTAGACACACAATAGGCAAACGGGTGGTTGCACAATCATAGGCTTGTACCTAAATCGATTCTTCTCCTATAAGTGCCAAACATGAATGCAAATCAAAGGGATTTTCAAGGTTGTAACGTGGCTAGGTGTATGGGTAGGAAATGGAATATATATGAAGTAGCGAAAATTTGGCTCGGTCTTTTTGTTACACAAATAAACAAAATAACAGCTACCAAACTAACTACTAAGTACAAGACAACTAAACATCCTTTCTTTTCATTTTTCATATTTTTTCTTTTTTTTTCTTTTCTGATTTTTCTGTTTTTTTTTTTCTCTCTCTTTTTTTCATAGAAAATAACCATGCAATAAAGCATCACATATCTACATCACATTACTACAACTACGACTAATACTAAAAGACCGGGTCAAATTGGGCAAATTTTTAGGTAGGTAGCTAGGGGTAACAAATGATAGGCTTTTAGGCACAAAATTGGGCAACTAAATGTCCAAACCCCCGCCCCTCTCGCAACCATGCTCATATATATAACTTATGAGGTCCAACCCCCCAAATCCCACACTCGCACACACTAAACACGAGGCTACCTAGATGCCCTTATCCTTTTCACATTCATGTCTAACTAGGGACTCAAACCGCATTCAAGCACAAGTTCTAATGTACCCCCACCCGTAGCCACTCTCAACAAAGATAAGCATTATTTATATACAAGTGTGGCTTCAACTCTCACCAAGAATGAAAGGGTATCAAGGGTTGCCGGTGCACCATTTGGGGTTAATTTAGGGTGTTCAAATTTTCACATCGTTTTGCTTGGCTCAAAAATTTTCAAAATCTTCAAAAATTCCCCCCATCCCCACACTTGGGATACATTGACCCCAATGTATGGCTTTAGGAGGCTTGATCACTAAAATCATTCAACATCACAAAAAGCTTCTTCACTCAAACCCCAAATTTCTTTTTGGATTTTTCATTTTATAATTTTTTTTCTTTTTTAAAAAAAAAATGACACCACCAACAAACACCAACCCAACAAAACAACACAATCATACACCACCCAACCGCCCAACCGTAAACAAAACAAAACAAACTAACACATATGCACAAAAATATACAAAAGAGAAACACAACCTTACTAATAGTAGCGCGGTCCCGGAGGTTCGAAGATGGAAGACATCATGTCGTTCCATTCCCCAAATGCAAAAGAGCCGCTACTACTACTTCCTCCTTGTTGTTGTTGGGCTCCCTCTTGTTGCCTTGGGTCAATCCATTGTGAGTGGTGGATCGGCGGGGTTGGATACGAAACACTACCATCATACGGTGGTAGAGACGCATAATCCACATGTTGTGGATCCACAACCACCGGCCGCCCGGCATGATAATCAGCGTGCATCCTCCTCTCTTGATCATCAAAATACCGATTATTCGTTTCCACCTCTTGGGAATACGCAAAGGTGCGGTTCCATGCCTCATTACGATCAAAATTTTGCTTCAAAGAACGCTCGATACTTGCACTCATCATGGTATTTTGGTCATATAACGTCCGCTCCGGACCCGACCACGTGTCGAAGACGGAAGCCGGAGGACGTTGGTTTGCTATTACTTCTTGCATGGTACCTTCATACGCCCACCCGGGCACATAAGATCGCTCAGTATAATCGTAGAAAGCACCACCAAAACCTCCACTATGACCCCCTTGGCCCACATTCAAATTCACACCGCCTTGCGGTTGCTCCTCATAATCTTCATCCCCACTTGGGATCTCCGCTTCACTCTCGGGTTCATCCGCTTCACCCGGTAACAAATCTCTTGCACCCGCTTTAAGAGCTCTCCATCTTTGACCCTCAGATTTTAACTTGTGATACCGCTCCGATTGGGTATATGTCCAACCACTTCCCATTTTGTCTAACGTAAACGGTTGGTGCCTCTTCGTTACCCCTCGATCCTCCGAAGTAAGAGCTTTCTGCTGTTTCATCAACCCCGTGATGATCCTACAATATGGGACAATGTCCCTTCCATATTTGTTTCGGCTGATCCACAGGTGGTGCATGATGAGATAGCGTATCGGAAAACGGGGAGACCCATGCATTAGCGAATAGAGAACAGGTACCTCCGGGAATCTCACCTGTTCCTTATCTCCTCTGCGCGGTATCACATTCAACAAACAAATTGCTAGCAACAGCTTTGCCTCGATTCTCAATTTTTTCCGGTACAAAATTGATACGTACCCGACAAAAATAATGTTGCTAACATATCGTTCCACCGCGGATGCTTCTCCGGTTTCACTAACAGATCATCGAGAGTGGGAATCCTGTAATCACGAGCCGGGAGACTGTCATACTTCCCGAGCTTCTTCAATGTGTCAAAGGACATCTCCACCGGTACCCCGTGTACCTCACCAATTAACTTCATCTGTGATGGCTTGTCATAATTGCTACATTTCAAAGTTGCCATCCATTCTTGTATCTCGGTCATAAACAGGTTGCTTTTGTCTTTATCGAAACATTTAAGCGCTGATTCCTATCCTAACGCTCGAAATTTATCAAACACCCCAAACTGTTGGAACTCCACTTCCCGAACTTCTCGTTCACAAATGAAGGCCGCTGCCTTGTTCTTGAGCTTATTCATTCTATCATGATATAATGTTGGTTGCCACTCCTCTGGCTGGTCATCCAGAGGACCCGAATCCCATACCGGCTTATCATGTGGATCCAACTCCATTTCTTCTTCACTCCCACTCTCGCTTTCACTTATCCGACCCACATATTGCCTTTTTCGCGGTTGTTGTTCCACTTGTTTGCCTTTCCCTTTCGATGATGACGAACTAGATCCCGCTTTTTCTTTTGTCTTAACCATTTTCCTACACACATGAGAACAAACAACACAAGGAAACAAAGCAAAATTAGGCTCCTCTCTCCAAAATATCCCCACACTTGCTTGTTACTATGGTTGTAGATGCTAGTGAACTATAAGTGTATAAGTTTTTCAAAAATTTGGGCATGGTGTCTCTACAATGTAGAAATCCCCAAAAGTTCACTACTTTACTAACCATCCTACATCTACAACCATACTCATGTTCAAGAACAAGTAACAAGTAACACTATAAACAACCAAGTGGGGATGAACAAACATCAACAATAACCTCAATCTTCACAATGCATCATCAAAATACACAAATTAAACTTCCATACTTTGTTTTGAAGATGCTAAAGTGCTTGTGAAACAAAAACTCCAAAAACCCCCAAAAATTTTCGGACTAGGGTTTGGAATTCGGACCCAAAAACTGCGTTTTCTTGTAAATCTCTTGTCAAAATCAGAAACTACGTGAAAAATTAGTCAAGATAGACTCTGATTTCACTTAGTTTGGACAAGAATTGATGGAGTTATGAAGGTTTGAAGGTTGGAGAAGAAGAAGAAGTGGGTCTTTGAAAGAGATGGTGATGGTGATAGATGAAGAAGAATTGTGTGGATGGGGTTATGTCACGTGACCAGATGTTATGATTTGTGTGGTTTTTTTTATGTTAATCGCGGAACCGAAACCACCCTTCATCATTTTCTGCGTACCGTAACTTACGGTCCCACCGTAAGTTACGGTGGAACCTGAACAACAATTCTTCACCGTAAAACAGTAGTGAAATGCCGTAAAGCCCCTATTTTCTTCATTTCCACCGTAAATTACGGTGAGGCCCTAATTTACGGTACGAACTGGGCATTTAAGGTTGCACAAAAAATGGAATTTTAAGTGACTTTTTTGTATTTTTTTAGATTTTTCAATTTTTTTATGTTTTTAATTTTTTTTTTCAAAAACGTGTAAAAATCACCCCACCCCCTCAAAAGTCCCGTGTTGTCCTCAACACAATGTTAGAGTAATTCGTGACCCGAACGTCCCCACACTTGTTTCAAACACGGATTTCGAGGAAATTCGGCAATTGTGCAAACTATACAAAACAAACAAAATAAAACACTACTATGTACACTACCAAACCTGGGCCTCTCATGGTTGTTCCTCATCGACCGGGTGCAAGATGTAGCCCGCTTTGTCAAGCTCCAAATTGTTGATGTCGTTCCCCTCCAAGTATGGTTTCAACCGGTGACCGTTCACCGTTTGTTGTTTCAATGTTTGCTCGTCTTGGATGTCTACATCACCAAACCTTCCAACTCTCCGAATGACGTACGGACCCATCCATTTGCTTTTAAGCTTACCCGCGAACATCTTGAGTCTTGAGTTATACAACCAAACTTTTTGACCCACTTCAAACGTTTTCTTTCTCAATTTCGCATCATGCACCTTCTTGAGTTTATCTTTATAGGCCGATGCACATTCGTACGCCTCATCCCGAATCTCTTCTATCTCGCTCAATTGCAACTTTCTCAACTTACCCGCCTCATCATAATCCGCGTTAACCGTCTTAATTGCCCAATGTGCTCTATGCGCCAACTCCATTGGCAAGTGACAACCCTTACCATACACCATCCGGTAAGGCGTTGTGCCAATAGGAGTCTTGTAAGCCGTTCGGTATGCCCACAATGCATCGTCTAGCTTACTCGACCAATCCTTTCTATCCGTTCTTACCGTCTTCATGAGAATCTCTTTGATTTGACGGTTGGACACTTCGACTTGTCCACTTGTTTGCGGATGGTAAGGTGTGGCAATTCGGTGATTCACGCTATACCTTTTCAATAGTTTCCCAAAGTTGAAGTTCTTGAAATGCGAACCACCATCACTTATAATGACCCGCGGGATTCCAAAACGAGAGAAAATGTTGGATTGAACAAATTTACAAACGACCGAATGGTCGTTTGTTCGTGTTGCAATGGCTTCAATCCACTTCGAGACATAATCCACCGCTACCAAAATGTATAGGAAGCCATTCGAATTCGGGAAGGGACCCATAAAATCTATACCCCATACATCAAATATCTCAACAACCAAGATTGGTTGTAACGGCATCTCATCCCTCTTCGATATACTTCCCATTTTTTGACAATTTATACAATTTCTAGCGAATTCACATGCATCCTTGAAAATGGTGGGCCAATAAAACCCACATGAAAGAACCCGATAGCCTGTTTTGTGCCCACTAAAATGACCCCCACATGCGGATGAATGGGCATGGGTCAAAATTTCCAACACTTCTGTTTCGGGCACACACCTTCGTATAACTTGATCCGGTCCAATCTTGAAGAGATCCGGTTCATCCCAAATGTATTGCTTCACTTGAACCATAAATTGTTGTCGGCGCTTTTTGGTCCAATGACTTGGGATGGCACCCGTGGCTAAATAGTTGACATAATGAGCATACCACAGTGCAACGAAAGTGGAAACGGCTAAAAGTTGCTCATCGGGAAAACTTTCATTAATCTCACTAACATCATCAATCCCTTCCACCGGAATCCGAGACAAGTGATCCGCTACTACATTCTCACTTCCCTTTTTGTCTCGGATTTCTAGATCGAACTCTTGTAACAATAAGACCCACCGAATCAAACGAGGCTTCGCATCCTTTTTCTCCATCAAGTATCGGACCGCGCTATGATCCGAATAAACCACCACCTTGCTCCCCCAAATATACGAGCGAAACTTATCCAAAGCATACACCACCGCTAGTAATTCTTTCTCGGTTGTGGTGTAATTAAGTTGGGCTTCGGATAAAGTTTTGCTTGCATAGTAAATAACCACCGGTTTCTTGTCAACCCGTTGACCCAAAACTGCACCAATAGTGGTGTCGCTCGCATCACACATTATCTCGAACGGCTTTGACCAATCTGGTGGTTGCAAGATAGGAGCCTTGATCAAGTGTTCCTTCAAAACAGTGAAAGCTTGCATACATTCGTTAGTAAAATCAAATGGGATATCTTTTAATAACAAGTTGCCTAAGGGTTTGGTGATAACACTAAAACCCTTAATGAAACGTCTATAAAAACCCGCGTGTCCCAAGAACGACCTTACACCCTTAACATTTTTCGGAGGTGGCAAAGATGATATCACCCGTATTTTTGCCTTATCCACCTCCATCCCCCTTTCAGAAATTACATGACCCAACACAATGCCCTCTTGCACCATGAAATAACTTTTCTCCCAACTTAACACTAAGTTTTTCTCAACACATCTTTTTAACACTTTTTGTAATTCATTAAGACAAGCATCAAAACTAGTGCCAAAAATGGAGAAGTCATCCATGAATACTTCGAGCGACTCTCCAACCATGTCCGAGAAAATACTCATCATACATCGTTGGAAAGTTGCCGGAGCATTACACAAGCCAAATGGCATTTGCCTAAAGGCAAAGGTGCCATATGGACAAGTGAAGGTGGTCTTGTGTTGGTCATCCGGGTGTATGGCGATTTGGTTGTAACCCGAATACCCATCTAAAAAACAATAGTATTTTTGACCCGATAGTTTTTCAATAATTTGATCAATGAATGGTAGCGGGAAATGATCCTTAGAAGTGGCGGCATTCAATTTCCGGTAGTCAATACATACACGCCACCCGGTAACCGGTCGGGTGGCAATTTGTTCACCACTTTCATCCTTGACTACTTGAATGCCGGCCTTCTTAGGCACAACTTGGGTGGGACTCACCCAAGCACTATCCGAAATCGGATAAATAATTCCCGCATCCAACCATTTAATTACCTCTTTCTTAACTACCTCCCGTAGGTTCGGATTCAATCGCCTTTGAGCTTCCCGTGTCGGCTTTGCGTCTTCGGTGGTAATGATCTTATGCATGACAATGGATGGACTAATTCCTTTGAGGTCGGCAATCGTCCATCCAATGGCTCCCTTGTTTTCCTTTAAGACCTCCAACAATGCTTGCTCTTGGGCCAACTCTAAATTAGAGGCAATAATGACCGGTAAAGTGTCATTATCCCCTAAAAACACATACTTCAAGTGGCTCGGCAAGTCTTTGAGCTCCAACTTTGGCGGTTCCTCTAATGATGGTTTCGTACCCGAATCGATCTCCACCGGTAGACCTTCGAACTGGTTGGTCCATGGCGGTCTACCTTCTTTCAACGCCATCGCATCTTGCTTTTCCTCTTCAACCCGGAGTGCATAAGCATGTACCTGTTTAGAAAAATCACACAGGCAAATATCCAAACCATCCTCCTCATACTCATGCCCGTTGCATCCGTTAACTATATCTGCCATGAAACACTCATCAACACCATTAGCATTAGAATTGTTAGTAAAAACATTCAAACGCATTTTTCTATTTCCAAAAGCCATATCAACTGTACCAAATCTACAATCGATAATAGCATGTGCGGTGCTCAAAAATGGCCGACCCAAAATTATATTTTGTTGTTGCCTAGGGTCCGCCAATGAGTAATCCAAGACTAAAAAGTCAACCGGGTAATAAAACTCATTAATTTTTGCGATTACATTTTGAACCATACCCCGAGGTAGCTTATGAGACAAATCGGCCAAAACAACCGTTGTCTCCACCCTTGCTAACGGACCAAAGTCATATTGGTCATATAAGCCCCCCGGTAGAATGCTAACCCTGGCTCCAAGATCTAGCAACGCCTTAGCCATTTGAAAATTACCAACTTGTATATTAATCAATGGCGTGCCCGGATCTTGGAGCTTAGGAGGAAGCTCCCCATTTAAAACTGCACTCACTTGCCCGGTTAAATCCACCCGCTTAGGCACTTTCTTCTTGTTTTGCCTTTTTTGTGTACATAATTCTTTTAAAAATTTTGCATAGGCGGGGACTTGTTTTATTGCATCGAGGAGTAGGAGATTTATTTTCACTTATTTAAACATGTCCCACATCTCTTCTTTTTGAGGACCCCTCGACACAATAAAATTTTTCTTTCCCGGGTCAAGTAAGGCCGATGGAAACAAGACTTGACTCGGTTCACCCTCAACTTTTTCGCTCTTTTCGTTTTCACCCAAACCCGGTTTTTTAACAATTGTTTCTTTTGGTTTAACCGGTGAAACTTCATCATCACTTTCATTACCCGTGATATCCTCAACTACCCCCTCAACCAATTCGGGTGACAAATTGGCTTTAAATTCTTTTCCACTTCTTACAACACTAACATGATTAATATTAACATTACCTCGTGACGAACCATGTGAAGGGTTTACCTTAGTGTCGCTTGGAAGTTGACCCTTACTTTTCTTCAATTCAGCCATGTCGGTTGCTAATTGACCCATTTGGGTTGTTAGTGATTGGATGCTTTTGTCACGAACCTCATCCTTTTGCATTCGAACTTCATCGAGTTGGTTCCGTTTTTGCATCTCCATTTGCATGCTCTTTAGCATTTCCATCATCTCATTTCCACCCGAAGACCCCCCTTGTCTTGACCCGTTTGATATTGCTTTTGATAGCCTTGGTTGTTCCCGCTTCGGTATCCACCTTGGTTGGTGTAAAGTTGGCGTGAACCAAAGTTACCTTGGCTACCTTGAAAGTTCGGGTTGGCTTGATTTGAAGGGTTCCCATACCGAAAATTTGGGTGGTTCCTCAACCCGGGGTGGTAGGTATTAGAGTTCATGTTGTTGTAATTCCTACCACCTCCTCCTTGACCTTGACCTTGAACCGCATGGACTTCTTCGTATTGCCCTTCCAACATCCCTTGGCAATTTTCAGCCGCGTGATCTATTTCATTACACAAAGCACAAACATCATAAATTCGGTTAGTAGTTTGAACATTACCATCATCTATGGCGTGCACTTGAGGTCGGGCAATGGCTGGTCACGCTCTCCTTGATGCTTGAGCTTTCCTCTTTGATGTAGTTGCCATGCTCTCCAAGAACTCCCAATCATCATTCTCATAATTTGTATCAAAAGTCCCACCGGTAATGGACATCAAATCACGTGCATCTTCGGCACTCAACCCCTCGTGAAAGGCATTCATCAACTCCCACAATTCAATTCCATGGTGAGGGCAATTCTTTATCATCATATTGAAGCGTTCAAACGCCTCGTGAAACATCTCACCATGTTGTTGTTGGAAGCTTCTCAACCCTTTTCTTGCATCGTTGGTCTTTTGGGTGGTGTAAAACTCATCCAAGAAAGTTTGTTGCATCTCCCCCCATGTATATATGGATGCCGATGGTAACGTGTAGAACCATTTCTTCGCCTTATCTTCCAAAGAAAATTGGAATAATACCAATTTGATGTCATCAGCCGAGAACCCTTGACTCCCAAGAGTGTTACAAATCGAATCATAAGCCTCTAAATGAAAGTAAGGCTCCTCCGTTGCCAACCCTTTATATTTTGGTAAACTTTGCAAAGAGTTGGTCCTCACTTCAAATGTTCGCCCTTGATCATTATGAGGAATGACTACCGGTGAAGGGTTTTGAGTGATTACCGGCCTAAAATGTGCTTCGATGCCCCTCACATTTTCTCTAAGGTGTCTCCTTGGTACACCAAACCTACCCCTTGGGCGAATAGGACCCATTGGCCTTGGTACATGCCCTTGTGGTGCATTTGGTTGTTGAAATTGCTGTTGCGGCATCGGTGGGCGTTGAATTGGCCTTTGGAATTGTTGAACATTTGGTTGTACATTTTGTGGCCGAATTTGTTGCAATGGGATAGGATGTTGCATTGGTGGCCCTTGTGGTCTTGGCCGAATGTGTTGTGGTACGAGTTGTTGTTGTGGCATTCCACCAACACTTGCCATCCCTTGAGATTGACTTTGAACATATCCAAATTCTCCTTGATCACCATAACCCCCGTAAAAATACCCATCCTCATCATAACCCTCAAATTCTTCAAACCCTTGAATTCCCGAAGTTTGCCCAAATGGGAGGGTCGAATACTGAAAACCCGATTGTTGTTGTGGTCTAAAGGATGAAGTAGTATGCACAATGGTTGAATTTGGTGCAATTGTGAAATTAGATGATGATTGACCCGTAGTTGGAGGAAAGAAGTGGGATAATGGTGGGATTGTGGTAGAAGGGTTATAGGTAATGGTGGGTTCAACTTGAGTAGTGATTGGTTGAGTGGCATTGGTTGGTGTGAATTCAACGGTGGTATTAGGTAATGTGGTGTTTGGTGATGGTTGGGTGGAAGTAGGTATAAAGGATGAGGTCGTTTGACCCGTTGTAGGTGGAATTTGTGAATCAGCCATGATGTTTCTTGGTGTAATGGGTGAAGTGGGTGAACCAATGATTTTGTTTTCTCTTACTAAAACTCTGTTTTGCCTTAGTGTTCTTTCAATTTCCGGATCAAACGATAGCGGTGATGACCTGTGAGAGCCCCTAGTATGCATACACCTGAAGTACCTGCACACTAAAACACAACCAGCGTAAACCCGAAAATAACAAAACAAAACTAATAAACTGACACACGTTGCGCACTACTCCCCGGCAACGGCGCCAAAATTTGACGTGATGTCGTGGTACACACAAATTTAATTCCAAAAACAACTATAGATAGTGGTAAGAGGGTATCGAACTCAGGGAGTATGTGGAAAATGTGTTTATGTTATAGCTTTGTGGTTTAACTACAATTACCTAAAATGCAGAAATTAAAATTCAAGAGTTGATTGTTTTGGTTTTAATAACTAAAATTAACTAATTAAATTGCAAATCAAAGACCGTAGTTTGTAAACAGATTAGGAATAAGCGACCATCCTAAATTTCTAGTTTGCTTTTGACAATTGTGTTTAAATTCATTAGAAAGAATCACATAGACATGATTCGTGTATAATTGTTTGTTGTGATAAAAGGGAACTAAGTACTCGGATTATGACAATGCGAGGTTGTTACCCGATAACCAATTGACTAATATCCAACCCTAATCCCTCCCGTGATATCTCGATTGTCAATGACACCAAGAACGTACGGTTTAGAATATGATTATAACATCAATCAACAATTTACAAACAAACATCCACACACCATAATAAACAAACAAATATTGCAAGTCTATTATTCTAGAAATACGAATCCAAACACAAAAGTCTTAGACAAACCTTCAATTCAGGATGATCACCATAAGTTTAGCCACACATAGCTTGGTGAATCATCATAGCAACAAGTTCAATGTTCATACGGATCGAAAACACAAACAAATTGTTTTGGAAATGTTTACAACCAAGCAAGATCACCAAAATCGCCCCTAGCAAGTTCCAAAAACGTCCAATGATGAGAATAGGTGAAAAGACACCACAAAACCATCTTAATGGTGGCAGTTACACATTTGATCGCAGACTCCACCGTAATTTACGGCTCCACCGTAAATTACGGTGGACATAAAACATATTACGGCACTTTGAAACTGTTTTACGGTAGGAACAAAAATGAATTTCAGGTCCACTGTAAATTACGGTGGGACCGTAATTTACGGTGGCAACCTGAGTTTTGTGCTTTATTCACCCTTTGCTCCGCATTCTCAACCCGTTCAACTTGAAAGCTTCCAAAGCTGCACTTTTCCTCAATTTGAGCCGCCAAACCGTACCTGAGACAAAGACAACAGTAGTTATCTAATTCAAGATAATTACACACATAAATGAGGGGTAAACTTGTCTTTTAGCATCGCAAAGGGTTGTCCAAGGGACCACCCGTCAATTGATAATATTAGAAAGGAGAAATATGTATATATTCATTTAATAGTTCATTAAGGGTAAAATGGTAATTGTAAAAGTAGTTTTAATGAAAATGAGAAATATGTAATTGTTATTTTTTTTGTTTGGCGAAATATGTAATAAGCCAGCTTAGTAGGCGAGAATATGTAACCTCCCACCCCTTTTAAGTTTTTCTATAAATAGGGGTAGTGTGAAGTTCATTGGGGACACTAAAAAAGTGCGGAACTGAAGAACACTCTTAAAAATTCAACTTAACATGTTAAAAATCATTTAAAAAAAATAAATTCGGCATTTTTTCTTATAAATAAATGTAGAAGCATTTTTAATAAAAAAATCAAAAACTAAAAATACAAAAAAATGTCTAAAAACAGTTAAAATAAAAATATCTTATAAAATTAACTTAACATGTTAAAAAAAAATTTTTTTCAATGTTTTTTCTTATAAAAATGGGTAGAAACTATTCCAATAAAAATCATTTTTGTAAAAAAAATATATATTTTAGCCTCTTTAACTGTTTTTTAAACATTTTTTTATATTTTTTTTTATTTTTTTATTAAAAATGTTTCTACATGTATTTATAAGGAAAAACGCCTATTTAAAAAAATGATTTTAAAATGTTAAGTTGAACTTTTAATCATTGTTGTAGAAGGCGCTAGGCGCTAGTCGGGCGGTGAGGTACCGCCTAGGGATTAATAAGGATTAATCGGGATTAATCGGATTGGACTTTTTAAGTATAATTTTACAATTTTTTTTATATATAGATTACTATATATTTTTTATTAATAAATATACAAGTTTAGGAGATAACTTTATACTTTTTATTAATAAGTTTAAAAGTTTAGGAACCATATGTAAACTAGTGAAAGATAGAGGGGGTTAAATGTTAAAATATCTAAACTTAAAAGTTAAAATAGGTTTATAACTAAAATTTGGCCTTTAAGCCATGGCCATGTTTCAAAAATTGGGTTTTTTGGGTCAAAAAACATGGGCCCAATTAGTCCGATTTTGTCCGACTTTTACCGATTTTGACCATAACCGATTTTTTTGACCGACTAGCTTAAATTTAGGCAGTAACCCACCGACTAGTGCCTTGGCACCGATTACTCGGTCGCCTAGGCCGATTTCTGCAACATTGCTTTTAATAGCGTTTCCCGGTTCGTCACTTTTTTAATGTTATCCAATGAACACTCTCTCTAATAGGGGTAAATAGTAAATAAAAAAAAACCAAATATGCTTTATTGTTTTTTTTATATAAAAAAATTAACCCGTAAATCTCTATATGTTAAAAGAAGAACTGAATGAACAGTGATTTAGGGTATATTAGGAATTTTAAATTTTAATATTGACACGTGTATGCGTATTTCCATCTTCACGGCTTACAGTTTTATTTTGTAGTGGTTCAAAGTCCAGCTTAGAGACATGGATAGAGAGAAAGAGAGAGGGTAGCGATAAAATGAGAGTGATAGAGAGAGAGAGAGAGAGAGAGAGAGGGAGAGGAGAGGCGGTGATGGAAGAACTGGCCGTCGTCTCCCGCCGGCCACCCTCTTGGCCTTCGGTCAGACCAGTGGTGGGTTGTGGTGGTTTAGAAACACGAAAAGATGGTAGAAGGCGGTGGTGGACGAGGGTTCCAGCGTGATAGTATGCGACAATAATGTTATCGGTGGTAGCTGAAGCCGACAATGACGGCTGGGGATTATAGGGTTCCGATACGCTCTTGGTGTCCTCTGGCCTGCCACGTTGTGGAAGAGTTTGACACCTGTTTTGTAGCTTTTAGTTGCCTGGCTTATCTCATCCTCTCATCTCTGTCAATATTTCACTTTTGTCGCTCTCTGGTGATGGATTTCTCTGTTGATCTTGTGCTGAAAATGATCCAATGATGGTGATGACGGAAGACCGTTTGGGTGTACGATGGTAAACCAGAGGTCGATCGCTTATGGAAGGTGCTCCGATGATGGTGAAGTTGGAGCGTCTTTGAGGTTTACGTTGCTAAACCCTAAAACACTAGATTTGGTGTGGCGTTGGCCATAACGAAGGGCTTTTAGGATTTTTGATACTAAGCCCTAAATCATTCGTTATAGGGCATGCATGTGTCCTCTCTTAGGGTTTTACAATAACAAGCCCTAAATTTGTCATCGGTACACACGAGGCTATGATTAGTCCCGAAATCAAGTCAGTATGTCGCCATGGCGTGGCAGTTGTGGAGGATGGCAGGTTATCGCCTGCAACCCCTATTGCAGCCATGGTGGCTTGGTCCTTTTGCATTCTCTGAGCCTCATGAGTTGTTAAATGTTGTTTGGAGCTTAGTATTTGGTTTTCTTCATGTTGAATAAACCTAGCTGTTAGAAATGTTCAGCCGAATCCCACTATGGTACATGAGGCAATGGATGAAATTAATATATGTTATATGTATGTGTGTATTGTAGGCATACATTCACCAAACGCTTTACCGTGGGTTTGTGTGGGAGTTCATTAAAGATCCGGAGATAATCCGGTTGTTTCCTAACTTTGCATCTTTTTGCTGGCGGCGTGATCAATTTTTTTAACTACTTTATTAGTTTTTTGTGAAAATCCAAAAGAAAAGAAAAGAAGTTGCAATCTGTTGTAACAAATCGTTTTGAAAAAAAAAAAAACTATAGAAATGTGAACACCTATAAATATTTGGGCAGAGTTGGGGAAAGGGATGGGCTGGGTAACGGGTCAAAAGATGTATTTTTTGTGTAGATCTAAACGGGTCAAGTTGAATGGATTTTTTTTTGATGATGAGTATATATTACTCCAATAGCAAGCTAATATTTTGAATAAAACGATTCAAGTGGAGTTTAAGCATTAAAACACACCTTTGGGCGGATTTTGAGTTTTGACCTGTTATTTATTTGTTTATTTTATCTGTTACAAATAGAGCATATCCTAAAGCAACCCATTCATTAGTACGTTGTGAAATTGCAATTTCTTAAGACTATCTTGCCTACTACTTGTAAAGAAGTGTTTTTTCATTTTATTTTGGCAATAACAGTGGTTTGTTTGCATAGATATAATGAATTATTAGAAAAGTATGACATTTGACTTAAGACTAACTACAAATATACAATCATTAGTTTTGTTTAATATGACTGATTTTACAATATACACTGCAAGCCATACTTGACATCATCAAATCGGGTGAGATTTTCAGGATCACGACAGCTACAACGATGCTAGAGCAGGGGACTTGCCAACTATGCCTATATATCCAGCCAGGTATGTTTGTTCGTTGACTTTTCAAAATAAACATGTAGGAGGCGGACTCATATATGTGTGACTGTTTGGAAAATGGATTAGTTTGATTGTGTTTTAGTTTAGAACTTCATCCGGTTCTGACCCGCAACTCAACATATGTGGAACGCGTTTTGGTTAGCGTCTTTAGATGTCAAGTTTTTTTATGCAAATTGTATGAATATTTCCTTCAGATGTCGAGTTTTTTTATGCAAATTGCATGGACATTTCCTTCGGCGCTTTGAGAACATGAGGAACATGGACATTGTACCAAGGAACATGGACATTTTCTTCGTTGTTTTGGTGCGGCAATCTAATGATTTACAGTCACAATGATCTACCAAAATCAGATTTTTTCATAATGGAAGTTTGCTTTTGATGATGTTGTTGTCGCTTCTCTTTAAGAGATTGATTTGGGTTTGTTTCTTTCCTTCCTTCATATTTGTTGCTTTATGTTATCAAGATAAGTGCCGATACTGAATCACGACTTTAATATGAATGCAGGTGTCGGTCGACTGCCGCTACCATCACCACCCACGCCGCACTATCACCACCGTCGTAACGATTAGTTATTCCAATTTTAATATGAAATCTATTGTTTGCAACTAATATTAGTGTAGGCACCATTTGTAATGGTCACAATGGATTCGTAGCTGATGATAAGAGATGAGTATCACCAAAATATCTGGTATCTACATAGTTTATTCGTTTTTCTCTAATTTATATAAAAAATTTACTTTCCGTTCTGTAAACTATTTGAATCTGATTAATCGACCGTTGTAGAAAGATATTGAGATCATACAATCTGTTGGTGTGGGTGCTTAGCGTTTCTCTCTATAATCGCAAGAATTTTTCCAGGTATGATATGCAACTGAAAAAAATGTTAAAACAGACCAAATATGTTTGTTTGTTAATCATCTTGCATTGTTGGTTTTTTTCGAGTTTATCGGATGTTCCCCGTCTTTGAGTGGGGCTATACGGGTCAACCCGTGGGATGTTGATTGTGCGTTGGAGCTGAATGACCCCGAGAAGCAAAAGAGAAACCAGACATTATAGGTATGTGAGTACTCATGATGTCGGGTATTGGGCCCGTAGCTTTATGCAAGAGTTGAAAAGAACATGCAATGATCATGTGAGGAAAAGGTGTTGGGGGATACAGTTCGGTTTGAGTTTTTAGAGTTGTCTCTTTACATCCGAATTTTAAGAAGCTATCAATGGAGCATATAGTTTCGGCTTTTAAACGAACTACAACAAGGGCGATTCTTTTGGATTATGATGGCACTTTGATGCCTCAATCTTCCATCGATAAAGCCCGACTTCTAAAACGATAGAGATTCTCAGTACTTTGTGTAGAGACAAGAACAACATGATTTTTGTTGAGAGGGCAAGGAGCTGAAATACATTAGGTGAATGGTTTGCTTCTTTTGAAAAAGTCGGGCTTGCAACAGAGCATGGGTGTTTTTTAAGGTGCTTAACCACTTGTACAGTTGTAGTCTTCTAAGTTGACAATATGCATGTTCATCAAATGGTCATAACTTTGTTTGTTTTTCCAGGTTGAAAAGTATAAACTTAACAGTAGTGGTATATATAGAGGATTAAAAAACTAAGACTGAATTCAACGCTGTAATTTCAACGGGAACAATAGAACAATGCGAGATTGTCAACTTTAAAATTGTTCATGAACAGATGGGGGTATGAAAAAGTCACTCATGAGCGACTAGAGATCGTTTTGCTAAACTTTGGGTTTTTATTCGATGGCGATGTAATTTTTTTTCAGAAACGAGTAGGGTCAAAGAAACGAGTAGGGTCAAACCGAGTTACTTTAGCTTTCGACGCCGCCGCAACACGCGGCGGTTTAAAATCCTAGTTTAAAAAAAAAATATAAACTTGTTTTTAGAAAAAAAACTTGGAACCGATGCATTGTTTTTTCTTGCATGGCTTACCTTTTTGTTTTTATGTTTTTTTATTTAACAAAAGGAATATGGGTAGATATGTTAGGGGTGTAAATAAGTCGAGCCGAGCCTAAGTTTAAATAGGTTTGAGCTCGAGCTTGTTTAATTATAAAAAAAGCTCAAGCTCATGCTTAGCTTAATTCGAGCTTTGTTTCTAAAGCTCATGCTTGGCTCGTAGGTAGTTTTTCAAGCTCGAGTTCGGTGTGTTTATCATTTAAAATTAACTTATATAGGTTATAGTTAATATTTTGTATATAATCTAGTTGTGTTTTTTTATATAATTTATAGGTAGTAGTTATTATTATATAATATATATATATATATATATATATATAGTGGGCTTGTTTAAGCCCGCAAACCGGATCAAGCCCGATAAGCGAAGCACGAGCTAATTTACTAAACAAGTTTGTTCTTATGCTCGGGCTTGAGCTCGTTTAAGCTCAACTCGTTTCAAATTTTTTGTTCGAATCAAGCTTGAGTAGCTCAACTCGTTTTCAACTGGTGGGGGTGGTTAAACAATTAATTTGTGCCCTAGTAAATGAAGTTTTCAACTAGCAGGGGTGGTTTAGTTTATACCCTAGCAAATGAATGAATTGATACAAATAAGAGCAAACTAAATGGAAGAAACAAGGACACCGATTCGAGTATGGACATCACAATATGGCAAATTAATTTTAGGTGTGTATTCGCGTATTTTACTTCCAGATTGACTCGACTGTGGATATCCCAATTTGGACAATGATTCTCAAAATATGTACTTCGGTTTACACTTAGGTTAGTTTCCTAATTATGATATAATTAAATACAACAATGTCTTGGCTATCAAGTTTGGCCTATATATAAGATATAAACTATGTTATGTTAGGGTTTGACATTGTTATAAAGTTTTTGAAAAATTTTCTTGATAATACTAGTTAGAAAATTCAACAAATTATTGTTTTCTTCTTGTTGTTTATCGATTCCGATCTTAGACTCTCAACTATCTCCAAATTCCTTTTTTTTTTCCCCTCCAATTTCTTCTTATAGGGCTTTTAAGGGGTGGCCAGTTTAGCAACATTTAAATAAATTATATAAATAATCAGCAGCATCGGCCTATTAGCTCAGTTGGTTAGAGCGTCGTGCTAATAACGCGAAGGTCGTAGGTTCGAGACCTGCATGGGCCAAAATTTTTTAGTTTAGTATTTACTGGAGTCGGTTCTGAACAGCAGAGACGTTAAATCGCTGCTGGCGGAGGTTGAGAGACATGAATCTGTATGCGCTTTTCAACGGAAAGTCTGTTCACCACAAGCTTCTGGTCATAATTTCTTTTGTCCATGTTTTTGCGGTTACCGGTGATCTATTGGTTTTTTTTTAATTTGTAAGAAATTGTTGATTTCATGTGGTTTTGTTAGATTTGATATTGTTATTTGTGTGTTTAGTAGATAGAGGTATGAAATTGAGGTATAAGTGTGTTTTAGTTATGTATGCGTGCATGTTTATATATGACATCTGTTAACGTGTATGAGTAGTGTAACTACAGATCAGATTGGGCTTCAGTGTGTGGTATGATAATATGAGTAGATGAAGAGAGAAATTTGAGGACATGAGTGGCAAGACACACAATGTCCCATTGGCACAGACATGTATCATGTGTTTGCCACGTCTGGCGCAAAACTTGCTATCTTTCGACGACGACGACTAATATAGTATTTGTTAATACAAATGTTCATTATGGTGATTTTCCCTTTTAAACTGTAAACCTATGAAACACTATGGTTTTGTTCCTGTAGGAACTAACACTCACTTAGGAGGTCAATTATACTTGGTGGTGTATGAATCTGGGTGTAAATTTCTAACACAACATGAATTTTACGGCTTTGGGTTTACTCTAAACAGGGTCGGGTCAGTTTCGGTTTGAACCACAAAAATGTTTAGCTAAATGGTTATGTTCGGGTTGACCCGTTTAACCTGTTTCTTTTATATTTAAAAAAATTGTATTTTGTGTCATGATTCGTATTTTATGCCAAAATTTAAAAGTTAAAAAGAGAAATTGACATCAAGTTTTATAATTTACACAATTGGTTCATACTAAATTTGTATTCTCAGTTATCAATTTATAATTATATAGCACTGAAATGTAAAAAAAAAAAATTAAGTTAAATGGGCTAAGTCTGTGTCAACCCGCAAACACAACTTGTGCGAGTGTATGACGGATATTTTTGAACTTTTTAACAAAACTAATCTCTCACTGTATTGGTGAGAAGCAGTTGAGGCATAAGCATTTGAATGCTAGAAAAGGAAAATAACCAAATATGAAAAAGCTTCCACGCTCATCGTCAAAGAAAAACGAGTTATTTGTTCAAGAACGGAACTAAGAAGCGTAATGCAAGAAACTATAAAGACTGTAGAAAGAAGGTTATCATTAGACACTAAGGTCCATGTCCATTATTGTTAGTAGATATCCTTACATGATTTTTCTATTGCTTACAATGTCTCTATACCCATACCCTGTGCTTTGTTGTATTGTTCTCTTCTGAAGTGATAACATGTCTGGCTGGGCCTGAGTATTTTGGGCCCAACTATAAAGTATTAGGATTTAGGAGTAGAAGTAGTAACTTCAATCCATTTAAACAAAGTTACCCTTGACCCGTTATCCCATCCGCTCATTTTCCGATCTCTATCTAGACGTACTTATATATGCCTTAAATCCAAGAAGTATAATGATCCTAGCGTTAAAAAGTCTGTATATGGGCTCAGATACAAGTGTTTGTTGAGGGTGTATGAATTTAGATTCACGAATTTGTTAAGAATGAGATTTTGATTCCAAGGAACCAAACACATGTGAATTCGTTGCTGTATGATTCATAAACATAAATATTTTAGAGAAATTGTTAACAAACCCTGCACGTTGAAGAAGATGAAACACATTTATTATTTTAAGGTCATCAACTTAAGTAATATGTTTTATTAATTAATGGTCCTCTGTCTGTTTTAAGGTCAAAGTTATTACATTACAATAAGTTATAAAAAATGTAAGCTGCAGTATGGAATCACATGTGACATGCCTATTGCTTCTGCCACCTAAGATTAATATTAATACTATTATTATAGTTATATATGGCGTTTTGCAGTTTTGGAACTTTTTGAATAGAAGTCTCTTCTGCATTGGAAATTCCATCCTCCTGTTCCGGCAATTGGAATTCAGGTCTGTCTCACTAAATACTATACTTTTTTTATAACAATTTCCAAAAGCATTTTAATAATATGATATAAATATTTACGATTTTAAAATTTTACAAATAACCCGATAAGAAGGTAGATGGACATAGTGTTTTCTTTTTGAAACGTGAACTTTATTAGAACCACCGAACCCGAAGGTAGATGGACATAGTGTTAAGTTAACATTTTAGAGGTTATACATACTTGTATGTATATGACGCCAAGATGGTCATCTTATCATTTACAATAAGTTTAAAATTGATTTGTTAACTATAACACTATGTACCATCTATATATTCCTCCTAGTTTTGTATATGACACTGCTATGTTAAGCCATTTTTAAAATGCCATTCATTTAGAGGACAAACTTTACTGATGCATTTGTCTTTCTTACTACTCTAATATAATAATATAAACAAATGTAATAAAATATATTTAAATATTACATTTCTATAAAGATATTTTTTCTATAACTTTACAAATTACTCTAATGATTTAATTATAATGTGAAATTGTCAGTTATTAACACAATTAGCAGAATTATTTTAGTTTGAATTTTAATATTGTGTTAATTTTATTTTACTAAAGAGGAAGGTGGCTCACATATTTATCATTGTTGACATCCTTATATCACAAGGGTGTCCGATCCTCTGTTGTCAAGTGTTGGGTCAAATTGGAGAATGATGTTATCAATTATGACGGCTTTAGTTTACTAATTTTATTGTTTATTTTATGTGGTGCTTTTAGTTGTAATAGTCGGATATTTCAGTGATTATAGTAGGTTTTCCAAGCAAGAGGCGACTTGCTTGGAGGACAAGGCTCAAGGGTCTATAAATAGGGAATTACACCTCACTTGGAGCGTGTGCATTTTGTGAGCCACCACCCCGGGGGAGCTCACACGGGGTGGATCATTATCTTTGTATCTCTTTTATCAAATCAATGAAACTTTCTTTGCTACAATCATTAAAGTTTCAATCTTTCTTGTTTATTATCGATTGTTATTGGCTCGAATCACCTGTCTCACTATTTTTCACCGAACCGAGACTGAAACCGGATCGTTTCGGGACTATCATTTGGTATCAGAGCCTCAGTGGCTCGTTTCAGCTTTGGTTTGGTCGGATCTACATCGGAAAACCGCCGGAGACGTAAAACATATGCAGATTTGTGTGTTTTAATGTTGTATCATATTTGTTTCATGTGTTTCATATGGGATTCGTGATGGTGAATATTTAGGCAGTTTTTCATGAGGTGGTTGATTGGTTTTTATTTGATATCTTTAAATGATACAGAGATTTGGTCACAGCTTGGAGAAGTTTTATCGGTTTGTATTAACTTCCAGGAATCTGTCATAGATTCTAGTGGTTCCGGGTAAGTCTGTTCATATTGGTTCTGATGAAACAATGGTTAACCGGGCAGGGTTAACACACTGGTCTCGCCAAGAGGGGTTAATCCCTTCCTCTCGAGGATCGATGGCTGGGTCGCCTGCTGGTTGATCTCCTGCACAAGGAAGCAAATCGTGACTCGTAACAAGGAGGATGGGGTAGGGGGTGCTCCTTGTTACCACTCTCCGGCGTGAGAATCAGTAATTTGCTTGGGAAGCAAAGTGTGATAGTAGTAGTAGTGAGAGAGTTGTCAAGAGATACCTCAAACCTGGTTTGGGGTTGGTATTTATAGCCGAGGAGTGAAGGAGGAGGTGGATGGATAGACTGACGACATGCTGCACCTTTGCAGGTGTGTCAGGCATGTCGGCTATGGAGGTGAAACCACGTCAGTCTGTCGCTTACGTAGATCTGACAGGCGGCTGCCATTGGTGCTACTTGCTCTGTGGTGTCAGTCCCACTTGTTGAGTACACAGGATGCGGTGCAGGCCGCATCGCTGTTTGCGGTAACTGTAGATGTTCCCGCGTCTCACTCTTTGATCAAGAAATACGCGAGATGCGGTGCCAGGCCGCATCGTCGTCTGTGGTGACTGTTGCTGTTATCCAGCTTCCCTGTATTGATAGAAGTGTTCACTAGATGCGGTGCTAGGCCACATCGCTGTGAATACTTCCGTTTTCATACACCAGATGCGATGCTATGCCGCATCGCTCTACCGTTCTCATATTCCAGGTAAGTCCTCCTCCATCATTGGGCAGATTGGATTCGACCACTGTGTTTGTGCATTCCCGCACGGACACAGGTAGGTTGTTAGCTAGTGGGGGTTTTGATAAGGGTAATGGTCACTCGCGGTCGTGCTGACGCGAGATCTGGGACCATACCCCTTCAAGTCCCCCCAGTCTAGTGTTGCTGCCATATGCAAGTTGCATGTGGGAGGAGTACTGGACTATGGTGTCTAGAAGGTAGTTTGGAGTCTGGAGAAGATTCTAGACCATGTAGATGGTCTTTGCTCTTCGTAAATCAAGCTGGATATCTGGAAGAGTCATGCGACGTCTCTTCCGTACCGGTGAAAAAGTTTCGTCTGATGCGAAATTCTCAGCCTCGGGTGTTGATATGGTAGCTTAGGCTACCTCCGAAATTCTTCTCGGGGTTGGGTGCCACCTGTTGGTGTGTCGAACCGACCTTTGAGATCTTGCTGGGGGTGTCCACAAACTTCAAACCAACCTCTGAGATGGTGGTTGAAGATATGCATAAACTTCGAACCAACCTCTGAAGTGGTGAATGAAGAAGAGAGTGGTCTTCAGTAGTAATTGGACATGTGATCATGATCCCTTTTGTGGGGTGTTTCATGTTCTTCCAATTAGCTCTCAAGTAACCGCACGTCCTTTGCGGTTACCTCGTTGCTTGGCATTGTTGGCTAAACAATGTTGGAGACTTGCGTCATTGTTGGCCGTGTTTGATCGAACAATGTGAATCTGGATAATGGTCAAATAAACATGGTCATAGGCATGTTATGCCCACCATTGTTTATTCTATCCGTCTCACAAGTGGGGCAGCAAAGTCATAAGCAGACTTGTTACCGCTGTTCGACCGCTTGTTGTTCGACGAGATCTCTTATGATTTTTGGAAATCTCGTCTGTATATCTTACTTAGCCACTTTCCTTCCCGCTCCAATACCGAGAATTTTTCCTTGAAGTAGCTTCGTTCATCTATGTGATGACTTAGTTGTGGCTCTACCGTAGCAACCATTTGCGGAGCTATAGGTGCGTCCGCAGCAACTCATGAGTGTCTGCAGTTTTATAACCCCAGACTCACTTGAAACGAGTGTGTTGCTCGGATATGGCTCTTGAAGGATCAGGAGTCAGGGTTGCTGATGTGCGTTCGCGTACATTCCCCTCCTTCTTTTTGTTGAAGAAGTTGTTTATGCACCCTTTGTGGTTGTGAACCGGACAGGAGGGATTTGAAGCTTAAAGAGAATGAAGGCAAAGCGGTTTACCTGTTCCTGAGATGCGGTTCAGTCCAAAGAACAACGTTGGTTCTGAGTATCTGACACACCTGTACGGGCTCGTGTGTGTCATTTCCGCATATTCCACGTGTGCTCGTGGGTATGTGCGGACATGTTTACACCCCCTTTACCATGGAAAGATATATTTTTTGGCTATTTTATGGGGTATGTAAAAAAAACGACATACGGTATGGGTTATGGTGCGGTATACCAGAGAAACCGCATGCCGCTAGTGTTTGGATAATGTTGTCGCTTTTTGTTGTATACGTGGCTGAGCGCACGTGTGAGTTGGTGGAAGTTGGTGAGATTTCCTGGCATGTGCTGAAATGAAAGGACGTTTGCACTGCCCGAGCTCATTAAATGCACTGTAGTAGGAGTGCAAACGTCTCCTATGTCAGGCGCGTGTGCGGCCACGCGCGCGTGGTAACCGTCAGCGGAAACGTCGCTTGACACATGGTGCCGCATAATTCGCTCTTTTTGAACGTGATGATTCAGTTTCCATCTTGCATTAATTGCGATCAGTATATAAGGGGAAACCGTTCGTGGTTTCCCCTCACTTTGTTCAAAATTTCAAAATTTCCGGTGAGAGAAAAAAGGATTCCTCTGTCTTCTCTGATAAGGTTTTCTGAAATTCCGGTGAGGTTGTTTGAGTTTTTGTTACTCATTTCTTTTCTTTCTACATCTCTATGGCTGAACCATCAAATCCACACAATGTGGAGGGTGAAAACCCTGAACAGCCGGTGGCAGTGGCTGATGAAGATGAAGACGATGATGGTGCTGCTCCCGGTGGTGGGTTACCGGTATTGAAGTGGTCAAAGGATCACTTTAGGATCCTAATGACCAGCATAGAAATGGCGGATGAGTGGGGTGCCACCTACTCACAAGAGGGTGACACCGGTGCTGATGCTCCGACGGGATATATCACCCTATGGGCTGAGTTTTTCAATGATGGCAACCTCCGATTGCCGGTGATGGTGTTTGTTGCCCAGGTGTTAGAACACTATCACCTTCATATTTCCCAACTGAGTCCATTTGGGATGTTCCGAATCAGGAACTTCGAGTACACTTTTCGTGCCCTTGGCTTGGATGTTACTGTTGAGAATTTCCGGCGATTCTACCAGTTAACGGTAAACACCGGTTTTTTCTCTTTCAACCAAAGGTATGGGAGTCTCAAGCTGATGACCCCTCCGAAGGGTCTTTTCAAGTGGAAAAGGAGATTTTTCTACGTGAAAGCTTGTGCGGTGCATGCCGAAATGACCTTTCGGAACGTGAGTGCGGGTGTTACTCCGAAAGATATTCCTGTTGCTTCCGCAAAGACTGTAGACTGGTTCTCTAGGCTACGACCTATTGAACTTAAGAAACTGGACAACAATGAGTTGTGGGTGTTGCGGATGATGCTTACCAGGCCGGATAGGAAGGCAAGGCCTGTGTTGCGAGAGAAAAGTGGTGGTAAGCATGTTATTCTTGTGTGTTTTCCTTGCTTCTTTATGCTTTTATTAATTTGCATGTGTTTTTTCAGAGAATGCGGTCGGCCTGTGGAGGATGTTTGAGCCGGATTTTAAGGGCAAAGTTGAGTTGATCGCGGTGTCAGAACGTGAGGGTTTTAATTTGGAGATTGTTGGAAATTTTCGCGTTCCCACACGCGATATGCTGAAAGCACCCATTGCGGAAGGCAAAGGTATCTTCTAAGATTTCTTTGTTGTTTAAAATTCAACCTTGTAAACTGCTTGCTTGTTTGTGTCGAATGCAGGTACTCTTGGGGACCTGGGGAAGTTTAAAAAACTGCCCCTAAGAAGCATGTGGAGAAGAAGCAAGCCAAGAAATCCGCGCAGGGTCACGGCAAGGGGAAACCTGAGGGTTCTGTTGCCCCTCCTTTGGTGCCACAAACCGCAGGTATCTCTCGTTCTTGTTACCGCAGATATACCGATTACGTGGTAGTATCTGACACCCTTGAGGGTTTGGGTGTTCCAGGTGGTGGTGCGGCTGCAAGTGGGACAGCTGCGGGTTCCACACTTGTTGGTGAGAAGAGGAAACCCGAGCAGAAAGTTGCTGGTGCTGGTGAGGTGAAACGTCAGAGGTTGCAGGCTAAGAGGTCCACTGGGCCGACGCAAAAGAAGCCTGCGGTTACTACTGGTAAGTGATTTATAACTTTTTCCAAGTGTTTTGTACGCACAACTTGTTTTCTGATAGTTATTGCTTTCTTTGTTTTGCAGAACCTCAAGATAAAGATTTTTCTATCTTTGACGCTCCTTCATCTCCCTCGCATACCACGGCTGCGGATGCGGGGGTAACGAAGGAATCTGCGGCACCTTTTGTCAAGGTGGTGCCTGATCCAACCGTGCAGGCAGAGAAGACTGTGGAGAAGGTTGCGGAGAAGGTCGCGACCCAGATTTTTGATACCGTTGATTCCTCTAACAATCTAATCTCTCCAAATGATGCTGATAATTTGATTTGAGGTTCTTTGATGCTGGGAAACAAAAATCTGGTGTTGAGTCGCAGAAGTCTCCTGCTGCCGAGAAGGTTTCTGGTTCCACATCTGGGGGTGAGGGTTATGAAGGGCCTCCAATTCAGCCTGGAGAGTCTGAGTTGGAGTATTATTACCGCACCTACACCCCGGATCGGAGTACCAGCTATCACCGACCCCCCTGGAGCGTTATGCAGGGGGATGATATTTCTAATGATCCTTCTGCTTGCAAGGAGATTCTAGGTGGCCTGGGCACCCCGTTTGAAATTGATCGTGCCCGTTCCGCACCTCTTGAACTGCGCATCAACCAACTTTCCACCATGCTTGTGGGGAGTTCCATAGTGGCAAATGCCATTCTGGAGGATTACAAGGTGTTAGGCCGCAGGGACTGCGCGCTTACGGGTCGAGGCGGAGGAGTTGGTGAGGGCTGCTCGTGCGGGTGCAGAGCAGCTTGAAAAGGATAAGGCTGCTTTTGAAAAGCAGAAGCAAACCGAGGAGTGGGCTGCGACTGCTGAGCTTAAACAGGTTCGTACTCTTGCCAAGGTACTTTCTAAAGAGCGCAAGAGTTGGAAAGAAACTCTTTCTAGTGAGCGTAAGTCATGGAAAGAATCTTGGGCCAAGATGAATGAAACACTGTTTCGTGTTCGTCAGGAGTTGACGAATGCCAAGGCAACGAATGCTACTTTGGGCAAGGAGAAGGCTGCGGCTGAGGTGATTGCTGTTAAAGCCCAGCAGGCGGAGGCCCGGGCTGTAAAGGCGCTTGAAGAGGCCAAAGAGGCGGGGGCCCGTGCTGCAAAGGCTCTTGAAGAGGCCAAGGAGAGGGAGAGCCGTGCTTCTAAGGCTCTTGAAGAGGCGAATGCTGAGCGCACCCGTTTGAATCAGGTTGTTGGCAGCCTTCAGGTATGATTTGCTTTTCCTGTTTTATCTTTCCTTCTGCCTTTCGAGAATGTTTACTAACTTTGTGCAAACTGTTTCTTGCTTTTGAATGGTTGAGGTTCAGACTCTCGAGGCCAAGCTTGCAGACATTACTGCCCGCGTGACTGTAGCTGAGGAGCGGGCTAACGAGGCTATCGAGGCTAGAGATGCCATGACCTCTTCGTTTAACCAGCTTGAGACTGACCATGAGTGGATGCGGTATCACGACATTGGACATGTAAGTATCTCGTGCCTTTACATGTATTTGAATTAAAACGTGATAATGTACTTGCCCTTTGGTGCTGATTGTTAAAGCTATCATGGACGCACCTGAGACCGTAAGTGGTATAGATTTGATCAAGCAGCGTGCCCGTGATGCTGGTTTTAAAGCTGGTTATAACCGCTGTATCGGAAATATAAACATTTTGTCTAAAGGCGGTTACACTGATGAACGGTCCGGGTTTCGTGATGTGGACACCGAAGCGCTTCTTGAGGCGGCCGTTGCATCATTTTATGACATGTCTCTCTCTTCTGTTGAGAAGCTTGATGAATGCTTAGATGCAGCGGACTATGTAGACCGGTTGCGGATGTTATATGCCGATGCAGAAGAGGAAAATACTGCTGGTGACGGCCAAGATGGCGCGGGTACCAGTGGTACAAAATAGGACTAGGGTGGCCTGCGTGCCCCTTTTTTGTTTTCCTCTTTGTATATGTTAGAACTTTATGTAAATCCGTTGTGCACCAGGTGGGTGCATGAATTTTTTGAATATAAAGTTTAACTGTTGCTCAATTTGTATAAGTGTTTTTACTTCTTGCATGTTTGAATGTATGTATGTGGAACTCTACCCGTTGTGAACGGGGTTGAGTATACTCTATACCTTTGTCGTATGAGTATTAGTTAATTCCGTCATTTGCCCTATTAGGGTTTAGGAATTGTGTAAGTTTTGTAAAAACCCGTGTGTGTATCCGGCCGGATAGACACTTAATGTTTTGCCTTTGCTGGCCTATTACAATAATTGTGTGTGGTTAGCACTTTGTGTGGGTATCGCGAATGAAGATTTTGCCACTCTGTTTGTGCGGATACCGCAAAGTGAGACACGCATTTGTAATAGTAGTAACAAACAATATTGCATTGATTTGCTCGTTTATTTATTTACAAATGGCCTGCGGCCCGATAGGTTACATGAAAATATAAAAAAACATGGCTTACATGTAGCAGCGTCTAAGCTGTTGTGCATTCCATGTGCGTGCGATAGTTTCGCCTTCTAACATTTCTAGTTTGTACGCGCCTTTGCCCAAGACCTCTTTGATGAGGTAGGGTCCTTCCCACTTGGGGGCGAGTTTCCCTGGGCGCTCTGCGTTAGATGCTTCATTATCGCGAAGGACGTAGTCTCCCGGGTTAAATGTACAAACCCGCACGCGTGAATTGTAGTATTTTTCAAGCTTGGTTTTGTACTTGGCTTCGTTGATGGCAGCATTTTCGCGCCTTTCTTCTAGGAGGTCCAAGTCAAGTCTGCGTGCTTCATTGTTGGCTATTTTGTTGATAGCCAACATTCAAGGTGAAGGAAGACCTACTTCCGCGGGGATTACCGCTTCTGAGCCATAGACCAAGCTGAAGGGTGTTTCCCCATTGCTGGTTTTTGGGCTTGTTCGGTGAGCCCATAAGATGCTTGGGAGTTCATCGACCCAGCCACGCCTGGCTGTTCCCAACCTTGCTTTGATGCCTTCGACTAAACTTTTATTGATACTCTCAACTTGGCCATTCCCTTGCGGGTATGCCACAGAGGAGAATATGTGTTCAATATGTAGTTCTTCTAGCCATTTTTGAAATTCGTCAGCAGCAAAGTTGGTGCCATTATCGGTAACAATGCACATTGGTAGACCGAAGCGGCAGATGATGTGTTCCCAAATGAATTTCCTCGTTATCATAGCAGTGGTTGAGGCAAGTGATTTAGCCTCTACCCATTTTGTGAAGTAATCGACAGCTACTATGATAAATTTGACCGCACGTGGTGCGTCTGGGAAAGGTCCGATCACGTCAATTGCCCATTTTTGAAAGGGCCATGCGGTGGAAACCGGGATCAAGTTGTTCTTGGGGCGCAAAGTCTTGGGAGCGTGTCGCTGACAATTAATACATTTGCGCAGTTCTTTGACCGCATCCAGGTGCATGCCGGGCCAGTAATACCCAACATTCATGAGTTTAGCCACTACCATGCGTGGCCCTGCATGTATGCCGCACATTCCCTCGTGTATCTCTCTGATGAGGTATGTGGCATCTTGGGGGTCGACGCAGCGTAGGAGTGGGCCCAGGTATGATTTACGGTATAGGATACCGTCTCCCATTTGATAATGGCACGCTTTGTATTGCAATTTGCGTGCCTCTGACTTGCTTTCGGGAGTCACACCTGATTGCAAGTATGAAATGATTAGTGTCATCCAGGATGTTGTACCGTACTGGATGACATTGACTTGGCGCAGGGGTACTGATGGATTCTGCAGAATTTCAATGCGTATCTCCTTTGCCAAGTGTTGGAAGCTGGTGGACGCGAGTTTTGACAGTGCATCCGCGGATTTGTTTTCACTTCTGTTGATATGACGGATATTGAAGGAAGTGAATTTTGATTTTAGTTGCAAGGCTTGCTCGAGGTAGAGGATCATGATATCCCCTTTTGCGGTATAGTCACCGCGCACCTGTCCTGCAACTAACAAGGAGTCGACGTGTGCTTCCAGATGTTGTACGCCGAGCTTGACTGCTAGACGTAGCCCTGCCAGTAGAGCCTCATACTCTGCCTCGTTATTTGTGCTTTTGAAATCAAGGCGGATTGCATAGGTGAGCTCTTGGCCGTCGGGGCTGACGAGTCGCAGACCTGCGCGTGCACCTTCTTCGTTGGACGCACCATCGGTAAAAAGTGCCCATATTTCTGAAGAAGGTGGTGGCGGTGCAGGGTTTTGTTCTTCCTCGCATTCTTGGATGCGATTTGCCGGTACCTCGGCAACGAAATCTGCTAGGACCTGGCCCTTGATTGCGGGGCGCGACTTGTAGTTTAGCGTGAGTGCGCCCAACTCGATTGCCCATTTTGCTAACCTCCCAGAGATGTCATGTTTGGATAGGATCGGGCCGATCCTGTAGTTGGTTAACACCGTGATGACGTGATTTGCGAAGTAGCGTCGCAACCGTCTTGATGCGTGTACTAGTGCTAGTACCAACTTTTCCATTATTGAATATCTTGTCTCTGGGTCGTTGAGCATCTTGCTGATGTAGTAGATGGGTGTTTGAACTCCTTCCCGTTCCACAATTAGTACCGCGCCTACCGCATTGTCTGCGGCGGATAGGTATAATATAAGTGGTTCATCTTTGCGTGGTGCGGTTAGAGTTGGGAGTTGTATCAAACACTCCTTCATTTCCCGGAAAGCATCTTCAGCCTCTGCGGTCCATTGAAATTGTTCTTTCTTTAGATAGTTCCGCAGGGTCTTGATGAAAGGGTAAGACTTAGCTGCATGGTTGGCTAAGAATCTATTTAATGCGGCTAGCCTGCCGGCTAGTCGTTGCATGTCTTTCATCGTTGAAGGCGATGGCATGCGCTCGATCGCCTGAACTTTTTCCGGGTTTACCTTGAATCCATCTTTGGTTACGATGAATCCAATGAATTTGCCTTCTTCCATTCCAAACGAGCATTTCCCTGGATTGAGCTTCATATTGACGCTTCGCAGAGTTTGGAATGTTCTTTCGATATCAGTGAGCATGGTATCCTCTTCCATGCTCATGACGACTAGGTCGTCCATGTAGATTTCGACACTTTTGCTGATTTGCCCGCAGAAAGTGTCGTTCATCAGTTTTTGATAGGTCGCGCCCGCGTTCCGCAACCCAAACGACATTTTTGTGTAGCAGTAATTTATGGTAGGTGTGCGGAATGCCGTTTTGTCTTCGTCCTCGATTGCCATCTGTACCTGATGGTAGCCTTTGTAACAATCGAGGAAGCACTTCCATCGAAATGGTGCGAGGTTATCGACCTTTTCGTCGATTTCCGAAAGTGCGTAACAATCCTTGGACTGGCTTTGTTGAGGTCTTTATAATCGATGCACATGCGCTAGCCCCCGGATGGTTTCTCTACCATGACTGGGTTAGACAACCAAGTCTGGTACTTGACTTCCCGCAGGATGCCTGCGGAGAGCAGTTCTTCGACCTGCTCATGCATCGCCTGGTTTTTTGCGGATCCAAGGTGGCGTTGGCCTTGGATCACCGGCTTGATACCTGGTAAGGTATTCAAGAAATGTTGCGCGATTTCGCGTGGGACCCCAGTCATGTCTGCGGGTGCCCATGCAAAAATCTTTTGGTTCCTGAAGAGAAGCTGCTTCAGGTGTGCCCTGGTGTTGGGGGACAAGGTGTGGCCCAACGTTACCTTTTGTTCTGGGTATCTTGCGTTGAGAACCCATTTTTCTGTTGGTTGTTGGGGGTCGGCCTTGCTACCTTGGTCGGACGCAGTTCGTCCGACGTCATAACTTCCCGGCGTGCATAGATTATCGCGACCCCTGTTTCGGTTGGGAAACCGATTGCAGAATGGGGTACAGACGTAATCATGTTGAAATCACCTTGGGATTCTCTCTCAAGGAGCACGTCATATTTGGAAGTATGAGGTAAAACCATGAAGTTTACCTCTTCTTTTCGTGTGTGCCTTCCGCTGGTGAGGCGCACAGGAAACGTAATTTGGCCAAGGGGAAAGACAGTTTCCCCTGCGAACCCGGCCAACGGGTAATCCACTGCTTGCAATCGATCTTTGTCTTCCTGATCGAACTGGTTGAAGCATTGCTCATATATGATATCAGAAGTACTGCCCGGGTCGATGAATAATCGCTCGGTGCAGTAATGAGCTAGTTGGCCGGTGATGACGACGGCGCGTCTGTCGCGCGGACCGCCTCGGACTTTTGGGAAGACGACTTGCTCGTCTTTCCAGTCATTGTCCGGTCTTCTCGCCGCCTTGCGCGGCCTTCCCTTGCCTCCGTTGATCATATGGGTTGAAGCCACATACATGGTCTTCTTCCCTGAGGAGGTGCCCTCACCATGGGGGGTGATGCGTTTGGTGGCTTTTTGCCCACCGGGCAACAAGTGCTGCAGTTTCCCCTCCTTTAGGGCTCGCTCAATCTCCAGTAGGAGACTGATGCAGTTGTTTGTTGTGTGGCCCGAGTCCTTGTGATACTCACAATAGAGAGTGAGATCTTGATTTTTCTTGGACTTCATTGGTTGGGCCGGTCGCAGGTACTGTGCGTCCGTAAGAAGGATTTCGCTTGGCGACCTAGTGATCTCGGTCCAGTTGCGGTCCCGAGATTCTTTCTTTGACGCCCGGTTGTCCCGTTGGGCGTTAATTGTTGCCCTTGCATCAAACTGGTTGGTGCGCGGGAAATAAGGTTTGGAATCGCTGCCGCACTTTATTTAGAAACTGTTGCGCTTGGGCACTTTATTTAGAAACTTGTATGGGTTCAAAGTAATTAGTGGCTCATTGCTGGTACATCACACGCCTATCAAGGACACTCCCTAGGTGGTGTTTTAGGGGTGTGACAGTTTGGTATCAGAGCCACTGGTTATAGTGAACTTGGTTTTAAAAACGTTTTTATAAAACCAGACTATAACCGAACAGTACCGAAATCGACCATGACACTCAGCTCCAGACTGCAAGGTTCGTTTCTCATTTACTATTGCATAGTATATCTAGTGTACACCTATGTATAACATTACACGTGAATGCACACTTGACACAACAGTATGAGCCCTTATGTTACCAACCCCTGTTATGTGAACTGTTAGTGTGACACTACCCTTCGACTATTGTGATTCTTGATCCTTTAAAACCTTTCGTTTGCTATTTGAATGTGGGGAACTTTTTAGCGCAAGTTAAGAGACACTGAGATAAGCATGCAACTTGCCTTATTATTATGGGTGCACACATAATAATAACGTGAGGTGCATGTGAGTCCCAGCGAGGCTTAACGAGTGTGAAAAGGGTTCCGCTCGGCTAATTGGTGATATGTTAGAACTCAGTAGTCTATAGAGGTCATAGTAATATTTGACTTCTACTCAAACTTGCATTTTAAATCCTTCCTCTTCTTGTATAGAAACATGAGCGGACGAGGCCATGGACGTGGCCACATTGCTATGACGCAGGCCGAATTAACCAACTTGATCAACACTCGTGTAGCTGAAGCCCTAGCGGCTTACCAGGCTGGTCAACCTGCGAATCAAAACAATCCACCTGCTCCACCTGCATGTACGTACAAGCTGTTCATGGATTGTAAGCCACAGACCTTCAGTGGGACCGAAGGTGCTGTAGGACTCCTACGATGGTTTGAGAAGGCAGAATCGGTATTTGCAATGTGTAACTGTCCTGCTGGGGACAGAGTGAAGTATGCTACGGGCACACTCGAGGATGGTGCCCTGACATGGTGGAATGCCCAGGTTCAGATGTTGGGTATTGAGATGGCGAATGCCACTACTTGGGATGATTTCAAGGAGTTGATGAGGGAGGAGTATTGTCCTCGTGATGAGGTTCGGAAACTGGAGAACGAGTACTATAATCTGAAAATGGAGGGATCTGAGATTGAAGCATACACTAGGAGGTCTAATGATTTAGCAACTTTGTTGTGACAACCCAAGCTTTCAAGATTTTCACTCGACACGCTACTTGTTTCATACCGTGTTTTTCATGATTTATTTGCATGGTAACTTGTGCACGTTGATACATGATTGTTATACTATTGATGGGTGTGTAGTTGATGAAAACTTATTAACTTTTTATGATTGAATAAGCGTAGTCGTGCACCCTCACACCGATGCATTACACTCGACGAAAGAGTACACTTTCTCGACGAAACATAGAAATTTCGTCGCCACCCATTCTTTCTCCGTGTGGGCTTGTGGCCCAGGTAGGGCCCAGATATGAGTCTCTTATACTTACCTAATATTGATAACCGAAAAACCCTAACTCTCCTACTCTCAAAAACAAGTCGACGGCAACCATCTCGAAGAATCGTCTCAATCTTCCTTTCTTACTTCATTGGTTAGTGTGTCTCTTTAATTGATTATTGATATTCGTTTCTTTCACACAGTGGTGAATTCATGCAACTATATGATTGGTTAAAATTGTTACATGTATAATATGTGTAGGGCATGCCTGTATACAATGATAAATACGTTTATGATGAAAAGTGATGATTAGTATACGTTTAGATTATGATAATGTTGTTGTTAAATTTTGTCTGATGATCGATGATTGGGTACGGTTTTTATAATCAGTGGGTGCTTATAATTTTAGGATTAAACAACTGTTGAGAATGATATGGATAATGTGCATGCCATATTAGATAAAGTCTACTTCTTAAATTGTCGGCCATTGGTTCTTGTTTTGTATGTGCATTAAGACTTAATATATGACTGATAGTGCTCTCGAAAAATAGGGATTTAGCATGGATAAGTGGGATTTAATTGTTGCATAGTAAGTCAACCGTGTCAGATCGATTAACTCGGTCCAATAGAATAGTAATAATTGGATTTTCGGTCAAATGGCAGCTTGAAAACAACTACACTTGTCGGCCATGGATGAGTATTTTAATGATGTTTTTTTTTAGATTTGCAGGATGTTTGGATATTGATTGTTAAACTAGTGGGTTCAGTAGGTGAATGTTATGGAACAGTGCATGAAAAGGGCGGCTAATAAAGTCCCTAGGTTACAAGGCCAAATCTCGGTAGTGCATGAAGTCATGGGGGGATTTGGGCGGCCAACCAATCTGATTGGTGGGGTTGGGCGGCCAAGGGTGATCATTGGCTGTATTTAGCGGCCACTATAGGGTGCCAACCGAAAGTTTATGTTTGGAAGTAATGTTTGTGTGTTTAAATATTTCCATATAAGACAATTGACTTTCAGATCCATACATTATCATGATAGGCTTGTATGGATCGACATTTGTTAAGTAACAGACACACCCTGATGGGTCGCACAAATGATGGGCTGAGCATGTGAGTGGGCTGCTCGAATAAGGGGCCCTCGCACAAACCGAGCCCAGTTGACTGTTGTTTGTGTTCTCTTTCACGGGCTGGCATTCCTTGAGCCGTACCTGGTTAATAGTTGGACATGAAATGTTTGCAAATAAACTATGAATGTATGTATGAAGTGAGATTGAGCTGTTACATGTTATGCTGTCATTCGAGGACAATAGGTGAATAGATTATCGGTCACGACATGAACTATATGTGTGCGCTACATGTGCGATGAGTATGCTTTATGTGAACACTGAATATGTGAATTAATTGTACGTGAAAGGTGTGGAACATGTGTGTGTAGAACTGACTGTTAACGGTAACCCTTTTAGGACGTGTTCGTTCAACTGAATAACAAGTAACAAATCATACCGAGCAATCCCAGGTGAGTTCATTGCATTTTCTCAAGCATGCGTCCCGGTGGTTTGGGACAACTGGTAAACATTGGACGGGAAACATTGGGTAAATAACTTAATCGGTTTCGGTTATTGCCTGGAGGGCAATGGGGGTAATTAGTTGATAGCGCTATTAGGTACTAATTATCTGGGTTTCACTATGGTTGTTTAGAGGCACACTCCTCGGTTACGTAAGGGCGGTTCCCCTAGGGTAACTAACTGGACAACATAGTGGGTTGCTAAGAGGCACACTCCTCGGTTACGTAAGGACGTAGTCCCTAGGGTAACTAGCTTGAGCAACATCGTAACATATCAATGAATCGTATTAACACATATCTGGTAACACCACGCGTAATAACACCTTGAACTCACCAGCGTAGTCTGACACACTTGTTTGCATGCTTGTAGGTCGTTAACGTTTGGAACGTGGACTTGCTATCTGGGAGTGCTGGAGTGGTCATGGATCGAGACTCTTGGGTGACTTATAAACGTTACATTGATTTTGAATGTTATTATGAAACTATTATTAAACGAATTAATACATGCTTCCGCTACACAACTTTTGAGAATTGATAACATGTTGATATTTTGTATTAGTAGTTAAGGTCATGATGTATTTAATATCTATCATTGGTTCAATGTGATTGGTGGCTCGAACTCTGATGCGTAACACGCCTCGCGGGGTTGCCGCAGGTGAAATTTTGGGGGTGTTACAGTTGGTATCAGAGCCACTGGTTATAGTGAACTAGGTTTTAAAACGTTTTGTAAAACCAGACTATAACCGAACAACTTCGAAAATCGATCATGACACTCAGCTCCAGATTGCAAGGTTCGTTTCTCTCTCACTTTATACATTACTCGTTTAACAGTCACACACTCACAACGTATATGAACTGAAACGTTTAACACCATAGTGACTTGATAGTGTGACACTGCTCTTTGACTCATGTAAACCATAGAACTGTGATATCACCTGTTGTGTTGTCTGAACGGGGGAAACTTCGAGCGCAAGCTAAGAGGCACTGAGATAAGCATGCAAATTGCCTTATTATTATGGGTGCACACTTAATAATAACGCGGGGTGCATGCAAGTCCCAGTGAGGCTTATCGAGCGTGAGAAGGGTTCTGCCTTACTATGTGTGAACTTGGTAGTACGTAAATATCAGTATGATACTTGACTCCTATCTCGTTTCGATTCCTAAATCGGTTTATTCCCAACTATAGAAACATGAGTGGACGAGGACACGGACGTGGTAACATCACCATGACCCAGGCTGAGTTGACTGACCTAATCAATACTCGCGTAGCTGAGGCTTTAGCAGCCTATCAAGCTGGTACGGAATGTACCAAGTCCTCTTAACTTTTAAACCACGTACACGTCTTTTCATTTCTATAATGTGTTTCCTCCCGTTATTTAGGTCAGCAAGCGCAACCGCAACCTAATCAGCCTGTGTGCACATTCAAAATGTTTATGGACTGCAAGCCACAGACCTTCACCGGGACTGAAGGGGCTGTGGGACTCCTAAGATGGTTCGAAAAAGCAGAGTCTGTGTTTGCTATCTGTAACTGTCCCGCTGGGGACAGGGTGAAATATGCTGCGGGTACCTTGGCGGATGGTGCCCTAACGTGGTGGAACGCCCAGGTACAGTTGTTGGGCATCGAGGCAGCAAATGCGATAACCTGGGAAGACTTTAAAGAACTGATCAGGGAAGAGTACTGTCCTCGGGACGAGGTCCAGAAGTTGGAAAATGAATACTACAACTTGAAGATGGTTGGATCGGAAGTCGAAGCGTATGTGAAACGATCGTATGAACTGGCCGACATGTGCCCGAACTTGTCTCGGCCTATGCCCCGGAGGATTGAGTTATTTATCAAAGGGTTGCCTCCTCATGTGAAGAGCTTGGTCACTGCAGCCCATCTCAATGACTTGACCCAGATCGTTCGTCTGACTCACAAGATTGTGGATCAAGAGGTGGAAAGCGAATCGTTACCTCCGCGTATTTCAGCCGCTACTGCTGCTACACCCACTACCACTGCGTTCACTAATGATAACAAGCGAAAGTGGAGTGATCATGACAAAGCAACTAGTGCTGGCCAGACTCAGAAAAGGCCAGGCAACAGAAGCCGCAACATCAGCCAGTCGTCTTCTGTCAATCCAGGCCAGGGAAGCGACCACAGCCAGGGTTCGTATGCAGGGAGGAAGCCACGATGCAACAGGTGTGGCTATCATCATTGGGGGCCGTGTGGTCGGACGTGTAACAAATGTGGTAAGGCAGGCCATGAGGCCAGGGATTGTAGGGCCTCACAACCCAAACACCAGCAGCAACAGAACCAGCAAAACCAAGGACAACAGGGGCAACCACCCCAGCAGAACCAGGGCTTCAGGAAGGGGTGCTATCAGTGTGGTGATGAGGGTCACTTTAAACGGGATTGCCCTCAGTTAAACCAGAACGCCAACAAACAACAACCGCCAGAATAACGACAATGCTGGAAGCAACAACAATGGCAACGAGGCAAGAGGTCGAGCTTTCGTGTTAGGACAAGGGGGCGCGATGAACGATATTTGAACTTATAACTTATTTTGGGTTTTCATTTTTTTTATGTTTTCGCTACTCAAACAAAGTTTGGTTTGAACATCAATCGTATTGGGTTTTATGAATTATTTTAACTACTATACTTTATATTTGATGTGATGGATGGTTTGATATTATTGAACGCACCTGCCGAATTTATGGACCTTATGAACAGGGCGTGCAAACCCTAACTAGACAAGTTCTCCATTGTCTTCATCGACGACATTTCCAATCTACTCCAAGAGTCAGGAGGAACACGAGCAGCATCTACGCCTTATTTTGAAGCTTCTTCAGAAGGAACAGCTGTGCGCTAAGTTTTTGAAATGCAACTTCTGGCTTCGTGAAGTCTACTTTCTAGGCCACGTAGTGAACGAGGATGGGATCCATGTCAACCCATCCAAGGTGGACTCGATCAGGAACTGACCTGCACCACGTACGCCAACGGAGATACGCCAATTCTTGGGTTTGGCAGGTTACTACGGACGGTATATCAAGGATTTCTCGAAGATTGCGCAGCCACTTACACTACTGGCGCAGAAGGGTGTCACCTATCGTTAGGGAGAGCCCTAGGAGACTGCTTTTCAGCACCTGAAAGATAGGCTTTGCAGCGCACTTATTTTCTCTTTGCCAGAGGGCACAGATGATTTCATAGTATATCGTGATGCACCCATCCAAGGTCTCGGGTGTGCATTAATACAGTGTGACAAGGTCATTTCTTACGCTCCGCGCCAACTTAAGAATCACGAACGGAACTACACGACGCCCGATTTAGAGCTGGGAGCTGTTGTTTTCGCGCTTAAGATATGGCGACACTACCTGTACGGTACCAGGCACGATTTACACCAATCACAGGAGTCTCGAGTATATTCTTTAGCAGAAGGATTCGAACATGCGTCAACGACGAAGGGTTGGACTACTGAACGATCGCGAATGCGTTATCAGGTACCATCCAGGCAAGACCAATGTTGTGACTGACGCCCTCAGTCGGAAGGACACTTTATCTCAGCGCGTGCGAGCGCTACAGCTTACGATTCAGCCTAGCCTTCCAGCACAAATACGGAATGCTCAGGTAGAAGCATTGCAACCCGAAAATGTCAAAGCTGAAGCCATACGTGGCTCACGACAGCGATTAGAACAGAAGGCAGACGGCGCTTACTACATAACTGGACGCATTTGGGTCCCATTCTTTGGCAAGCTTACTTTACGACGCGTGAGGCATTCGGAATACAGGAACAAACGATGATGCTCTTACCAGAATTGGAGGTCATCAGATCAGTTGGATATATCAGGGAATCCATCGAAAGCATGGGCTAAGAAGTCAAGGTTCGTTAGCAGGAGTCTTATGACAATCGTGAGGGCTTGTTAAACTCCAATACGTGGACAGAAGTTCACATAGGAACGGAAGGACATATTTAAACTTCGATATTCTCAATTGTTCAAAGGATTGCACCAACTCTTGGTATCACTGGTGAATTTCGGGACGAAATTTCTTTCAAGTTGGGGATGATGTGACACCCCAGGAAAAATCAGTAAATGATACAACTTACCTAGCTTCCTCAATAACCGCATGCTAAATTTCGGGACGAAATTTCTTTCGAGTTGGGGATGATGTGACAACCCAAGCTTTCAAGATTTTCACTCGACACGCTACTTGTTTCATACCGTGTTTTTCATGATTTATTTGCATGGTAACTTGTGCACGTTGATACATGATTGTTATACTATTGATGGGTGTGTAGTTGATGAAAACTTATTAACTTTTTATGATTGAATAAGCGTAGTCGTGCACCCTCACACCGATGCATTACACTCGACGAAAGAGTACACTTTCTCGACGAAACATAGAAATTTCGTCGCCACCCATTCTTTCTCCGTGTGGGCTTGTGGCCCAGGTAGGGCCCAGATATGAGTCTCTTATACTTACCTAATATTGATAACCGAAAAACCCTAACTCTCCTACTCTCAAAAACAAGTCGACGGCAACCATCTCGAAGAATCGTCTCAATCTTCCTTTCTTACTTCATTGGTTAGTGTGTCTCTTTAATTGATTATTGATATTCGTTTCTTTCACACAGTGGTGAATTCATGCAACTATATGATTGGTTAAAATTGTTACATGTATAATATGTGTAGGGCATGCCTGTATACAATGATAAATACGTTTATGATGAAAAGTGATGATTAGTATACGTTTAGATTATGATAATGTTGTTGTTAAATTTTGTCTGATGATCGATGATTGGGTACGGTTTTTATAATCAGTGGGTGCTTATAATTTTAGGATTAAACAACTGTTGAGAATGATATGGATAATGTGCATGCCATATTAGATAAAGTCTACTTCTTAAATTGTCGGCCATTGGTTCTTGTTTTGTATGTGCATTAAGACTTAATATATGACTGATAGTGCTCTCGAAAAATAGGGATTTAGCATGGATAAGTGGGATTTAATTGTTGCATAGTAAGTCAACCGTGTCAGATCGATTAACTCGGTCCAATAGAATAGTAATAATTGGATTTTCGGTCAAATGGCAGCTTGAAAACAACTACACTTGTCGGCCATGGATGAGTATTTTAATGATGTTTTTTTTTAGATTTGCAGGATGTTTGGATATTGATTGTTAAACTAGTGGGTTCAGTAGGTGAATGTTATGGAACAGTGCATGAAAAGGGCGGCTAATAAAGTCCCTAGGTTACAAGGCCAAATCTCGGTAGTGCATGAAGTCATGGGGGGATTTGGGCGGCCAACCAATCTGATTGGTGGGGTTGGGCGGCCAAGGGTGATCATTGGCTGTATTTAGCGGCCACTATAGGGTGCCAACCGAAAGTTTATGTTTGGAAGTAATGTTTGTGTGTTTAAATATTTCCATATAAGACAATTGACTTTCAGATCCATACATTATCATGATAGGCTTGTATGGATCGACATTTGTTAAGTAACAGACACACCCTGATGGGTCGCACAAATGATGGGCTGAGCATGTGAGTGGGCTGCTCGAATAAGGGGCCCTCGCACAAACCGAGCCCAGTTGACTGTTGTTTGTGTTCTCTTTCACGGGCTGGCATTCCTTGAGCCGTACCTGGTTAATAGTTGGACATGAAATGTTTGCAAATAAACTATGAATGTATGTATGAAGTGAGATTGAGCTGTTACATGTTATGCTGTCATTCGAGGACAATAGGTGAATAGATTATCGGTCACGACATGAACTATATGTGTGCGCTACATGTGCGATGAGTATGCTTTATGTGAACACTGAATATGTGAATTAATTGTACGTGAAAGGTGTGGAACATGTGTGTGTAGAACTGACTGTTAACGGTAACCCTTTTAGGACGTGTTCGTTCAACTGAATAACAAGTAACAAATCATACCGAGCAATCCCAGGTGAGTTCATTGCATTTTCTCAAGCATGCGTCCCGGTGGTTTGGGACAACTGGTAAACATTGGACGGGAAACATTGGGTAAATAACTTAATCGGTTTCGGTTATTGCCTGGAGGGCAATGGGGGTAATTAGTTGATAGCGCTATTAGGTACTAATTATCTGGGTTTCACTATGGTTGTTTAGAGGCACACTCCTCGGTTACGTAAGGGCGGTTCCCCTAGGGTAACTAACTGGACAACATAGTGGGTTGCTAAGAGGCACACTCCTCGGTTACGTAAGGACGTAGTCCCTAGGGTAACTAGCTTGAGCAACATCGTAACATATCAATGAATCGTATTAACACATATCTGGTAACACCACGCGTAATAACACCTTGAACTCACCAGCGTAGTCTGACACACTTGTTTGCATGCTTGTAGGTCGTTAACGTTTGGAACGTGGACTTGCTATCTGGGAGTGCTGGAGTGGTCATGGATCGAGACTCTTGGGTGACTTATAAACGTTACATTGATTTTGAATGTTATTATGAAACTATTATTAAACGAATTAATACATGCTTCCGCTACACAACTTTTGAGAATTGATAACATGTTGATATTTTGTATTAGTAGTTAAGGTCATGATGTATTTAATATCTATCATTGGTTCAATGTGATTGGTGGCTCGAACTCTGATGCGTAACACGCCTCGCGGGGTTGCCGCAGGTGAAATTTTGGGGGTGTTACAGTTGGTATCAGAGCCACTGGTTATAGTGAACTAGGTTTTAAAACGTTTTGTAAAACCAGACTATAACCGAACAACTTCGAAAATCGATCATGACACTCAGCTCCAGATTGCAAGGTTCGTTTCTCTCTCACTTTATACATTACTCGTTTAACAGTCACACACTCACAACGTATATGAACTGAAACGTTTAACACCATAGTGACTTGATAGTGTGACACTGCTCTTTGACTCATGTAAACCATAGAACTGTGATATCACCTGTTGTGTTGTCTGAACGGGGGAAACTTCGAGCGCAAGCTAAGAGGCACTGAGATAAGCATGCAAATTGCCTTATTATTATGGGTGCACACTTAATAATAACGCGGGGTGCATGCAAGTCCCAGTGAGGCTTATCGAGCGTGAGAAGGGTTCTGCCTTACTATGTGTGAACTTGGTAGTACGTAAATATCAGTATGATACTTGACTCCTATCTCGTTTCGATTCCTAAATCGGTTTATTCCCAACTATAGAAACATGAGTGGACGAGGACACGGACGTGGTAACATCACCATGACCCAGGCTGAGTTGACTGACCTAATCAATACTCGCGTAGCTGAGGCTTTAGCAGCCTATCAAGCTGGTACGGAATGTACCAAGTCCTCTTAACTTTTAAACCACGTACACGTCTTTTCATTTCTATAATGTGTTTCCTCCCGTTATTTAGGTCAGCAAGCGCAACCGCAACCTAATCAGCCTGTGTGCACATTCAAAATGTTTATGGACTGCAAGCCACAGACCTTCACCGGGACTGAAGGGGCTGTGGGACTCCTAAGATGGTTCGAAAAAGCAGAGTCTGTGTTTGCTATCTGTAACTGTCCCGCTGGGGACAGGGTGAAATATGCTGCGGGTACCTTGGCGGATGGTGCCCTAACGTGGTGGAACGCCCAGGTACAGTTGTTGGGCATCGAGGCAGCAAATGCGATAACCTGGGAAGACTTTAAAGAACTGATCAGGGAAGAGTACTGTCCTCGGGACGAGGTCCAGAAGTTGGAAAATGAATACTACAACTTGAAGATGGTTGGATCGGAAGTCGAAGCGTATGTGAAACGATCGTATGAACTGGCCGACATGTGCCCGAACTTGTCTCGGCCTATGCCCCGGAGGATTGAGTTATTTATCAAAGGGTTGCCTCCTCATGTGAAGAGCTTGGTCACTGCAGCCCATCTCAATGACTTGACCCAGATCGTTCGTCTGACTCACAAGATTGTGGATCAAGAGGTGGAAAGCGAATCGTTACCTCCGCGTATTTCAGCCGCTACTGCTGCTACACCCACTACCACTGCGTTCACTAATGATAACAAGCGAAAGTGGAGTGATCATGACAAAGCAACTAGTGCTGGCCAGACTCAGAAAAGGCCAGGCAACAGAAGCCGCAACATCAGCCAGTCGTCTTCTGTCAATCCAGGCCAGGGAAGCGACCACAGCCAGGGTTCGTATGCAGGGAGGAAGCCACGATGCAACAGGTGTGGCTATCATCATTGGGGGCCATGTGGTCGGACGTGTAACAAATGTGGTAAGGCAGGCCATGAGGCCAGGGATTGTAGGGCCTCACAACCCAAACACCAGCAGCAACAGAACCAGCAAAACCAAGGACAACAGGGGCAACCACCCCAGCAGAACCAGGGCTTCAGGAAGGGGTGCTATCAGTGTGGTGATGAGGGTCACTTTAAACGGGATTGCCCTCAGTTAAACCAGAACGCCAACAAACAACAACCGCCAGAATAACGACAATGCTGGAAGCAACAACAATGGCAACGAGGCAAGAGGTCGAGCTTTCGTGTTAGGACAAGGGGGCGCGATGAACGATATTTGAACTTATAACTTATTTTGGGTTTTCATTTTTTTTATGTTTTCGCTACTCAAACAAAGTTTGGTTTGAACATCAATCGTATTGGGTTTTATGAATTATTTTAACTACTATACTTTATATTTGATGTGATGGATGGTTTGATATTATTGAACGCACCTGCCGAATTTATGGACCTTATGAACAGGGCGTGCAAACCCTAACTAGACAAGTTCTCCATTGTCTTCATCGACGACATTTCCAATCTACTCCAAGAGTCAGGAGGAACACGAGCAGCATCTACGCCTTATTTTGAAGCTTCTTCAGAAGGAACAGCTGTGCGCTAAGTTTTTGAAATGCAACTTCTGGCTTCGTGAAGTCTACTTTCTAGGCCACGTAGTGAACGAGGATGGGATCCATGTCAACCCATCCAAGGTGGACTCGATCAGGAACTGACCTGCACCACGTACGCCAACGGAGATACGCCAATTCTTGGGTTTGGCAGGTTACTACGGACGGTATATCAAGGATTTCTCGAAGATTGCGCAGCCACTTACACTACTGGCGCAGAAGGGTGTCACCTATCGTTAGGGAGAGCCCTAGGAGACTGCTTTTCAGCACCTGAAAGATAGGCTTTGCAGCGCACTTATTTTCTCTTTGCCAGAGGGCACAGATGATTTCATAGTATATCGTGATGCACCCATCCAAGGTCTCGGGTGTGCATTAATACAGTGTGACAAGGTCATTTCTTACGCTCCGCGCCAACTTAAGAATCACGAACGGAACTACACGACGCCCGATTTAGAGCTGGGAGCTGTTGTTTTCGCGCTTAAGATATGGCGACACTACCTGTACGGTACCAGGCACGATTTACACCAATCACAGGAGTCTCGAGTATATTCTTTAGCAGAAGGATTCGAACATGCGTCAACGACGAAGGGTTGGACTACTGAACGATCGCGAATGCGTTATCAGGTACCATCCAGGCAAGACCAATGTTGTGACTGACGCCCTCAGTCGGAAGGACACTTTATCTCAGCGCGTGCGAGCGCTACAGCTTACGATTCAGCCTAGCCTTCCAGCACAAATACGGAATGCTCAGGTAGAAGCATTGCAACCCGAAAATGTCAAAGCTGAAGCCATACGTGGCTCACGACAGCGATTAGAACAGAAGGCAGACGGCGCTTACTACATAACTGGACGCATTTGGGTCCCATTCTTTGGCAAGCTTACTTTACGACGCGTGAGGCATTCGGAATACAGGAACAAACGATGATGCTCTTACCAGAATTGGAGGTCATCAGATCAGTTGGATATATCAGGGAATCCATCGAAAGCATGGGCTAAGAAGTCAAGGTTCGTTAGCAGGAGTCTTATGACAATCGTGAGGGCTTGTTAAACTCCAATACGTGGACAGAAGTTCACATAGGAACGGAAGGACATATTTAAACTTCGATATTCTCAATTGTTCAAAGGATTGCACCAACTCTTGGTATCACTGGTGAATTTCGGGACGAAATTTCTTTCAAGTTGGGGATGATGTGACACCCCAGGAAAAATCAGTAAATGATACAACTTACCTAGCTTCCTCAATAACCGCATGCTAAATTTCGGGACGAAATTTCTTTCGAGTTGGGGATGATGTGACAACCCAAGCTTTCAAGATTTTCACTCGACACGCTACTTGTTTCATACCGTGTTTTTCATGATTTATTTGCATGGTAACTTGTGCACGTTGATACATGATTGTTATACTATTGATGGGTGTGTAGTTGATGAAAACTTATTAACTTTTTATGATTGAATAAGCGTAGTCGTGCACCCTCACACCGATGCATTACACTCGACGAAAGAGTACACTTTCTCGACGAAACATAGAAATTTCGTCGCCACCCATTCTTTCTCCGTGTGGGCTTGTGGCCCAGGTAGGGCCCAGATATGAGTCTCTTATACTTACCTAATATTGATAACCGAAAAACCCTAACTCTCCTACTCTCAAAAACAAGTCGACGGCAACCATCTCGAAGAATCGTCTCAATCTTCCTTTCTTACTTCATTGGTTAGTGTGTCTCTTTAATTGATTATTGATATTCGTTTCTTTCACACAGTGGTGAATTCATGCAACTATATGATTGGTTAAAATTGTTACATGTATAATATGTGTAGGGCATGCCTGTATACAATGATAAATACGTTTATGATGAAAAGTGATGATTAGTATACGTTTAGATTATGATAATGTTGTTGTTAAATTTTGTCTGATGATCGATGATTGGGTACGGTTTTTATAATCAGTGGGTGCTTATAATTTTAGGATTAAACAACTGTTGAGAATGATATGGATAATGTGCATGCCATATTAGATAAAGTCTACTTCTTAAATTGTCGGCCATTGGTTCTTGTTTTGTATGTGCATTAAGACTTAATATATGACTGATAGTGCTCTCGAAAAATAGGGATTTAGCATGGATAAGTGGGATTTAATTGTTGCATAGTAAGTCAACCGTGTCAGATCGATTAACTCGGTCCAATAGAATAGTAATAATTGGATTTTCGGTCAAATGGCAGCTTGAAAACAACTACACTTGTCGGCCATGGATGAGTATTTTAATGATGTTTTTTTTTAGATTTGCAGGATGTTTGGATATTGATTGTTAAACTAGTGGGTTCAGTAGGTGAATGTTATGGAACAGTGCATGAAAAGGGCGGCTAATAAAGTCCCTAGGTTACAAGGCCAAATCTCGGTAGTGCATGAAGTCATGGGGGGATTTGGGCGGCCAACCAATCTGATTGGTGGGGTTGGGCGGCCAAGGGTGATCATTGGCTGTATTTAGCGGCCACTATAGGGTGCCAACCGAAAGTTTATGTTTGGAAGTAATGTTTGTGTGTTTAAATATTTCCATATAAGACAATTGACTTTCAGATCCATACATTATCATGATAGGCTTGTATGGATCGACATTTGTTAAGTAACAGACACACCCTGATGGGTCGCACAAATGATGGGCTGAGCATGTGAGTGGGCTGCTCGAATAAGGGGCCCTCGCACAAACCGAGCCCAGTTGACTGTTGTTTGTGTTCTCTTTCACGGGCTGGCATTCCTTGAGCCGTACCTGGTTAATAGTTGGACATGAAATGTTTGCAAATAAACTATGAATGTATGTATGAAGTGAGATTGAGCTGTTACATGTTATGCTGTCATTCGAGGACAATAGGTGAATAGATTATCGGTCACGACATGAACTATATGTGTGCGCTACATGTGCGATGAGTATGCTTTATGTGAACACTGAATATGTGAATTAATTGTACGTGAAAGGTGTGGAACATGTGTGTGTAGAACTGACTGTTAACGGTAACCCTTTTAGGACGTGTTCGTTCAACTGAATAACAAGTAACAAATCATACCGAGCAATCCCAGGTGAGTTCATTGCATTTTCTCAAGCATGCGTCCCGGTGGTTTGGGACAACTGGTAAACATTGGACGGGAAACATTGGGTAAATAACTTAATCGGTTTCGGTTATTGCCTGGAGGGCAATGGGGGTAATTAGTTGATAGCGCTATTAGGTACTAATTATCTGGGTTTCACTATGGTTGTTTAGAGGCACACTCCTCGGTTACGTAAGGGCGGTTCCCCTAGGGTAACTAACTGGACAACATAGTGGGTTGCTAAGAGGCACACTCCTCGGTTACGTAAGGACGTAGTCCCTAGGGTAACTAGCTTGAGCAACATCGTAACATATCAATGAATCGTATTAACACATATCTGGTAACACCACGCGTAATAACACCTTGAACTCACCAGCGTAGTCTGACACACTTGTTTGCATGCTTGTAGGTCGTTAACGTTTGGAACGTGGACTTGCTATCTGGGAGTGCTGGAGTGGTCATGGATCGAGACTCTTGGGTGACTTATAAACGTTACATTGATTTTGAATGTTATTATGAAACTATTATTAAACGAATTAATACATGCTTCCGCTACACAACTTTTGAGAATTGATAACATGTTGATATTTTGTATTAGTAGTTAAGGTCATGATGTATTTAATATCTATCATTGGTTCAATGTGATTGGTGGCTCGAACTCTGATGCGTAACACGCCTCGCGGGGTTGCCGCAGGTGAAATTTTGGGGGTGTTACAGTCTTTGTGCCCTAACATGTCTCGACCCCCACATCGGCGAATTGAGTTGTATCTCAAGGGCTTAGCACCAGCAGTTAAGTGGTACGTTACTGCTGCAAACTTAGACAATCTGCCCCGTATCGTCCGTTTGGCACATAAGATTACTGACCAAGAGGTCGAACGTGGCAACTTGCCGCCACGTGTTTCTGCTACTACCTCGACTGCTATAGCTACAACACCTGCCAGTGATAACAAACGCAAATGGAACGATACTGACAAAGCAACCAGTGCTAGCCAATCTCAGAAAAGGGCAGACAACAACATCCACCGCAGTTTTAGCCAGTCGTCTTCTGTGAACCGGAATCAGAGCAACAATTTAAATCAGGGTTCTTACGAGGGAAAGCTACCAAAGTGTGATAAGTGTATGTTCCACCATCGCGGGCCATGCACCCGGGTATGTCATAGGTGCAACATGGTGGGTCATATGGCTAAAGATTGTAGGGTCTGGCTTCCTAAGCAGCCGCAGTAGCAGCCACAGCAACAGGAGAGGCAACAGCCTCAACAGAATCGGGGAAATCAAAAGGGGTGCTTTCAGTGTGGTGAAGAGGGTCATTTTAAGCGGGATTGCCCTCAGCTTAACCAGAATGCTGGCAACAACAACAACGCAGGGAATAACAACAACGGGAACAACGGTGGGAACGGGCACGTGGAAGAGTATTTACTATTGGCGCGGGGGAAGCTCGCGATGATGGCAATGCTGAGACCGGTACGTCTTCTTTGAATGATCTTTTTGCTTCTGTTTTATTCGACTTTGGTGCCTATTTGAATTATGTGTTTCTAGGGTTCAGTCGCCAGTTAGGACTGACTCCCACCCCTCTTGTAAAATAAGCATGTAGTAGAATAAGTTGATAGTACATCGATAGAAGCTTCTCATGTTCTTTTTGGTTGTAAACTTGACCTTATGGGTCAAGTGTTCGACATTGAGTTACTTCTCGATACCCTTGTAAGTTTTGACGTGGTCGTTGACATGGACTTGGTTATCTATGCATCAAGCGGAAATTCTCTGCAAAGAGAAAATCGTCGTATCCCTCTCTCTCTCTCTCTCCCTTGGGGAATTCTTATCAGTTCAAGACCATTGTAGTGGCGCCATTGTTGGCATCGTCTCAGTCGTGAAAGTCTAGAAGTGACTACGGAAGGGCTACCCTGCTATACTAGCTCTTGTCACCGATTCGCAACCTTAGGAAAGGAAGATCGAGTATCTTCCAATTGTTCGTAAATTTTCTGACGTGTCTTCTGGAGAGTTACCTGGGTTACTTCCACATCGTTAGGTGGAATATCAGATTGACCTTATGCAAATCCCGATTTGCTTCTGGGATACAACAATCCCTTGGATTCGCTGGATACTATCGCAGATTCATCATGGGATTTTCGAAGATTGCGCAACTTCAACCTCCTTAGCACAGCGGGGAGCTGTGAATTCATGGGAAATAAAACAAGGGAAATGTCCTTTCAGCTTTTGAAACCCAACCCTGCAATGCATTGGGCATCACTTCTATCCGAGGATACTGATGATCTGGCGGTATACCATGATGGTTCGAATCAGAGTCCCAGTTACACATCAATGCAGCACAAGAAGGAGATGGCCCATGTGGTGGACTTACAGGAAGAACTGCACGAGTCACGACCTGCGGTGGAAGCCATGGTCTTTGGATTTAAGTTGGAGGCATTACTTGGACGGTACCAAATGCACTACCTAGACCGATCACAAGGGCCTCCCGTATACCCTTGTTTCAAAGGAGCTAAACATGTAACGAAATCGCTGGATGGAGCTATGGGATGAATACGACCATGAAACCTGGACGTGCACGAACTTTGCAGCCTGCTATCGACTCTAGCATACCTGATCCGACCCGCCTTGCCCAAACTGAAGAACTGAAGGGAGAGATTTCTCCAGATGGACCCATGTGGGGCATGGGGGAGCAACCTTTGGTAAATCGAACGATAATTGCTACTTCATGGGACGAATATGAACCTCACTATATAGCAACCCTACGGAACTGGTGCAGGCGAAGCACACGGGCCTCGATATCCTATTCATCTGAGTTTTGATAGGATGTCTTAAAACTTGAAGACCATGTTCGGGTGACCGGGCCTGAAGGTCCACATAACCACGCATGGGGATGAAGTTTGACATGTGAGAAAGTCAAGGTGGGATATGAGCAACCAGAAACACACGTATGGAAATGAGAACAGACTGCCATGGGTTTTTTACAACTCGAAACGGAAACATCATCACCTGGGTGATCATTGATGGACTCAAGATTACCAGCACACTTTCTTGCAATCAAGAAAACTGACGAGTCTTCACAGTTGTGAATGTTCCTCTGGGAGAGGCGGCTTTTAGGTACGAGGTGCCAACTCTTGTTACCTCTGATTTTGATTTACGTTTGATTTATGACAGACAATGCACAACATCTATGGCTCACGTCTAGACATGAGCATTGGACAAACGGTTAAAGTAAACGAACCACCCTGACACTCGAACCCATGCGGCGAGCATGTGTGGGACTGACCTTAGTAGATTGGAAGGACACTTACTTTGGTTGTGTTCTACTGTAGCAGATACCATTCTGGTATTCAGGCAGCTCTGTTGAGGCATCACATGAACGATAATGCCAATCTCCTTGTTGGATTAAGGCAATTAGCAACCTAATCCCAAGTCCAGGACTTGTATTCAAAACCCATGGGAAGATTACTTGGATCGGAAATCGTTTGGCGGCAATGAGTGACCGTCAGGAGAGCTGTTAAGATTAGGTGTAACAACTCTCACAAAAATCAATAATTAGGATAATAATTAGACAATAAGAAAACCCTAATTGAGACACCCAAGTGATTCTGCACAAACCCTAAAAATTTCAGAACAATCGGAATCAGGATCAGGACCCCTAAAACTCAAGGGGGGCAAACCCGAGTTGATGATTATCAACAGAAATTCGTTGTTAAATTATGATTGGACCAAATTTTGACTCAGCAAGGCTAGTCCCACGCGTGGCCACCCTATGACCCAAGGTGTCCCCTTACGGACCGTAAAGGGTTAGGCTTACGGTCCGTAAGCATGTCCAAATTCGTGTATAAATAGCAGACATTGGCACTTGAAATCTGTGATTGAAATGACGAAGAAATTCGTCTGAGGCACGAAGTTATACTCTGTTTACTACAATTAACACACACGATTCACGAGGTGCTGCCGCAATCAGGGTAATAACTCGATCGCTATTACGATTCAACGTCCGATCGATTATAACTATCCGATGATTGTCTGAGTGCTGCTCAAATTGAGCTGATACTTTGTTATTCATTGTGATTTCGACTTGAATATTTGAGTGCTGTTCGAATTCGGACTATGCTCTGTTATTCGTTGTGAATCCGATTGAATTATTAAGTATTGCACTTATTAATCGTTGTGAGGGTTTAATCTCGTGAATTGACGTAACTGCTGTATTAGTTACTAACCCGGTTGTGTGTGTGCCTTATTATTTAAATTAGGTTAATCACAGGCAAATCAGTAAGGCTTATACACTACTCGTTAAATCTGCAATGTGAGTCATTCTCTTTTCTCACAGTTTGTGAGTCATTCTCTTTTTATCAACTGTTTTACAATACTCCAAATTATTTTCAAAGTGTTATAATTACAGGGACTAAGTCGTGGATATCTTGATTTATTGGTTAGTGGGGTATTGTGCACATTACTATTTCTCCCAGTTAGGTTCATTGACCTACTAGGGAGGAACGTCACTTCAAGACTTGAAACCTTCACTTCAGCGGTTGTTCATTGACCTAATAGTGGTATGACCATCGTCACCATTGTGACAGAAAGCCAGATAAAGATAAGATAGGAACCATTGTATCGCTCTTATGCTGTAATTTATAACTATGGGTCATTTCCAAAAAACCTGAATGAACTCACTCAGTATTTTCCCGCTGACAAAACCTTTTTCAAACATGTTTCAGGTGATCTGTTATGAGCAAAGAAAAGTGCCAGGAAGCACTCCCAGCTTAGAAAAGTGGCTCAGTATAAATAAATAAAAGAAACATGTTTTGAAAATAAAGATTTCCCGGAGAAATCACATTATTGTAAATTAGGGGATTTTATCCCTCAGTTATAAAACGAGCAGTTCAAATTATTGAAAGATCCTGTTTTAAAAAGACTTCCGCTGTCGCCTAAAATTTAAATACCGCAGGATTTCTGTCCCGCGGCTCCTGAAACGGGTCAAACCAGGTCGGGGGCCGTGACAGAAATAAGGTGGTATCAGAGCCACTTCTCAAGCCACTGATTTAAGCCAATTAAGTATTTAGAAAATACTTAATTTCCATTAATTGCTATTTTGTGATTATTTGTTTATTTATCTGACTAATTGTGTACAGTATGAGCAGATCTTTATATGCTAGTCAATGTAGCAAGTAATGCAAATTCTTAAGTATTAGTACCTTTATTATCTACAGTCTAGGAGTCTTATCAAGAAAATCATAAAATTTACAAATAAAACCTCGTGTGATGTAAATTTCAGTTATTTTAATAGTACCCAGTAGGAACTAATATTTAAAAAGTTTTCTATAAATTTTATGAATTCTGACTATGTCTATTTTGCTAAACAGCATGAGTAACTTGTCTGAAGCCCTTCAGAATTTAAATCTCTATCCAATAAGAATAGAAGTTTCCAGAGATTTCAATAGATATATACCAGACATAGAGGAACCTATAGAATTCAACACTGTACCTTTCGAGAAACCTAAGCTCGAGGAAATAGAAATTGGGGAAAGTTCTAGGCAAATTGAAAAGTTACCATCTCAGGAAGAGTTAGATTTTATAATGGCAAGCTATAATACTATTAAGTCTGTTAATGAAAATATTTTTAATCGCTCTCTTGAAACACAACTACCAATGAACTTAGAACCAGCTATTCCAAACCCTTCAATCCACTCGCAAATAGACGAATGGTTGATTAACGAAATACAGTTACAAAACCATCCCTATAAGCTTTTTCCTCAGTTCAATTCAAAAGGTTTACCAAATCCACCAATAAGTAATGAGAATACAGCTGAACTTCGCCTTGGTAAAGAACTAATGGACAATGGAAATAGGATCCAAGAGATTGGGGGACAGATCTCCTGGAAATATGATGAGAGGGAACACCATTACTAGAATATCATCCACAGGATAGGGGATCTATGGAACTGTGCTTATATAATAGTAATAGTAAAAATCAACCTATAAAATCATTACAAGGTAAAAGTGTGTATTGATGTCTCCTATAAAATATAAAAATAGGAATCAAGAAATCGATAATTTGGTTATATGTATATTGTGAAATTTATGATGATTTTAGGTATAATTGTTGATGCTAATAAATTATATATTTATATATATACATTAATTATCAGATGGAAAACGCGAATAATGAACCAGTTAATAATTCTGAGCAACAACCGGAGGATCAATATATGACTAGGTAGGATATAGAAAATAACGTTGCTCAAGGGATAGCCAACACTATTCCAACAATGATAGCTCAAGGGATAGCCAACGCTATTCCAGCAATCGTTGCTGCTGTTAAGAATCCGGTAGAACCACAGCAAATCGTTCCTAGCAAACGTATTTCTGAAGATAACTTCAGTAATAGCATAAACGGAGGCAATGATCATGTTAATCATGACAATGAACCACAACAAGCGCCGCTCCCTAAGAAAATGAAAGTTGCAACACCTGGTTGCACTTACAAGGAATTTCTTGCTTGTAAACCATCTGAGTTTGCAGGCAATGAAGGAGCGACTGCGGCACTACGTTGGTTAGAGAAAACTGAGGCAGTAATTGCCATAAGTAAATGTGCTCAGGATGATCAGGTCATGTACGCGTCAAATCTTTTCAAAGAAGGGGCGCTAGAATGGTGGAATACGGTGTTACAATCAAAAGGAAGAAGGATGGCGTATGCTATGAACTGGGAAGAATTTAAGAACCTTGTAGAAAGAAAATTCTGTCCCGAATATGAAAAGGAACAAATGACAAACAAGTTTCTAATCCACCGGATGGTGGATGTAGATTGTCGAAAGTATACTACGACATTCTTCGAGTATGCTCGAGTAGTACCAACCCTGGCTTCGCCAAAGCCGGTACTTATTTCTCGATATATTTGGGGATTGATTTCTGAAATCCATAATATCGTCAAAGCTGCAAAACCTCGCACGATTGATGATGCGGTGGATTTAGCCAATACTCTGACCGACGAACTAGTACGGACAAGAGAAGAAAATAGAAGGAAGGAAGTAGCCCAAAAGATTACCCAGGTAATCCGTTCGGATAACCATAATGATTTCAAGAAAGGAAGGAATGGGCAATCTTCCACTAGTCCATTTTGCAATTTTTGCAAAAGAAAGCATTTTGGAAGATGCAAAGGATACTGCAATTTTTGCAAAATTCCAGGGCATCAGGAAGAAGACTGCAGGAGGAAGAAATTTTCAGTTTGTTACAACTGTGGAGAAACTGGACATCTTAGGCCAAATTGTCCAAAACTAAACAAACCATCTGACACTAAAGCCAAACATGCAGAAGAAGCAAAAAGGAATGCAAGAGCCTTTTAATTGACTGCTCAGGAAGCAGAGCTCATTCCAGATGCGATAGCCGTACGTCCTAGGTTACAACGTTTACACAAAAAGTATTATCTGACTCTGGTGCAAGCCAAAATTTTATAAATACTTCATTCTGTCAAACTCTTAACTTATCATTAATCGAACTTAGGCAAATCTTTACAGTCGAAATAGGCAAAAAGGAAAATACAGAACTCTCAGGTCATATAATTCTTTGCCAATCTAATGAAATTAGCCGAGTTTGATGTTGTGTTAGGAATAGATTGGTTAGTAGCCAACCCTGCTCGAATTCTCTGTGATAAGAACTTTATAGAAAATCCAGGCACCCGCCAGAGAAGTATTTATGATTACAGGAAATAAACCACGTAAGGTCACATGATGAATCATGAAGGTATTCACTTAGATCCTGCTAAGATAGCAGCAAATTACTAAAATGGAAGATCTCGCAATCCCTAAATGGAAATTAGGAATTTTGTAAATTTGGCCAGATACTATAGGCAGTTTATTAAGGATTCTCTTAGATAGATATATCCTTAACTAAGCTAAAACAGTTAATTCTAAATAAGAACCTAAACAAAAAGAAGCCTCTAGCATAAATTAACAAATATTCCAATCCTAGCCTTACCAGAAGGAACAGAAGATTTTAAAGTATACAGTGATGCTTCAAAGCTAGAATTTGGATGTATGGTAATGCAACGCAAAAAGGTAATTGTGTATGCATCAAGGCAATTGCAAAAGCACGAAGAAAGCCATACCACTTGTAAGCTTAAAAATTAGAAGCCACAAGTTACCCTTAAGATTAGGAAACATTATCTAAGCAAGTTTACTATCCATATGGGTCATAAGAATTTAAGATACATATTCGAGCAACAAGAATCAAACATGAGGAAAAGGAAATCCTCGGTGACTAAGACCGTGATATTTAGTATCACGAGGAAAGGCTGAAGACGGTTAAAAGAATTATACAAATAACAAACAAGAGCCGTCGGAGTTCGAGTTGGAGACAAAATGCTATTGAAAGTATTTCCTTGGAAAGGAGTAGTACGATTTGGTAAGAGAGGAAAACTGAGTCCAAGATATGTTGGACCATTCCCAGTGATCCAACGCATAGGACCAGTAGCTTATCGTTTACAACTACCAGAAGAATTAGCTGGAGTACATGATGTGTTTCATGTATCCAATCTCAAGAAATGTCTATCAGACGAATCCCTGGTAGTACCTCTTCAAGATGTGGAGGTAAATGAAAAACTGAAATTCGTGAAGAAACCACCACAAATAGAAGATAGAAAAGTCAAGTTTCTTAAACATAAGCAACTAGTACTAGTCAAAGTCGAATAAAATTCAAAGAGAAAACCAGAATACACTTAGGAACTGGAATTAGAAAGGAAGCAAAAGTATCCTTATTTTTTTATTTTTTTTTCCAGTAAATCTCGAGATTTTTCTTAAGGTGGGGAGGATGTAACAACTCTCACAAAAATCAATAATTAGGATAATAATTAGACAATAAGAAAACCCTAATTGAGACACCCAAGCGATTCTGCACCTAAAAATTTCAGAACAATCGGAATCAGGATCAGGACCCCTAAAACTCAAGGGGGGCAAACCCGAGTTGATGATTATCAATAGAAATTCGTTGTTAAATTATGATTGGACCAAATTTTGACTCAGTAAGGCTAGTCCCACGCGTGGCCACCCTATGACCCTAGGTGTCCCCTTACGGACCGTAAAGGGTTAGGCTTACGGTCCGTAAGCATGTCCAAATTCGTGTATAAAAAGTAGACATTGGCACTTGAAATCTGTGATTGAAACGACGAAGAAATTCGTCTGAGGCACGGAGTTATACTCTGTTTACTACAATTAACACACACGATTCACGAGGTGCTGCCGCAATCAGGGTAATAACTCGATCGCTATTACGATTCAACGTCCGATCGATTATAACTATCCGACGATTGTCTGAGTGCTGCTCAAATTGAGCTGATACTTTGTTATTCATTGTGATTTCGACTTGAATATTTGAGTGCTGTTCGAATTCGGACTATGCTCTGTTATTCGTTGTGAATCCGATTGAATTATTAAGTATTGCACTTATTAATCGTTGTGAGGGTTTAATCTCGTGAATTGACGTAACTGCTGTATTAGTTACTAACCCGGTTGTGTGTGTGCCTTATTATTTAAATTAGGTTAATCACAGGCAAATCAGTAAGGCTTATACACTACTCGTTAAATCTGCAATGTGAGTCATTCTCTTTTCTCACAGTTTGTGAGTCATTCTCTTTTTATCAACTGTTTTACAATACTCCAAATTATTTTCAAAGTGTTATAATTACAGGGACTAAGTCGTGGATATCTTGATTTATTGGTTAGTGGGGTATTGTGCACATTACTATTTCTCCCAGTTAGGTTCATTGACCTACTAGGGAGGAACGTTACTATTAGAGTTCATTGACCTAATAGTGGTATGACCATCGTCACCATTGTGACTTGTCACCATTGTGACAGAAAGCCAGATAAAGATAAGATAGGAACCATTGTAATCGCTCTTATGCTGTAATTTATAACTATGGGTCATTTCCAAAAAACCTGAATGAACTCACTCAGTATTTTCCCGCTGACAAAACCTTTTTCAAACATGTTTCAGGTGATCTGTTGTGAGCAAAGGAAAGTGCCAGGAAGCACTCCCAGCTTAGAAAAGTGGCTCAGTATAAATAAATAAAAGAAACATGTTTTGAAAATAAAGATTTCCCGGAGAAATCACATTATTGTAAATTAGGGGATTTTATCCCTCAGTTATAAAACGAGCAGTTTAAATTATTGAAAGATCCTGTTTTAAAAAGACTTCCGCTGTCGCCTAAAATTTAAATACCGCAGGATTTCTGTCCCGCGGCTCCTGAAACGGGTCAAACCGGGTCGGGGGCCGTGACATTAGGAAACGCTGGAGGATCGCTGAAGGCGATCGTATCGTGTTGAAAGTCTCACCCTGGGAGGGTGTGGAATGCTTAGGATGCATGGTGAACTTAATTGACGTACACGATGTCATTTATGTCTTGAACCTAAAGAAGCGTTTGTTCGATGCAACACTTGTGAGACCTTTGTTGAGAAACCCACTGTTAACACATTCGAATTTCAACTGTGAGAGTTCGTTGGAATTCAAGACGTGGACCGGAGTTCAAGTGGAAGCGTGAGGATCAGATGAAGCATAAGTATCCTCAACTTTTTCCTGAAGACGAGTCTAATTCTGGTACTCCTGGTGAATTTCGGGACGAAATTCCTCTTCAAGTTGGGGATGATGTGGTACCTGAAGAAAATCCGCGACAATCTTGATTTCTCATTTCACTCTTTCGTGCTTACTTGTCAAATTTCAGGACGAAATTTCTTTCAAGTTGGGGATGATGTGACAACCCGAACTTCGGAGGTTAGTGTTGTTTAACCTCGCGATCATAACTTTCCATAATTTTCTCACTCTACATTTTGCTATACTAAGCTTTTTGTTAAGTATTTTATTATGTTATTATTGTTAAGAGTAAACGTGATTGTCTGAGCGTATGTGTTTTACTTTTAATCCACATCGGTCCAATTGAGTAGTTAAGCACGTAAGTCAAGCCCATAAGAATTTGGACCCAAACCCCCTAACGGATTACACGTTTGATTTGCATGTTTGGGGGTAGGTTGGGCCTGACACCTTGAGATCTCTCACACACAGGTTCATAAGCCCAAACTTTGTTATGTTAAGCCCACTTCAGCTACTTATGATAACCGCCCAAGTTATCATAATATATGAATACGTGAATCATTCTAGACGTGAAACACAAGCCAAAAACCCTATATCATATTCCCCAAATCGCATCAACAGTGGACGGAACCCCCCACCATGTCGAGTATCATTCTACTTGATCAAATCGTGGTTAGTGAATCCTTACGTGTGTTGTATATTACTAGTTGGATCTTGTTCATGTATGAGTTTTATATGTGTACCATGTTATGTTACGTGATTATTATGAATGTATACGACGTAAGATCCGGCCGAAGGGTTTTGGTAATTGATAAGACTATGATTATTAGCTCTGTGATTGCATGAATTAATGATTTTTCGGATGGTTCTGTTTGCTGAATGAGTTGTAATCGCACACCTTTAAGGCCCCAAGTTTTGATAATATATGAGGCCCAATAAAATCAGTCAAATACATATTAACTAAAAGTTGTTAGACATTAATTAAATACACCTTGCTTGCACACTGTTCAAGATAAGTATCCAAAATTTTCAAGTTTTGATAATATATGTCGGCCACTTATTGAAAATATACCTAGTTTACATTGTATTGATAAATAGTGAATAAGATGCCCTAGATTTAGGAGAATTGCAGTGAATATTTCTTTGGTGTGACATGTATTTAATGAAAAGCAGTCGGTGATTTTGACAAAATAGTTATCAGCCAAATTGTATTCAATATCATTAGATGATGGTCCAATTAAAAAAAAAACTTGTGCATCTTGGGTCTACTGATCAGCGGATCATGGTTGTAAATGGAATATCATGTGATGGTTCAATAAAGTGGAAGTCCGTTGGTATTTTTTATGGGCCGACAATAAGTGACTTTGTCGGGCCTTGGAGGGGTCTCGGGTCACGCGTTTTCGAATGGGTGGAACATTTGTTTGGGCTATAAATCGTAGTTGGGCTGCATCTTTAAGGATGGGCCGATAATTTGAGGAAGTCATATACTTGGTGTGACACGCAAACTGTTAAGTGGGTTGTAAAACTTGTATGCACAAGGTGAATTGTATGAGATATAAACATTTAGTGTGTGTTATACAATAACTTTCCTGATACATGTAGCCTGTTGAGTATATGATCTGAATCTGTGCATAAATGCATATACATAAATACGAGTCTGATTATCATTAGTAACTATGTTAGGATTTGGTTTGGGCAACTTGAACACGTAACTAGTCTTACCGAGCAAACCGAAGGTGAGTTCATCTCTTGAGCATGCGTCCCGGTGGTTGGGACAGTCAGTGGATATCCCGGGGAGGAATAAGTCTTTTGGGTAAAAACGAGAATGTTGGATAATATACTCTTCCTATCACTATTAAAGTCCCTCCGTGTTGTTTGGTTACCTGGGAGGTAACATGGTATTAGTTAGTAGCGCTACTTAGGTTTGGCAACTTCACCCCGTATCTGGGAGGACGGGTGTTGAACTAATGACCTAGTCATGACCAAAGCTTTGATAGGAGCATTGGAGAAAGGGCAAAATAATCAGAAGCCATCTTGTATTGGGGTATTAGCAACATTGTTTTCAGAAATACAATCATTGAACTTAACTAAACATCTAGTAACCAACATTTTTGTAAAACTATGAACTCACCAGCCTTGTCTGACACACTTGTTACATGCTCGCAGGTCGTTAGGTATATTGGATTTGGGAACTTGCTGTCTGGAGAAGCAGGAGTGGTCATGGGTTGATTGGAGGAGTTTACGTGATCAAATTCTTGATACTATAAATTGGTTTTAAACAGTTTGACTTTAATTCATTATTTGCTTCCGCTGAACATATTGGTTTTTATTTAAACTTGTTGATGATATTTTATTTATGATTGGGAACTTTATTTAGAAACTTGTATGGGTTCAAAGTAATTAGTGGCTCATTGCTGGTACATCACACGCCTATCAGGGACACTCCCTAGGTGGTATTTTGGGGGTGTGACATATTTATTAACCGATTGGGTTTTTGAACTGGGCCGAGTTGGACCGTTTCTTTGTTAATCCTAGTTTTATTATTATTTACATATTTATATTTACATAATCTATCTACTTATCTATAAAAGGAGAAGTAAGGATGATGTAAATTTGGGTACTTGTCAATCATAGAGGCATGCCACATAGGATTTGATGATGTCATAAATATATCAATTAAAATGTTAAAGATTAACAGATATTGTATTTAGTTTGTAATTTTCAAAATTAAATAATAATAAGTAGATCGGGGGGAAATTTGAATTGCATGGGGGAAAGGTTATTGCATTTAATGATTCTGAATATCATCATCACATTTCTCTTCACATCTCTCACTTCACCTAAATCTCTCATCTCTCTTCAAATCCCCGGAACTTCTTCTTCTTCATCACTCTCTTCTTTTTTCTTTCTCTACAGATCTTCATCATCAATAACACACGGAGATGTCAAAATCGGACATGTTTGAAGCTTCTGGATCGACTTGTTCTCTCAGTTTCATCGATGATCTCAATCCGTCGAAAGATATGTGGAACCTAAAGTCTCGAATCATCAGAAAATGGAAGCAAATGTTTCGGATGGAACTAATCTTGCTGGATGAGAAGGTATATACTTTTTAACTTTCTTTTCCATGACTATTGTTCCGTGTTGTAAGATTCAGTTGAAAGATTCAGGCTACAAATCATCTTTGTAAGATTCATTTATTCGAGTTAGGGTTTGGGTACATTATGATATTAGGTTTTTTTAACTTTGTAATGTATTTTGATGTTACGGTTTTTTTCTTACATTTCAGGGTTGTAATGGATTTAAATTATTTTCATTTATTAAAAATGATTTGTATGAGAAGTTATTTGTATTTATTTATGTTTGTTGTTCTAAGGATGTAAACAAATGAGTATTGTTCCGTGGTGTATTCTCTTTTGAAAGATTAAAGTATTCAACACCTTCCTGTATTGTGGGTTGTAACATTCGGGACAATAATTCAGACTACAAATCATCTTTGTAAGATTCATTTGTTCGAGTTAGTGTTTAGGTACATTATGATATTATGTTTTTTAATAAAACTTTGTTATGTATTCTGGGATGAAAGATCCAGACTTCAAATCATGACTATTGTTCCGTGTTGTAAGATTCGGTTGAAAGTTTCAGGCTACAAATCATCTTTGTAAGATTCATTTATTCGAGTTAGGGTTTGGGTACATTATGATATTAGGTTTTTTAGCTTTGTAATGTATTTTGATGTTACGGTTTTTTTCTTACATTTCAGGGTTGTAAGATTCAGGCTAGTATCAAGGCCCTTTGATATCTTTTTTTGACTCCCAACTTCAGGAAGATTCGGTTGTTGTTTTGTCCAGGTTTGGTGTTGGTGAAAACCTGGACCCATACAAAGTTGTGAATCATGTTTATAAGATTAACTTTTATCGTTGTACAACTGTTAGACCTGCTGTTGGTTGGGAAGGTGTTGAATACGGTTTTAAGCTGATCTCACATTCACTTATTGACAAAGGAGAATGCCAAGACCTTTTGACTGTTGGTATGTATTTTGTTTACTTCCAGTTTTTATAACTTTTCCGAAACATTTGTTAAATTTGGTCTGTATTTTGGTTGGGAAGTGATCGTCCTTATTTTATTGCAGATGTTGCTGGTACTGTCCTTTCCTGTAGTGATATGGACATATATGGAAAAGCTCCTAAAGAAAGGAAAAGGATCAACTTTGAACTCCAAGATGTGGAGCAAGTATTTTTCTGTGATATAACCATATGTGAACATATTTGTTTGATAATGTAGATGTTTAGATTTTTGTGAACATATTTCTGTGATATAAACATATGTGAACATATTTGTGAACATATATAAACATAGATTCAGTTCGTTTCTTAAGTTTGTTCACCCTGAATATTGTTTAGATTTTTGTTCTTTTGTATGCGTTATTAGATATATGTTCTGTAAAATCATTTGCATTTTTAATTTCATTGGTATTATTTAGATGCAAATGTTTTGGATTTCATTGGTATTATTTAGATGCAAATATTTAGATATATGTAGGTTCATTCATCCGAAATTAATGCAAATGTTTTGGATTTAAATGATTTGCATTTATTAAAAATGATTTGTATGTATTTGTCTTCCTTGCAATAACTTTCCAACAATTACAAAATCATTACAAGTTGTCTATTTGTCATATATCACTTAAAGTAGATAAGCAGTTATCCCCTTTTGTTTGTATTTTTGAGATTTGTAAGAGAATTGTTATTTATATGTAACAAGATTGGTATTTATTATCAATGATTGTTGTCTATTTGTTATATATCACTTAAAGTATGAAGATGTATTAATTGCTGTTAGGGTTCTCTTATTTATTACAACTATCATGGTATATTAAAAAAAATATTGTATGTTGGAGATTACTTGCTATTGTAATTCAGCTTTAGTTAACTTTGAAGTTATGTGAATTTGTTTTGTAATAACAACCATGTTTACATCTGTTTTTTTTTCTTCTTCAGTGGTAATATAGTGGGTTGTACATTGTGGAATGAATACGCCCAACAGTTCAAAGATTTCTTGGATATAAAAAACCCGACTGAGTCTGTAATGGCTGTCATTCAGCACGGAAAGATTAATGAATGGCATGGTAATTTCGTCAATATAATTGATTGTTTTATTATTGTAGTATAATTTCGAATCTAAAATCTCCTAAATGAAGGAACATGAACAATGAATTCCATTTGATTAATTAAATGAATAAAGACGAACAAAGGTTACGTTTGTTCAGTTTAGTTTAGTTTATGGCCAGTAAAAGAAACTTAGATATTTGAAACATTATTTGGGATAATTATATTTATGCTTATTATGTCTAACTTGTGGCTTTCTTTGGGATTATTATCTTTATGATTATAATATCAAGTGCTTAAGAAGGTGAATGTATCTAATGTTTGGTATTAAAAATGTTGTTTTTTATTTATTAAAACGATATATGTTCGTCTGTATTCTTAAACAAGTTCGATTCCTTAGTGAATGAACACGAACAAGAAATTGTGTTCGATATGTGTTCATGAACAAATTTATTGCTAAACAAACAAAATTGAACAAGGCTTCGTTAAGTTTGATTCGTTTACATGCCTAATTTCAAACCTATACAAAGCAAATAAGAGAGTTAACACACCCTATAAATAGCAAATCAGAGAGGTAGCTCAACCTTATGTAGAACGAATTAAGAGGTGCCTCACCCTTATACAAAGCATATTAGAGAGGTACATCAATGCTATCATAATGAGTTTAGGTTTTTGGTTCGTTACAAAGCAAATTAGAGAAGTAGCCTAACTATATTGTAACAAGTTTAGGGTTTCAGTAATTACAGAGTTAGTTAGTAGTTGGTAAGGTAGCTTAACCCTGTATAATAATGCCTTGGTCGATGGGTGGTATGTGCAAAGCGTGATATATTTTTATTGATATTTTAAGCCCATTTTACACATAGTCAAGTTTTAAATTTATAAAACACGATATTCTACTAACACTAAACACACACTTGGTCAAGTGCACCCATCGTGAGCGTAGTATAGCGTTGGTAAGATACCGAGGTCGTCCAAGGACACAAGAGCTTTTAGTACCGGTTTATCCTCAACGTCTAATCAATCTAAAATTTTTTGAGAAAAGATTTCAAAACATGAAAATAAAAACTAAAAAATGCAGAAATAAAAATAAAATAAAACAGATAGACAAGATGAATCACTTGGATCCGACTCGCCTTTAATGTATCCTTTGATGATTTTTGCACTTTCGGACTTTTTAAGAGATTATCTTAGTTATAGTAGTTGGCCTCTCTTTTGAAGGTAACGTTACCCTCAACCCAGTGGTTTGAGTCAGCAAGGATACAATCTCAAAGGGTCGGAATATTGAAAGATAATTAATTAAGTTATTAATGCGAAAAGTGGTAGGCCCCTATTTTGAAGGTGACGTTACCATCGGCTAAGTGGTTTGAGTCAGCAGATATACAATCCCAAGTAGCCGGTTTAATGTATTAATAGTAGTTTACATACGAGGGGATCAGGCCATTCGCACCCTCGCCATCCAATACCAGTGGGTATTGAAGGAAGTCCTAGTAAGCTTGACCCAGGTCCTTGCAGGTTCTATACACTGAACAAGGCTGTAGGTCCCGTTTTTCCGGTGGATCGATAACGAAAACCTATCCTTGTTTATCACAAACACGGTAACGGGTGCGGAATCCCCGTGACGGTGCAAACCAAACAAAGTGTAAAATAAGAACACGCGTAACCAAAAGATTCAATATCTATTGATTAGGGATGAGAACGATACGAACATATACAAACAATGTTTAAAGACTGTCTCTCAAAGTCTCACAGCTCTCGTGTCTCGTCCAAGTTTCACACAGAAACTAAGAGAGCTATTTATACTAAAACAGAGACACAGACTTGACGAAACGCAACTAACTCTCGGTGAAACACTCAAAGTCGACGAAACAGAAGTGTTTCGTCGACAACCACTTCACATTTAGTTCTGTTTCGTCGTTTCTAATTTGAGCCCAAATGAAAGACAAAGGTCCAAGACAAGTTTCGGCCCCACATGTTTGGAATTACGGCCAGAACATGTTTCTGGTTAAATCTTTCATTTAGTCAACATAGGACAAAGGTTGTGACATCACCATGACATCACAATGATGATGTCATGGTGATGTGTAAACGGGAATGGGTCCGCGGCTCTCCGTGCTTCGCGTGTCGAACTCTGGGGCGCACGACGGAGGAATGTCGTGACGTCGGGCTTGAGCCGGACCTAACCATGTCGAGACCAAGTCGTACCGAGCCGAGTTGAACCGAGCCGAGTCGCGTCCACACAAAGTGTATCAACAAACTCCCCCTTGGACGCTACTCGTGATGGTTCATCTTCTGTGATTGTTCGTCTTCTGTGTCTTTCATGTCGGAGGATCTTCAAAGTCTTCACGCGTCGTAAGAAGAAAGTGTATCAACAAACTCCCCTTTTCATTTAGGAAGTGTGTTAACAAACTCCCCCTTATAATGAACTCTCCATTGAGTCATGCTCGTGAATCTTTTGACTTGTCAAATCGTCAGATCCTTGTGGTGTTGATAAAGGGTCAGCGGCAACTCGATCAATTTTATCTTTTGAGTGCCTCCACGTCGTGTCTTCATTCCGAAGATTGTTATCGAACATGTTCTCCTCGCCTTTAGCATCTGCGCATGCAAGAAATCTAAACGCATAATGAGAACAACCGCTTGGAATATAGTTTCCATAAACAAACGACACATGTGAGATCAAATCTCAATCAAACACCTACCGACAACAGTTTGAAAGTTTAGAAAATGTTCAGTCTTAATCTTTTAACTTTCAAAACATGTTAACTTTGACCATTTATGAAGATGCAATTGTTTTCCGGCTTACGATCAGGATTTTGGGTAGGATAGACTCGAGTTCCAACATTGGTCAATCAAAAATAAACTAGAAGCAAAATCTTTTTGGATTTTATAAAGTTTATATTAAAACACACCTAAAATCTTTTTGGAATTGTTTAATTTAATTTTTTTTTAAATGTAAAGACGGAAAACAATAAATAAATATATACCAAGATGCAAAAACTAAAAGCAGTAAACAAATATTTACGGACATTCTTTTTGCGAGTTTCGAGGGTAAGAGAATCATATCAGTGTACAGTCACGCCAAAACGCTCTTGTTGTTCAATTAGTTAACATTAAGATAAGCATCCTATAGCGATTATCGGTATTGTTGTCCACGTAAGCTCAACTTATCAGATGTAATCATGACGAGGGGATACGATTAGGTATGATTTATACTTACCGACCGGTGTTCATCTACACACGACACATTCCCGTATCAAGGTATGCACGAGGGTTCATCTTACCGGTGAGTATACCGATTATCATCTGTTTGACCGTATATGATGTGAGATTCTCACTTATTTTGATTGAAAACAAGCCCTATGTGATAGAATCACTTATTGATGAGGAACTTGATTTTCATGCATGAGGGCACAAGAGCAAGTCCGTGAACAGGTCAGTACTCTCGTACAACAAAGAGACGAACTTGACTCCCGCAAGAAATGTGATATATTATCACTTATTTTGTGGACATGTGATTGTTGATCACTTATTGAGGTCGAATGCAATATGTACACGTATGTATAGTATCATGGAAGATCTAGACTTGCGTCCCCGTTATTTTTCGGTAAAAGATACAACCATGATACCCAGATGATAAGCAGCATAAAGACCGAATATGTAACAACTCTCACCAAAATCAACACTTAGGGTGTTAATTATCTATTAAGGAAACCCTAATTGAGAAACCCAAGTAATTCTGCATAAACCCTAAAATTTTCAGAACAATCAGAATCAGGATCAGGGCCCCTAAAACTCAAGGGGGATAAACCCTAATCGATATTTATCTTCTAAATTCGTTGTTGAAACTGAATTTAATCACATACTGACTCATCTAGGCTATTTGGGACACGAAACAACCTAGGCTAGAAAGTAGACCCGTCGCGCCACGCGACGGGTACACATGTTCCTTTCGCGTGGCGCGAGGGGGGCAATTTTCTGGGTATAAATAGTCGGGTCTGGGACTTGACATTCTGCTTTAATTCGACGTTCAAATTCCTATTGTGTTCTAAGTTATAGTCGAAATAGTCCAACAACACACACAATTCACGAATCACTGCCGCAATCAGGGTAATAACTCGTTCGCTATTACGATTCAACGTCCGATCGATTGTAACTATCCAACGATTGTTGAGTGCTGCTCAAATTGAGTTTATACTTTGTTATTCATCGTGATTTCAACTTGAATGTTTGAGTGCTGTTCGAACTCGGACTATACTCTGTCATTCGTCGTGAATCCGTTGAATTGATAAGTATTGCACCTTATTAATCGTTGTGAGGGTTTAATCTCGTGAATTGTCGTAACTGCTGTATTAGTTACTAACCCGTTTGTGTGTGCATTGTTATTTAAATTAGGTTAATCAAGGCTAATCAGTAGGCTTATACTCTGCTCGTTAAATCTACAATGTGAGTCATTCTCTTTTTATCAACTGTTTTACAATACTCCAAATTATTTTCAAAAGTTATAATTATAGGGACTAAGTCGTGGATATCTTGAATCACTGGCTAGTGGGGTATTGTGCACATTACTAATTTCCTCCCAGTTAGGTTCATTGACCTACTAGGGATAATCATCACTATTTGGGTTCATTGACCTAATAGTGGTATGACCATCGTCACCATTGTGACATGTCACCATTGTGACACGGCGCCAGATAAATATAAGATATAAACCATTGTAATTGCTCTTATGCTGTACTTTTATAACTAAGGGTCATTTTATAAAACCTGAATGAACTCACTCAGTATTTCCCCGCTGACAAAACCTTTTTCAAACATGTTTCAGGTGATCTGTTGTGAGCTATGAAAAGTGCCGTGGAGCACTACCAGCTTAGAGAAGTGGCTCAATGTAAATAAATAAAGAAACATGTTTTGAAAAATAAAGATTTCCCAGTGAAATCACCTTATTGTAAATTACAGGGTTTTATCCCTAAATTATGTAACGTGCAGTTTTAATATTGAAAGATCCTGTTTTATAAAGACTTCCGATGTCGCCTAAATTAAATACCACGGGATTTCTGTCCCGTGGCTCCTGAAACGGGTCAAACCGGGTCGGGGGCCATGACAGAAAAAGGTGGTATCAGAGCCACTGATCAAGCCACTGATCTAAGCCAATTAAGTATTTAGAAAATACTTAATTTTTATTAATTGCTATTCTGTGATTATATGCTTATTTATCTGACTATTTGTGTAAAGTATGGGCAGATCTTTATATACTAGCCAATGTAGCGATTAATGCAAATCCTTAAATAATTTGACTCAAGATTTAGCACCTTTATTATCTACCGTCTAGAAACCTTATTCAGTAAATAAATACATTTACAAATAAAACCTAGTGTGTTTTAAATTTCAGTTGTTTTGGTAGTTACCCAGTAGGAAATAATATTTAAAAGTTTTTCTATAAAATTTTGTTATAAATTTTAACTTAGTAATTGTGTGTATTTTGCTAAACAGCATGAGTGACTTGTCTAACGCCCTGCAAAATTTAAATCTCTATCCAGTAAGAATAGAGGTTTCCAGAGATTTCAATAGGTATATACCAGACATAGAAGAACCTATAGAATTCAACGCTTTACCTCTCGAGAAACCCAAGCCTAAGAAAATGGAAATTGGGGAAAGTTCTAGGCAAACTGAAAGGTTACCATCTCAGGAAGAGCTAGATTTTATATTGGCAAGTTATAATACTATTAAGCTTGTTAATGAAAATGTTTTTATTCACTCTCTTGAAAAACTACCAATGAACTTAGAACCAGCTATTCCAAACCCTTCAATCCACTCGCAACCTTTAGGAATAGACGAATGGTTGACTAATGAAATACAATTCCAAACCAATCCCTATAAGCTTTTTCCTCAGTTAGATCCCGAACCTATCCTCCAATAAGCAACGAAAACTTATCCGAACTTCGTCATTTCAGTGAAGAACTGATAGGTACAGGGAATAGGATCCGGGAAATGGGGGAACAAATCTCCTGGAAATACGACGAGAGGGAGCATCGCTACTAAAACTGCCAGTTGACCAAAGAATAGTAAGGTTGGAAAGTATGTCTGTATAATAACGGTAATAGTAAAATATAACCCTGTAAAATAGGAAATAAAACATTGTAAGATAAACAGTGTGTATGGATGCCTATATAAACTATATAATATATATATATATATATATATATATATATATATATATATATATATACATATATATATATATATATATATATATATATAAGTCGAGAAAATCGACAATTTTGACTATATATGTGTGGTGTAAGATTTTATGTGCTTATGTGTAAATGTTTTGTTATATCTAAACTATCCAGTATTGGATACTAATAATTCACACCAATACTAAATATTAGATGGAAAACGCAAACGAACCAGTTAATGAGGTTAGTCAATCTGAGCAACAACCGGGGGATCAATATATGACTAGGCAGGATATAGAAAATATCGTTGCTCAAGGGATAACCAACACTATTCCAGCAATAGTTGCTCAAGGGATAGCCAATGCTATTCCAGCAATCATAGCTGCTGTTAAAAATCCAATAGGACCACAACAAATCATTCCTAGCAAACGTATTTCTGAAGATAACTTCAGTAATAGCGTAAACGGAGGCAATGATCATGTTAATCATGATAATGAACCACGACAAGCTCCGCTCCCTAAGAAAATCAAAGCTGCAACGCCTGGTTGCACTTACAAAGAATTTCTTGCTTGTAAACCCACTGAGTTTGCAGGCAATGAAGGAACGACTGCGGCACTGCGTTGGTTAGAGAAAACCGAGGCAGTAATTGCCATAAGTAAATGTGCTCAGGGTGATCAGGTCATGTACGCGTCAAACCTTTTCAAAGAAGGGGCGCTAGAATGGTGGAATACGGTGTTACAAGCAAAAGGAAGAAGGATAGCGTATGCTATGAACTAGGAAGAATTTAAGAGCTTTGTAGAAAGAAAATTCTGTCCCGAATATGAAAAGGAACAAATGACAAATAAGTTTTTAACCCACCGGATGGTGGATGTAGATTGTCGAAAGTATACTTCGACATTCTTTGAGTATGCTCGAGTAGTACCAACCCTGGCTTCGCCAGAGCCGGTACTTATTTCCCGTTATATTTGGGGATTGATTGCTGAAATCCGTAATATCCTCAAGGCTGCGAAACCTCGCAGGATTGATGATGCGGTGGATTTAGCCAATACTCTGACTGACGAACTAGTACGGACAAAAGAAGAAAATAGAAGGAAGGAAGTAGCCCAAAAGATTACCCAAGGATTTCGTCCGGGTAACCATAACAATTTCAAGAAAGGAGGGAATGGGCAATATTCCATTAGCCCATTTTGCGATTCTTGCAAAAGAAAGCATTTTGGAAGATGCAAAGGATATTGCAATTTTTGCAAAATTCCAGGGCATCAAGAAGAAGACTGCAGGAGGAAGAGATTTTCAGTCTGCTACAACTGTGGAGAAGCTGGACATCTTAGGCCAGATTGTCCAAAGCTGAACAAACTATCTAACAATAAAGTTAAACCTGCAGAAGAAGCAAAAAGGAATGTAAGAGCCTTCCAACTGACTACTCAGGAAGCAGAGCTCATTCCAGATGTGATAGCTGGTACGTTCTTAGTTTACAACGTTTACACAAAAGTATTATTTGACTCTGGTGCAAACCAAAGTTTTATAAATACTTCATTCTGTCAAGCTCTTAACTTATCTTTAACCAGCATTAGGCAAAATTCTACAGTCGAAACGACAGACGGAAAATCTGTTAGCATAAATAAAGTTTTGCAAAAAGAAAATATAGAACTCTCAGATCATAATTTTTTTTTGCAAACCTATTACCTACGAAATTAGCTGAATTTGATGTTGTGTTAGGAATGGATTGGTTAGTAGCCAACCATGCTCGAATTCTCTGTGATAAGAACTTTATAAAAAAATTCAGGCACCCGCCGGAGAAGTAATTGTGATTACAGGAAATAAACCACGTAAGGACACGAAGTTCATAGCAGTAATGGAAGTTGCTAGTTATGAACGAAAGCAAGGAATAGTATATATGATTTCAGTAATCATTAATACTAAGAGTAAAGGACTTAAGGAAATTCCTGTAGTTTCAGAATACCCAGATGTATTCTCAGAAGAGTTACCAGGATTACCACCAGATAGGGAGATAGAATTTAGGATTAATCTAATTCCCGAAACTATACCGATAGCCTAGGCACCTTATCGGTTAGCACCCACAGAAATATTAAAACTGGAAAATCAATTAGATGAATTATTAAGTAAAGGTTTCATACAACCTAGTTTATCCCCGTGGGAGGGGGTACCAGTGTTGTTTGTTAAGAAAAAGGATGATCCGATGAGAATGGGTGTTAATTATAGAGAATGGAATAAGGTTACAATTAATTAAGAATCGATACCCATTACCTAGGATTGATGATCTTTTCGTTCAACTTCAAGGAGCTAGATATTTTTTCTAAGATATACCTACGTTCCGGATATCATCAATTAAAAGTACAAGAGAAAGACATACCTAAATCTGCTTTCAGAACTAGGTATGGTCATTACAAGTTTACAGTCATGCCCTTCGGATTAATGAATGCACCTGCAGCATTAATGGACAAAATAAATAGGATCTGTAAACCATATTTGGATAAATTTGTAATTATCTTCATCGACGATATACTTATTTATGTCAAAAGTCGGGAAAAACATTATCAGCACTTGCATGCACTCTTAATTTTGTTAAGAAAAGAGAAGCTTTTCGCCAAATTTTTCGAAGTGTGAATTTTGGCTGCCAAAAGTGCAATTTCTAGGTCATATGGTGAATCATGAAGGTATTCACATAGATCCTGATAAGATAGCAGCAATTACCAAATGGCAGGTTCCGCAATCCGTAATGGAAGTTAGGAGTTTTGTAGGTTTAGCCAGATACTATAAACGATTTATTAAGGATTTTTCCAAGATAGCTATATCATTAACTAAGCTAACCTGTAAAAACAGTTAAGTTTGAATAAGGACCTAAACAAGAAGAAGCCTTTAGGATCTTAAAGTATAAATTAAACAAATGTCCCAATCTTAGCCTTACCAGAAGGAATAGAAGATTTTAAAGTATACGGTGATGCTTCAAAGCTAGAATTTGGATGTGTGTTAATACAACGCAAAAAGGTAATTGCGTATGTATCAAGGCAATTGAAAAAGCACGAAGAAAAGTATACCACTCATGACTTAGAATTAGGAGCCATAATTTTGCCCTTAAGATTTGGAGATATTATCTGTATGGAAGTAAGTTTACTGTCTATACGGGTCATAAGAATTTAAGATATATATTTGAGCAAAAAGACTTAAACATAAGGCAAAGGAGATGGATGAAAATCCTAAGTGACTACGACTGTGATATTCAGTATCACGAAGGAAAGGCTGAAGACGGCTAGAGATCGCCAGAAGAGTTATACAGATAATAGACGAAAGCCGTTGGAGTTGCAAGTTGGAGACAAAAATGCTATTGAAAATATCTCCTTGGAAAGGAGTTGTTAAATTCGGTAAGAAAGGAAAACTAAGTCCAAGGTACGTAGGACCATTTCCAGTGATCCAACGTGTAGGACCAGTAGCCTATCGTCTACAACTACCAAAAAAACCAGCTGGAGTACATGATGTATTTCATATATCCAATCTCAAGAAATGTCTATCTGACGAATCCCTGGTAGTACCTCTTCAAGATATAGAGGTAAATGAAAAGCTGAAATTCGTAGAGAGACCACTACAGATAAAAGATAGGAAAGTTAAATTTCTCAGGCACAAACGACTAGTATTAGTCAAAGTCAAGTGGAATTCAAAGAAAGGACCAAAATACACTTGGGAGCTGGAATCAGAAATGAAGTAAAAATATCCTCATTTATTCCAGTAAATCTCGAGGACGAGATTTTTCTTAAGGTGGGGAGGATGTAACAACTCTCACCAAAATCAACACTTAGGGTGTTAATTATCTATTAAGGAAACCCTAATTGAGAAACCCAAGTAATTCTGGATAAACCCTAAAATTTTCAGAACAATCAGAATCAGGATCAGGGCCCCTAAAACTCAAGGGGGATAAACCCTAATCGATATTTATCTTCTAAATTCATTGTTGAAATGAATTTAATCACATACTGACTCATCTAGGCTGTTTGGGACACGAAACAACCTAGGCTAGAAAGTAGACCCGTCGCGCCACGTGACGGGTACACATGTTCCTTTCGCGTGGCGCGAGGGGGGCAATTTTCTGGGTATAAATAGTCGGGTCTGGGACTTGACATTCTGCTTTAATTCGACGTTCAAATTCCTATTATGTTTTGAGTTATAGTCGAAATAGTCCAACAACACACACAATTCACGAATCACTGCCGCAATCAGGGTAATAACTCGATCGCTATTACGATTCAACGTCCGATAGATTGTAACTATCCAACGATTGTTGAGTGCTGCTCAAATTGAGTTTATACTTTGTTATTCATCGTGATTTCTACTTGAATGTTTGAGTGCTGTTCGATCTCGGACTATACTCTGTCATTCGTTGTGAATCCGTTGAATTGATAAGTATTGCACCTTATTAATCGTTGTGAGGGTTTAATCTCGTGAATTGTCGTAACTGCTGTATTAGTTACTAACCCGTTTGTGTGTGCATTGTTATTTAAATTAGGTTAATCAAGGCTAATCAGTAGGCTTATACTCTGCTCGTTAAATCTGCAATGTGAGTCATTCTCTTTTTATCAACTGTTTTACAATACTCCAAATTATTTTCAAGAGTTATAATTATAGGGACTAAGTCGTGGATATCTTGAATCACTGGCTAGTGGGGTATTGTGCACATTACTAATTTCCTCCCAGTTAGGTTCATTGACGTACTAGGGATAATCATCACTATTTGGGTTCATTGACCTAATAGTGGTATGACCATCGTCACCATTGTGTCATGTCACCATTGTGACACGGCGCCAGATAAATATAAGATATAAACCATTGTAATCGCTCTTATGCTGTAATTTTATAACTAAGGGTCGTTTTATAAAACCTGAATGAACTCACTCAGTATTTCCCCGCTGACAAAACCTTTTTCAAACATGTTTCAGGTGATCTGTTGTGAGCTAAGAAAAGTGCCGTGGAGCACTACCAGCTTAGAGAAGTGGCTCAATGTAAATAAATAAAGAAACATGCTTTGAAAAATAAAGATTTCCCAGTGAAATCACCTTATTGTAAATTACAGGGTTTTATCCCTAAATTATGTAACGTGTAGTTTTAATATTGAAAGATCCTGTTTTAAAAAGACTTCCGCTGTCGCCTAAATTAAATACCACGGGATTTCTGTCCCGCGGCTCCTGAAACGGGTCAAACCGGGTCGGGGGCCGTGACAGAATATCTCAGAACCTCGGCAATCTCTCAAACGAAATTTCGGTACCTGAAGGGGTATGGTCCTAGATCTCGCGTCAGCATCGACCACGAGTGACCATTACCCTTATCAAAACCTCCACTAGCTAACAACCTACTTGTGTCCGTGCGGGAATGCATCGACACAATGGTTGAATCCAATCTGTCCAGTGATGGAGGACTTACCTGGAATATTAGAACGGTAGAGTGATGCGGCATAGCATCACATCTGGTGTATGAAAACGGAAGTATTCACAGCGATGCGGCCCCGCACCGCATCCAGTGAACACTTCTATCAATACAAGGAAGCTGGATAACAGCAACAGTCGCCACAGGCGACGATGCGGCTGGCACCGCATCTCGCGTATTTCTTGATCACAAGAAAGAGACGCGATAACATCAGATGTTAACGCAGGCAGCGATGCGGCTCGCACCGCATCCTATACGGCCAACAAGTGGGACTGACACACCAGTGCAAGTAGCGCCAATGACAGTCATCTGTCAGGGCTACGTATGCAACAGACTGACGTGGCGTAACCTCCACACCCGACAAGCCTGACACACCTGCAAAGGTGCAGCACGTCGTCAGTCTGTCCTCATCCTCCTCCTTCACTCCTCGGCTATAAATACCAACCCCAAACCAGGTTTGAGGTATCTCTTCACAACTCTCTCACTACTACTACTATCATACTTTGCTTCCCAAGCAGATTACTGATTCTCACGCCGGAGAGTGGTAACAAGGAGCACCCCCCACCCCATCCTCCTTGTTACGAGTCACGGTTTGTTTCCTTGTGCAGGAGATCAACCCACCGGTGATCCAGTCAACGATCCTCGGGAGGAAGGGATTAACCCTTCTTGACGAGACCAGTGAGGTAACCCTGCCCGGTTAACCATTGTTTCACCAGTACCAAGACCATATGCCAATGAATGGTTCCCACCTGGTCTTCAGTCGATTTAAGATATATATATCATCCTGCACACTTTAAAATGATTGTGAGCCTACTGATACATCTTATATAGAGCTGTTTATCGTTTTTCATTTAAGGTTTAAAGAGGTTTGGATAGACCACTGATGTACTATCATATTCTCTTTTGCTCGCCAGGAAACTCATTTTGTTTTTTCCATGTTTTTGTGTTTTTTTTTTAAATTTTCGATGTTTTTGGATTTTTCAAATATTGGATTTACTCCCCCTAAAATCAACAAACTAAGATAAAATTTAAAAGACACAAAGATATTTACAAAAACGATTTCCCGATGTCGGTTAACTCATGTTTTACCTTAATGTCATTTACCAAAATTAAATTTTAATCAGAAATGATTTTATCGAATTTTGGAAAAATCACTTGGCATGTCGGTAAGCGGTGTGGACCATGACAACATTGACGAGTTTCATATTAAAACGATCACGTGTGAGGTGATATTCGAGATCAACGTGTCAGGCCAAAGAGTGTTGTACGAGATGATAATAGTTCATAAAGCAGCATAAAAATCAACAAGTATAGGAGAGATAAGAAATTCAAAACCGTAATCCTGCAACTTCTTCGTGTATTGCCAGGAATTTGAGTGCTCTCCCAAACTGGATATCCACCCGGTGTGGATTTCAAGGTCAATTCTTTGTAGCTACTGAGAAATCTCTTCACAGCAACAAGATCATAAACCTTTGGGTCTGGCTGGTCTTCCACATTGCACCAGCGAAGGTCTTTATCTTTCTCTTTGAGAAGTAGTGTGCAGTCAATCCCGCTTACCACGAAAAGGAAAGAACGGAAAAAGAAGAGCTGCAAGAGGATAGATAAAAAGATAACTAGATCAATGTTCAATCCACGCCAAGGAATCCGCACACCCAGTTGGTTTGTTCAACGAACACATTTTCATCAATCACACCGCGAAGAAATGTACACTGCACGTTCATTTTGTTGAATGTGAACTTCAGACGTGCTGCAGGTGCGTACAATTTGATTTGAATCTATCCCGGGGACCCGATCAAAGCCTTTAACAATCACACTTTTGGAATGATTTTCATTTTGTCGAAGTTATCAATTTCTTTCAACAGACAACTCTGTTTCCCCTTTCTTTTTCTCTCCATCAAAGGCAACAATTTCTTATGTCGCCTATCTTGTGCAAGAACGCTCCACTATCAATTATCCTATGACTATCTATAGTTCCTCCTGGAACTTCCTGCACACTCACTCAGAGATTAGTTGGAAAGGGGGACCCAAGCCTTCATAGACTTAGGTTTCCCCTGAGAATCAAGAAATATAATTTCAATTTCTTGAAGATTTTCAAACACCGCACCTCCCCCTGAACTTTCACCCTTTTTAGGTTTCCAAGTTTGTTTTTGTTTACCAGTTTGATTCTTATAAACAGATTTTGAAACTTCTGGTTTTAATGATTGTGAAGAACTTGGTTCCCTTTTTACCGTTTTGACTTTAGATTTCAAAGCCTTTTCAACAGCTTTGATGTTTTGACGTCGTTGTTTTGTTTCTTGTTCTTTAACAGTTCGTTTATCATGTTTTGGTGAAACAGGACGACGTTGTGGGTGAACCTTTTCAGGTGGGGCTCTTTCAATAAAATTTGGTTTGGGCGAGTTTGTGCAGTCTTTAGTAATGTGCCCAAACTTCCCACATTTGAGACAAGTTCTCCTTTCAACAAACTTAGGAGAATCTGATCGATGACCTGACGTAGAAGTTGTAGCCCAGAGGTACTAGCTTCACACCCGTTTGTGTGTTGGGTGTAATTGTTATCACTATTACGTTTCAAAATGTTGACTTTTTGTACAAAATCGGTATTTGATTTATTTTCAAAAGTCTCCACTTTATCAGTACCTTTGGAGGCCACAAACTTAACGTCTTTTGCTTTCTTCTTGTAATGAGCTCCTTTTGAATCAACCTTAGCCTTTGGCTTTGGAGCTCGTTGTTGTTGTTTACCCTTAAAAGCAATTGGTTGTTGCTTTGTCGGTGATTTTTGATTTCCGAATTGTTTCCTGATTTCAGCTTTTGGAATTGGATCACATTGTGTTACCACAACTCCGGGGATGGTCTTTCCCAAAAACTTGCTTGTGTTATCTTCAAAAACTTTATCAATCAAAGATGGATTGACATTTTTAATTGGAAAATCATTGTCTGAATAAATTTTAACATCTCCGACCAAAGTATACAACACGTTATCACTTTTAACGGTAGACACAAATTCTTTGACTTCCTTTACATGATTAATCACTTGTTTGGCAACTTGTTGCACAACTGGAATATGAGGATCACAAAGAATATGATTCTCAATTGGAATTTCTATTCCCTTCTTCATATCAAGTGATTCATCCTGATCACTCAAACCTGATTCATCATCCGAAGAATCATAGTCCTCAATGGTTGGAGGGCTTTGATTTGAAGCACATGATGACTTTTCCTTTCTATCAGATGAGCCCTCCGATGAATTGTCCGTTTTGAACCCTAAGCCAGTTGTAACTTCCTCATAATCAAGAGGTACAGTTGACCCAAAACACGGCATTTCCTCCTCATCGGGCATTCGAGTATAGTTGTGTCTCAAAGGGGGTGGACACGCCTTATACCCAATGCCTTTTCTTTTCCCTTTTTGCTGTTGAACGTCAATGATGTGATCAAGCACAAATCGGGAGTTAGAATAACTCTCCAATTTTTGCTTGATAGCATCATGCTCGCATTTGGCAATGGCTAGTTCCTTTTTGGTTTCCTCAACAATGTTAATATAATCGTTAATACTAACTTGTTTGTGATAAACAACTTTGTTCAATTTGGAAACACTTTTCTTTAGGGTTTCAATTACAGATTTAAAATCCTTTTCGTTTCGAGTTAACGCCATGTTTGCCTCTTTGCACTTAGACAATTCAATAACCAAACTCTGATTGTGACTATGAACCGTTTCAGATTCACGTTTCAATTCAGCACATTTAAGTTTCATATCAGCACAATCACTACATATGCTAGGAGTTTCAAATTTTACCTGACTTGTAGAAGCTGTGACATTAGCCATAAAGGCAGTCTGAGAAGAGAAAGATCCATCTTCAGTGAGAACCTTCTCCTTTTCTTTTGATGTAGCATCAGCTTTCTTGATCAAGTCAGATTTCTTGTCAGCATCATTCGACAAATCAGCTTCAGAATCCATTCCCTCCTTCACGTCCGATTCTGAACCGTAATCACTCACACCTGACCCATGTTCATCAGTACTGCCACTGTATCCCGAACTATCATCTTTTCCTGAAGATTCACCATCATTGACATTCTTGACAATTTCAGCATAAAACACAGTTCCTCCTTGATCTCCACCTCCACATTGTACAGACCAGTCACACCTTTCATCAGTTTGATTTGAGTTGGACGTGGATGTAACTGTTTGATTTCTGAAAGGATTCCGGTTGCTCTCTTGAGGTTGAGCTTGAGATGGTTTTGGAATATAGGCATTTGGATCAAAAGGTCTTCCAAATGTTTGTGGTTGGACTTGTGGTTGTGATGGAACAGGAATATAAGCCCTCAGATCGAACTGAGGTTGAGTAGTATTAACTTGAGGTGGAGGTTGGGGTGTTGGAATAGGAATATAAGGACTACTCAAATGAGGTGCAGAATAAGCCTGAGCTTGAGCACTCATATGCGCTGGCGGATAATAGGCACTCGGATCGAAAACCGGAGGTGGAGCTGAATGTGGAAACGGAAAGAAGCTCGACATTGGATTGTTATTTGTGAGTAATTACTTGAAACACCAAATGCGAAACCCAAATGAACGACAAGGCCCAAACCACCTTAAATTGTTGAGGCCCACCACTTAGTGATATATAATCCAAAAATTAGCCCAAGTCAACAAAACCTAACAATAGTTTATAAGCCACTATCGATTCAGATCATATGTCTTCCTCTCTTTCTTCGATACCCACCACCAAACAAAACCCCAAATAACAACAACTGGTGCAGCTTCTTTCAACCAAAATTTCAACAATTTCAAACTTAAACTCACTAAAAATATCTGTGATTTTTTTTTGTAAAGATTAGGCCCAACTCCAAAATGACTATTTAAGCCCAAACTTTGCTTTCATAATCACGTGACTACCTTAAGTTGTCAAAACTCTTCACTTTGATTGATTTTTATTATTTTTAAAAACAAACAATTTGACATTTGAAGACACAACCTGATAATGTTTTTTTTTTTAATTAATTGTAAGAATTTTGAACCTCTTTCATTAAAAAATATGTCACGTGAATATGTAAGTGGCTGGAAATACTTAATTCTATTGGGCCGAAACTCTTGAACAGTTAATGGGTCGGTGCAATGTTTGTTTATGAATGACGACACTGAATTGAAGGCTGAAAATGAAACCTCTTAAAATTTAAAATTTAATATATATATTTTTTAATTATATCGAAACCCTATTTGACTAAACAAAACTTTTGTTTGAATTTGACGAAACCGAGATAATTGGACGAAACTGAATGAATAAGGTTTGCGACGAAACTGAATGTTAATTGGACGACGAAACTGAAATGATGATGAAATGACGAAACAGATTGGGATTGATATGTGCGACGAAACAGTTCAGATCGACGAAACTGAAGGGAATTCAGATCCGACGAAAAGGAATGGCGAAATGTAATGAATTATCGACGAAAAGAAATGGCGAAACTAATTCGACGAGACTCAATACATGTCGACGAAACTGAGTTTGAGTTTATGATCGACGAACCAGATTTATATGACGAAACTGATTTTTGATGCTGTTCGACGAAACTGGTGAATGTTTTTTTTTAAATCGATGAAACTTAATATAAATAAATCTTACGAAACTGATGTTAATTTTTGGGCGACGAAACTGAGTTCCTTTTGACCTCTATGTGTGAAACTATGGGTTTAGTCTCCTGTAAGTTTCACCGAATGAAGGATATGGACAAGACAGAAAGTTGGTAAACTTTTTCAAATGGTAAATCTTATCCCTTACCTTTTTCCTTTTCTCTGACACAGTGTACACCAATTTCAACTCATGGCCATGCTTATCTTACCAACAAAGCATGGTGATACAATATTTTAATCAAATAATCGGTAGGTTATTTTTTTTTTTTTTAATTTTAAAATCCACCAACAACTTCTACCTTCACTTTATAAGATCAAAAAGTGGAAATATGAAGAACACAAATGAACAAGTGAAGAACACTTTGAAGATATGAACTTGATGAGTTTTCCGGTGAAATTATGATGATTCCGGTCACCGAACACTTTTCTGAAACACGATTTTGCTTAAAACTTTCAACAAAAACCAAAAGCTAACATGTAGAAAAGCAAAATAATAAGGTTTGTACTGCAAAACAACACTTCAAACACTGATTTTCAACAAATATTTCCGGTAAATATGATTTTTTTTAAGAACAAGAACTGAAAAATCACTAAAAACCACTTGATAAAAACCCAAACTTGTTTGGTTTTAAACAAGGATTAGAGCCAAAGCTCTGATACCAATTGTAGGTCCCGTTTTTCCGGTGGATCGATAACGAAAACCTATCCTTGTTTATCACAAACACGGTAACGGGTGCGGAATCCCCGTGACGGTGCAAACCAAACAAAGTGTAAAATAAGAACACGTGTAACCAAAAGATTCAATATCTATTGATTAGGGATGAGAACGATACAAACATATACAAACAATGTTTAAAGACTGTCTCTCAAAGTCTCACAGCTCTCGTGTCTCGTCCAAGTTTCACACAGAAACTAAGAGAGCTATTTATACTAAAACAGAGACACAGACTTGACGAAACGCAACTAACTCTCGGCGAAACACTCAAAGTCGACGAAACAGAAGTGTTTCGTCGACAACCACTTCACATTTAGTTCTGTTTCGTCGTTTCTAATTTGAGCCCAAATGAAAGACAAAGGTCCAAGACAAGTTTCGGCCCCACATGTTTGGAATTACGGCCAGAACATGTTTATGGTTAAATCTTTCATTTAGTCAACATAGGACAAAGGTTGTGACATCACCATGACATCACAATGATGATGTCATGGTGATGTGTAAACGGGAATGGGTCCGCGGCTCTCCGTGCTTCGCGTGTCGAACTCTGGGGCGCACGACGGAGGAATGTCGTGACGTCGGGCTTGAGCCGGACCTAACCATGTCGAGACCAAGTCGTACCGAGCCGAGTTGAACCGAGCCGACTCGCGTCCACACAAAGTGTATCAACAAAGGCAAGAACCTTAATAAACCATTCCCTTAACCCGCGACCAGGTAGCCAACATATCTCTATATAGACCGTAGAGACATGAATGATGTAAATAGACAGTAAAGTAATGTCAAGACACCACGGACAAATGATAAAGAAAATTCACCTTCAACATAATGATGATGTGTAACTCGTGATTGTTATTTTATTCAATTTAGATTTGCGAAAAAGTCAGAGTCACCGGATAACAATTTAGAAGACATGCTTGTCTTTGCACAATTCACAAGAGAATCCTTTCCAAGCTTGTCAACCTAAAGAAAAACAAAAGAATACTTAAGGTTAGGGGCGAGCAGAAACCGAAAAAACTCATCCAAAAAACAGAATTGCACAAGAAACCGTAAAAAACAAACCAAAATTTATGGTTCAGTTATAGTTTTACATTTTTTAAAACCAAAAAAATCATTTTTAATGGTTGTTGTATATTGGTTATAGGAATTATTAGTTTCAATCTTGAATGTTGAGTATTTATAATAAAAACATTAACATGTTTATCTATCTTTGAAATGATTTATCCATTGCTTAAAAAATAACAAAATTTAAGATATAGCTAAAATGATTTTCAAAGTATTATAAAAGAAAATGTCTTAATAAAAAATTTGGAGAAACATAAAAATAGATTAGAAGGTTAGGTTTATGTGAACAATATTAATTAAAAACTAAAAAGGTTAGATACAATAACTTAAATGTAAACATCTAAGAAAGATTCTTGAAACTTGGTTTTAACTTTTTTTTTGAATCTTACAAAATTTTGTTCCAAAAACAGGAAAACTGAATCGTTGCTAAAACCGAAAAAACAGAAACCGAACGGTTTTCAATTACCGAAAACCAAAAATTTCAGTTGTGTTTTTGGTTTTACCATAAAACCGAACCGTTACTGGAACAAAAAAAAAAAAAAAAACCAAACGGTTTTCAATAACCAAAAACCAAACATTTTGGTTGTGGTTTTCGTTTTACCGTAAAACTGAACCGTGCACACCCCTACTTAAGATAATCAAAAGATAATATAGCTTCTTCAACATAAACGTAAGAAAATCCAATTCTTGTAGACGTACTTTCGGCATTTTCACATATTACTATACAATAGTATTACCTTAATCGCGAGCTTCTCTTCAATATATTTGCATGCTTCTCTCATTGCAAGCTACGAACATTAAAACAAAAAAAAAAAATATATATGCCCATGAGCAAAAATTAATAAAACAATATTATATAGAAGACGAAGAATTGATTAACACTCACTCTGTAAAATCATTCGCATTTTTAATTTCATTGGTATTATTTAGATGCAAATGTTTTGGATTTCATTGGTATTATTTAGATGCAAATATTTAGATATATGTAGGTTCGTTCATCCGAAATTAATGCAAATGTTTTGGATTTAAATGATTTGCATTTATTAAAAATGATTTGTATGTATTTGTCTTCCTTGCAATAACTTTCCAACAATTACAAAATCATTACAAGTTGTCTACTTGTCATATATCACTTAAAGTAGATAAGCAATTATCCCCTTTTGTTTGTATTTTTGAGATTTGTAAGAGAATTGTTATGTATATGTAACAAGATTGGTATTTATTATCAATGATTGTTGTCTATTTGTCATATATCACTTAAAGTATGAAGATGTATTAATTGCTGTTAGGGTTCTCTTATTTATTACAACTAGCATGGTATATTAAAAAAATATTGTATGTTGGAGATTACTTGCTATTGTATTTCAGCTTTAGTTAATTTTGAAGTTATGTGAATTTTTTTTTGTAATAACAACCATGTTTACATCTGTTTTTTTTTCTTCTTCAGTGGTAATATAGTGGGTTGTACATTGTGGAATGAATACGCCCAACAGTTCAAAGATTTCTTGGATATAAAAAACCCGACTGAGTCTGTAATGGCTGTCATTCAGCAGGAAAGATTAATGAATGGCATGGTAATTTCGTCAATATAATTGATTGTTTTATTATTGTAGTATAATTTCGAATCTAAAATCTCCTAAATGAAGGAACATGAACAATGAATTCCATTTGATTAATTAAATGAATAAAGACGAACAAAGGTTGCGTTTGTTCAGTTTAGTTTAGTTTATGGCCAGTAAAAGAAACTTAGATATTTGAAACATTATTTGGGATAATTATATTTATGCTTATTATGTCTAACTTGTGGCTTTCTTTGGGATTATTATCTTTATGATTTTAATATCAAGTGCTTAAGAAGGTGAATGTATCTAATGTTTGGTATTAAAAATGTTGTTTTTTATTTATTAAAACGATATATGTTCGTCTGTATTCTTAAACAAGTTCGATTCCTTAGTGAATGAACACAAACAAGAAATTGTGTTCGATATGTGTTCATGAACAAATTTATTGCTAAACAAACAAAATTGAACAAGGCTTCGTTAAGTTTGATTCGTTTACATGCCTAATTTCAAACCTATACAAAGCAAATAAGAGAGTTAACACACCCTATAAATAGCAAATCAGAGAGGTAGCTCAACCTTATGTAGAACGAATTAAGAGGTGCCTCACCCTTATACAAAGCATATTAGAGAGGTACATCAATGCTATCATAATGAGTTTAGGTTTTTGGTTCGTTACAAAGCAAATTAGAGAAGTAGCCTAACTATATTGTAACAAGTTTAGGGTTTCAGTAATTACAGAGTTAGTTAGTAGTTGGTAAGGTAGCTTAACCCTGTATAATCATGCCCTGGTCGATGGGTGGTATGTGCAAAGCGTGATATATTTTTATTGATATTTTAAGCCCATTTTACACATTAGTCAAGTTTTAAATTTATAAAACACGATATTCTACTAACACTAAACACACACTTGGTCAAGTGCACCCATCGTGAGCGTAGTATAGCATTGGTAAGATACCGAGGTCGTCCAAGGACACAAGAGCTTTTAGTACCGGTTTATCCTTAACGTCTAATCAATCTAAAATTTTTTGAGAAAATATTTCAAAACATGAAAATAAAAACTAAAAAATGCAGAAATAAAAATAAAATAAAACAGATAGACAAGATGAATCACTTGGATCCGACTCGTCTTTAATGTATCCTTTGATGATTTTTGGACTTTCGGACTTTTTAAGAGAGTATCTTAGTTATAGTAGTTGGCCCCTCCTTTGAAGGTGGCGTTACCCTCAACCTAGTGGTTTGAGTCAGCAAGGATACAATCTCAAAGGGTCGGAATATTGAAAGATAATTAATTAAGTTATTAATGCGAAAAGTGGTAGGCCCCTATTTTAAAGGTGACGTTACCATCGGCTAAGTGGTTTGAGTCAGCAGAGATACAATCCCAAGTAGCCGGTTTAATGTATTAATAGTAGTTTACATATGAGGGGATCAGGCCATTTGCACCCTCGCCATCCAATACCAGTGGGTATTGAAGGAAGTCCTAGTAAGCTTGACCCAGGTCCTTGCAGGTTCTATACACTGAACAAGGCAAGAACCTTAATAAACCATTTTCTTAACCCCCGACCAGGTAGCCAACATATCTCTATATAGACTGTAGAGACATGAATGATGTAAATAGACATTAAAGTAATGCCAAGACACCACGGACAAATGATAAAGAATATTCACCTTTAACATAATGATGATGTGTAACTCGTGATTGTTATTTTATTCATTTTAGATGAAGTAAAAAATAAAACTGGAACTTTAGAAAAATAATAAAAGCGTACCAGATTTGCGAAAAAGTCAGAGTTACCGGATAACAATTTAGAAGACATGCTTGTCTTTGCACAATTCACAAGAGAATCCTTTCCAAGCTTGTCAACCTAAAGAAAAACAAAAGAATACTTAAGGTTAGGGGTGAGCGGAAAACCGAAAAAACTGATCCAAAAAACAGAATTGCACAAGAAACCGAAAAAACCAAACCAAAATTTATGGTTCAGTTACAGTTTTACATTTTTTAAAACCAAAAAAATCATTTTTAATGGTTGTTATATATTGGTTATAGGAATTATTAGTTTCAATCTTGAATGTTGAGTATTTATAATAAAAACATTAACATGTTTATCTATCTTTGAAATGATTTATCCATTGCTTTAAAATAACAAAATTTAAGATATAACTAAAATGATTTTCAAAGTATTATAAAAGAAAATGTCTTAATAAAAAATTTGGAGAAACATAAAAATAGATTAGAAGGTTAGGTTTATGTGAACAATATTAATTAAAAACTAAAAAGGTTAGATACCATAACTTAAATGTAAACATCTAAGAAAGATTCTTGAAACTTGGTTTTAACTTTTTTTTTGAATCTTACGAAATATTGTTCCAAAAACTGGAAAACTGAACCGTTGCTAAAACCGAAAAAACAGAAACCGAACTGTTTTCAATTACCGAAAACCAAAAATTTCAGTTGCGTTTTTGGTTTTACCATAAAACCAAACCGTTACTAGAACCAAAAAAAAAAAAAAAAAAAAAAACAAAACCAAACGGTTTTCAATAACCAAAAACCAAACATTTTGGTTGTGGTTTTAGTTTTACCGTAAAACTGAACCGTGCACACCCTTACTTAAGATAATCAAAAGATAATATAGCTTCTTCAACATAAACGTAAGAAAATCCAATTCTTGTAGACGTACTTTCGGCATTTTCACATATTACTATACAATAGTATTACCTTAATCGCGACTTCTCTTCAATATATTTGCATGCTTCTCTCATTGCAAGCTACGAACATTAAAACAAAAAAAAATATACATGCCCATGAGCAAAAATTAACAAAACAATATTATATAGAAGACGAAGAATTGATTAACACTCACTCTGTATTCACAAGATCATTTGCTCTCTGCAAAATTATCATAAGAATATATTAATAAACATTTTACATCAGGGGTCGAATTCTTTTATGAAAAATAGCAAATACAAAGATGTATTTACTAGAATATGTATATTAATACCTTGAGTAATTCAGCTGCTACAATGACAACAGAAGTAGTGCCATCTCCTACTTCTCTATCTTGGAGCTCGGCCAGTTCAACAAGAACCTATAATATAATCATACGTTACAAAAAATGACATATTGAACAGACAAATAGCAAGAAATGAAAAACTACAAAAGACGAAAAAGATAAACTTTTTTTGTCTAACCTTGGTAGCTGGATGCTCAACGTCTAACATCTTGAGAATTGTAGCACCATCATTTGTGATGGTTACATCCCCAATGTCATCGACCAACATCTGAAACATGAGCTTACATTAGTTACACTCACAAGGTTTGATTTAATCAGAAAATAATAGAAGCATAAAAACAAAACATAATAGAGAAGCAATTACAATTGCCAAAGTACTATAACGAGTTATAAGAAGCGAAACCGGATACTATGTACAATACAAGAGAAAAAGGTTTATTGTTTCCTTTACTTCAGCTTAATATTAATCCATCACTAATTCGTAAGCAAAAGGTTTATGTTTCCTATGCACTGATTCTGTAGTATGTAGCATAACATTTTATAAACACAAGAGCAACGACAAACGCTACTAAACCGCATTCACAAAACACTCATACTTTGAAACATGTACGTGAGCTCAGCCTCATCGGTCGCATACTATAAAAATCCCGACCGAAACCACAAGATCACAGACTTGCCTATCCTCAAACTTTATCACAAACTATTAACTACATATGCTACCAAAAATTCATCATCTTTTAAATTTTGACAATGTCATCACCATATTGCCATCTACCACATAAAGCAGTAAACTTTATCCCTTAACTTTGGTAGGCAAATAATACTAGTCATGTTAAATTCATAAATCACATATCTTGATTTAGGGTTTGTAAAAACTTTGTGCATACTCAAATCTATCCAATTTTTACAGCACAGACATAATAGATATACGCTATACAAAACCCTAAAAACCTAAATCTGTTATAACCAAGCAACAAATACCTTGTCGAGTCCAACGGGACCAAGTGAAGTCTTGACGATATTCGAAATAGATTGACAAGCAGTAACTGCACCAAAACATTAAGGATCAATTGAGTGATTGTCTATCGAGTGAAGAAATTAGGGTTTTAAAAGATGAACACAAACACTTACTGTTGTTGGTGCAGTCATCTGTCGACTACGTCTAATGTCGAGTTCTGGTTGCGATGCGGATCCGGTCAGCCATGACATCACGAGTGACATCACCCATATGACATCACAAGTGATGTCATGAATTAACAAAATGGATATTAGCCGTTTACCAATTCACATCAAGGTCTTGATAATTAATAATGTCAACATTTTGTGATTGGACCACTAAGTGGTCAAATGAGAAGTCACCAATCAAAGGACCAATAAGGTGGTGCCTTTTGAAGGACCAATCACATGGGAGGTCCAATCGATGAAGATGATGCTGCTATTTGAAAGATCACAAGACGACAAAAGCTTATTCGGAAGCATGTGGAATCGCTTTTAAGGCAACCAGTGGAATCGCTTATTCAATATGTGGAACCGCCTTTACGGTTTAGTGTAGGATCGCCTTTATGGCATGTCCTTTTGAGCGGTTCCTAGCATACTATATATAGGCTTAATTGTCAATTCATTTGTAACGTTTTTCAGATCAGGTACCGAGGTATTGCCGGTTTTCCTTGTGAATGTAAACATTGTAAAATCAATCTACAAGAGGTTTAAAGTGTGAATCTAGCTGTGTACGCATCCGTTTCTTTGTTTCCGCCTCTGAAACGGAGTTGAGCTCTTCCGAACGACTCGTTTAGGTCGAAATCCGATCCTACAATTGGTATCAGAGCCAAGGAGGAGGAGATCTCGCATATACAGCTCGTGTTTATCATTTTTTCTGCTTCTACACTTTTCTTTTTCGAAAAACGCAACTTTTTACGGTCAAAATCGCTCCAAATTCTCACAATATGTGCGGAATCATGATTTAACAAAACCTGGAAATTTTCAGACCTTAATTCGGCTTAAATTTGATTAAAATTGAATTTTTGCTTAAAAGCGGTTCGTGTTTGCTGACATCACCTCTGGAACCGCTCGAAAATACTGTCTGGAACCGCTCATAAAAATATGCTTTGAACCGCTCATAGGACGGACCGCTCAAGTGAGGACCGCTTTTTGAGACATTCGTGAATCGCTCATAAGACATCGTCATAAAAGCGATTCACGCTCATAAAATTCTGTCGAGGTTATCACTGTCATCAGGTCAAAGTAGTCAGTTGATATGCATGTGGTGACAATGAGACTTATCTTTTAGTTTGGCAGTGAAAGTGTCGGATAAAGGCCCAATCATCGGCCCACACTACTCAGCACCGCCCATTTGCACGTGAACCATCGGAAATATAAAAAATAAATAGCCCAATTACGGCCCACCAACCAGCCGTTAATAAGCCACCGCCCATTACTCCAATCATATTTGTTTGTAGGTGCCGTCATTGTTCCACCACCCAATTACTGGCCAATGTGTTAGTGTTAAAGGTGATCAAGTTTGAAAATTCATTTGTATCAGTTGTTTGTTGAAGGTGTGTTCTGTCGACTTAAAAGCTTGTTCAAATTCGTCAGTGTGTTCTAATCGCGTGAAATCGTGTGGAAGGTCACATTCGCTTGAACGTCGATTCTAGTTCGTACAGTTTGGAGTTCAAAAATCTCAAAGGCTCAGTTCATTTGAAAGTTCGTCAGTTTATACGAAAAAGTGTCAAGTCATCTGTATTTGATCCAAGTCATCGCTGTCTGTTCTGTGTGTCAACCCTCAATCCGCACAGAATTGATCATCAGTTCGAGTACCAGTTCGCTTCTATTAAATTGATAATACTTTAAACTGATTGTGTTTTGTTTGTTTGTTTCAGGTGTTTCACAAGGTGAATCATTTCATTCGAAAGGGGATCTAGTTTGAATTTGAGATTTCATTTTAAGTGATTGTCTCGATAAACGTGTTTCCGAATCATGGACTTAAAATTCTTTAATATGACTAGTGAAACAGTTAATAGAATAAATGTATTAAAGAAAGAATTTGATTTGTTTTCAGGTTGTCCAGGAGAAAGTACAAAGAGTATCATTGAGAGGTATAGTCATCTTGTTCGCTCAATGTCTGAGAAGGGTATTCAGCAAAATCCAAATGAATGGGTTAAGAAATTAGCCAATTCCATACCTCAACAAGAATGGGGTACATATCTGTTGGATTTAAAAAGAAATGGAGAATACTCTAGATTGTCAATTTGTCAATTCATTCAGAAGCTTGAAGAACAAATGGAGAACAATGATGTGAATAAGAAGAATCAAGAAGAAAAATCTGTTTCATCCGATGAAAGTTCAGAAGAATCAATTGTTGTTGATCAAACATCAACTGATTCTGGTTCTTCAGATGAAAGTTCCGAAAGAGCATTCGTTTTTGATCAAACATCATCTAACTCTGGTTCTTCGGATGATAGTTCTGACAAATTAGTAGAGTTTATTGAAGCAGAGACTGAAGCTGAGAAAGTTGTTGAAGTTGAAAAAATCATAGAGATCGAAAAGATTGTTGAAGTCACAAAACCTTGTCTTACATGTTTAGAGTCTTGTAAACAATGTATAGAAAAAGATGAGAGGTTTAGTGAGTTAGAAAAGTTGAAAGAACAATTGTTGTTTGATGTAAAAAACTTGAAAAAGTCGTATGATGTTTTGAATAGGAATGTGAATGGTCTGGAGAAGACTAACTCTGAAAGAGAGAAAGCTTTGAAGATGCTAAATGCAACAATGATGACAAAGCAAAAAGAGATCAACATGTACATAGAAGAATGTGCAAAGTTGAAGAAAGAGTTAGAGAATGAAGCAGCAGAGAATGAAAGAATCAGAAGATTGCTGCAAAGTTACAAAGGTTGTGACTACGTAATCGACAGAATTTATCCAACAGTTGAAGGTTTTGAGGCATTTAAAGATGAACAACCAACGAAGAGAAAGGATACTGGTAAGAAACAGGGTGTCTGTTATAATAGGTGTCCGCCTCCGATTTGGGAAGGGTACTCGCCTAGAAAACCTAACGAGGAAGAACTAAAACAGGCGGTCAATATTAAACTAGAATCCGAGATAACCGATGTTTTACCGGACAATATTGACGTCACGTTCACAGCGTCCGACACAGATCATGAGTCTGAACTGATAAAACGAGTAGTCGATCAGGTGTTGGATAAGGATGAGGAGTCAGAGTCAAAGTCCGAGTCCGAAAGTGCGTGTCAGTCAGTCAGGAGTTCGAGTTCGTCTGAAAAGAGTTCGAAATCATCGGGAAAACGGGTTTACAGTAAAGAATTTTTATTGTCAAAATCTAATTTGAATGACGAAACGTTTGAAGTTGCATATACTTTGAATGGTTCTGACAAATTATATTTTGATAAAGAGTTTCCAATAAGAGGTGTTAAACCAGAAATGATTAAAAAGGTTTTCAAACTAACAGAAATTAATATTTCTGAAATAAAAGATGAAAATCTTATTGTAAAACCTAAATTTTACACCTCAAAAGTTCAACAACGACTAAACAAGAAAAAAGGTTACAATTCTGGTTCGGGTTTTCAAAAGAAACCAAACCAAAATCGTAGCTACAAAAAGAAAGGACTTGGTTTTACTCCACCAGAAAACTATAAAAACAAAAAATTTTCTAAAACAAATACAAAATTTGTTTCAGGTACTAGCTCAGAAGAGGAAGCAAAAAGCACATTCTGGAGACAATCTAACCAAGAATTTCTTGCCGAGAAAAGAAAGAATGGAGCTTACATGAAGAAAGAAACCAGAACCTGTTTCCGATGCAATGAAGCTGGTCACATTGCATGGAACTGTCCGAAAGCGACAAACACAAAACAGGGAGTTTCTGGAAAACTGAAAGAAGTTTTTGTTGATAAAACCGAACCACCAACTGAAAAATTTAAAGTTTTCAAAAATTCAACATTTGAAGTTGGTGAGTGTTCGAAGAGATTTTACAAGCGTAGTGTGAAACTTGACAATCAAAAATGGGTTGTTAAGAAATCTGAGGTAAAATCTGGCGATGAATCTGATTCCACAAAATCAGAGGAGCCACAGTTTGATGAGAGTGATCAAAACTCAGTTCCTTCAATGGATGACGAGAACTTTCCACCATTGAGGACTGAAAATTTTAAGAGAAAAGTTGGAAAGACTGAAATCTCAAATCAGGATTTTTCTGAAAAAGATAATTTTGATGTTGAGAAAGCTTTTAATGGGAATGTAAAGAAAATTTTTGGTAAAATGGTTGATAGGAAGGTGAAAGGGGTAAAAGACTTCTACGCTACAAAGAAAGCAACTTACACCCCAACAAAATCTGAATTGAAAACACCCAAGGCTGGTCAGGCTTGGGTAGACATTTTCTTCGATTAAAAAACCTGACTTTGCCGGAGATCCCAAGTTGGTAATCGTGGATCAGGAATCGGCATCTTTCTAGTGTTTGAAAAATTTGTTTGAAAGATTTTGAATAGTGTTTGAATGTTTACAGGTGAGAGGACTACGCCGGAGCTTCCAGGTTGGTAAGTGCGAAGCAGGAATCGGCATCCTGATTGGTAAAATGGTGATGTAGATGTAACATTCCTACAAGTGGTAACCATTGTATCTACAAGTGGTAATCTTGATCCCACAAGTGGTAATTGTGGTTAAATTTTGAGATGCTTGGATACTATGAAGTGATTACATTTACAAGTGGTACAGGAATCTATTGAATGCAAATGGTAAATCAGGGACATTAATTTGTACTTGATTTACTATTCATGACAAAAGATAGACAAGATGATGAACCACATCCCCGTTTTAAAATTGATAAACCTACAAGTGGTTGATATCAACACAAATTCATTTTCCGGAAAAGTCATTTTGATTAAAACAAACTTAAGTGTTTTGAAATCTAAATGAGAAAATGATTTGTGATAGGGGGAGTTCAGATTGTTTATGCCTAGTGAATGGCGATTTGATGTGATTCAGTGTCAGTTGTCAAGTTTTGTATAGTTTGTTTTACTTTTTATGTTTCTAGTAGGTAAAAATTTAGAAGTTTTCAAATTTTCTTTAAAATGTGTTTGCATTTTAGGGGGAGTAGGGAAATTTCAGAAAATCCAAAAACATTTGAAAATTTGAAAAAGCCAAAAACATGATAAAATTCAAAAATGAGTTTTGTTGCGAAAAAGAGGAAATGATAGTACATCAGTGGACTATCACGGCACGCTAAAGAAATGAAAAGTTAAAAAGTGTTAAACAATCTTACTGCGGATGTGTCAGTAGATTTTCACACATTTAGTAAATTGAAACGAGATATAAACCTAAATCAAACTTGCTTAATTCGTGGGTAACTATTCTTGAATATATGGGTAACCCCCGAAATCTTGTTTGAAAGGTCCCGTATTCTGAGATACTAGGTCTTTATACTCAGTGATATCTGGGGTATTATCCCGGGACTTCTGCTGTATGGAAGTACTGACCTAGTCCCCGGATAATACTTTCTGCTAAAGCTTTGAAACATAAGCTTCGCCCTCAGCATGCTGATGAAACAATAAAATTGATAGTCGTTGCTGTTGAAATGCAAAAAGATCCTCTAAAGGGGACCCACCAAAAGTCGAGCCGTCATCTCTCTGCTGAACGGAAGTTCTGACCTGAGCTCTCACGGTTTCGCATTTAACCCCTTTACAGATATCATCTGTGGTATACTCACCTGTAAGACTGAATATTTGGGATCTGGATACGGGAGTATATTCAAGTGGAGTGATACACAATTAAGTTTAAGTCTCTAAAACATTAATATCGTTTCTCGAATCGATTGAAATTTGTGTTGAAAATTTAAGTGGACAAACATGTAGGACCGGTTTGGCGACCGTTCGATTGCGTAACGTTCGTTTCACGTGCGGAATCCGTGAACGAACGAGACCGAACACACAATAACGTACTTTTAACGTGATTCCATTGCTAACTTTGACAAGATTGATACAAGAATCACAACTTTACAGCTTTCTCTCTCTACTTTCTCTCTCTAGAAAGTCTTCTCTCTAAATCTCTTACAAAAGTCTTCCAAAAATCTAACTAAAAATATGACATAACTCCTATTTATATGGTCAAGGCAACTTAGTGAGAGTTCCCACTAATTACAAGTTTGCCACCTTGCCATTTCTAACTAGATATGACATAATACGCTTGATTTCTTCTCGGCTTTTCACTATGACTCGGATTAACCGGATTGACGAAGGCAATAGACAAAATATGCATCAACAATCTCCCCCTTGGATATTGCCGTAGTCAATCTCGTAGTGAACACACGTAACGACTTGTCTTTCTCTCTCTCTCTCTAAGACTCAAACTAAGATGTAGTCGACAGACAACTGCACTAACAAACTCCCCCTTGAATGTTGACGGAATCTTTAGTGAGAGTCTTCAATCATTGACAACACCTCAATCTTGTTCGATCTTCTTCAGGAACTCATCCTGGAATCATATGCCTGAATCTTTCTCTGGCTCTAACTTTCGTCAGACTCCCCCTATCATCATGCTGGGATCTCTGTCTGGAAATCGTTATCACCATTGAAATCAACTCCTGGCTTTCTCTGTTTAAGCTCTTCTCTGGTTCTGATGTGTCTCCTGGCTATCCGTAGCGACAGGATCAGAAACCTGCACAACTCAAACATACTATCACAAACCAATACAATTTGTAATTCAACTTAATGAATTAACTAATCGTAAAAGAAAAATTATGAAGATCAAACTGTAGGTTACCATTCAACTTATTCATCAAGTTAATGAACCAAATTTGCATTTCAAATCTTCACAATTTAACACTCTCTCTCAAACCACAAGTTCAACATGTTTAGCACTTGAAATGTCAAATATCAGTTCTTCACACTCTGTTGTCGAAAATCTTTTTGTAGTTTTCAAATATCAAACAAAAATACAATATTTTTGAATTTTTGAATTTTGAACAATACAGAAATGAACACTATTTTTGAGAGATTGTGCAAGAGGATCATATCGGTTTTTTGAGACATATCACCAACACCGTTGATCTTGATTAATCAGCAAATGTTAAAAACAAATTTACTTCTGATTGTCAGTATTGTTGTCCACTTAAACCTCTACACAAATTTTCAATTGATTCTAGATACGTATTTAATGTATTAGCACTTAAACTTATTTGAGTGTCCCACCTCTTGAATATACTCCCGTATCCAGATCCCAATATTCTGATCTACAGGTAAGTATAACTACAAATGATATCTGTATATAAATTAGGGGAAAAATGCGAGAACTGAGGGATCTCAGGTCAGAACTTCCGTTCAGCAGAGAGATATCAGTTTCGACTTAGCAGTGGGTCCCCTTTAGAGGATCTTTTTAGCTACAACAACTGATCATCAATTTTATTGTCTAATCAGCTGAGGGCTTTATGCTATGTTTCAAGCATATGGAAGCAAGTATTAGCCAGGGACTAGGTCAGAACTACCGTTCAGCAGAAGTCCCGGAATAATACCCCAGACATCAATTGAGTACAAGAACCTAGTATTCCAGAATAAGAAACCTTTCAAACGAGATTTCAGGGGTTACCTATATATCCAAGTAGTGTTCCCCACAAAATAAGTAAGTTTTGATTTTATGTTTATATCTCGAATACAATCTACTAACTGTGTGAAGCCTACTGACACATCATTAGTAAGACTTGTTTAAAAACAATTTTGTCTTTACAAATCTCTAGCATGCTGTGATAGTCCACCGATGTACTATCATCTCCTCTTTTTGCAACAAAACTCATTTTCATTTTTCAATTTTTTTTTTTTAAATTTTTCAAAATTTTAATACTCCCCCTAAAATCAAAATATGTTTCAATTTTGATTTTCTGAAGAAAAATTGAAAACAAACTATACAGAAACATGACAACATTATGTGAATTACCTCAATTCACCATTCTCGTGCAAAAACAATCAGAACTCCCCTCACAACAAACTATTTTCCCATAATGATTTCAAAACACTTAAGTTTGTTTCAATCAAAATGGTTTTTCCGGAAAAATTAGTTTGTGTTCAAACCATTTGTAGATTCGGGGTTATCTCTTCATCTTGTTTTCTTCAAACATTTTAAAGATTTATCATTTCCAGTTTGATCATAAACCATCAGTAGAAAATCAAGTACAAATTAATGTCCCTGATTTACCACGTACGAGGCGAAAAATCACCAAAGTGAAATTTCTCAAGAAATGTGCCGATTCCTGATCCACAATACCATCTTGGGATCTCCGGCAAGTCAGGTTTTTCTATTTAAACAATTTCACCCAAGCCTGACTGACCTTGGGTGATTTTGAATTCTTGCTCAACAATGGTGGAAAATTTGCATCATCCATTGCTAAACTAGAATTCTCAACTTTTACCTCAACCAATGGCTCCTCTGGTTTTACCATACCAGAATCATTGCCTGCAGGTGGCTTGTCCGACTTTGATCTGTCAGATTCATCGCCGACCTTTTCCTTCTTCTTCCCTCTCTGTTCTGTCCTCAGATTTGTATCTGATGAATTCTTTTTGCTCGACTTTGCAGATGAAGGAGTAGATTCATCAGAACTATTAATCTGTTTGTCCCGTGAACCCGAGGACAAAATCTTCTCGAGATACTCTCTCGCCTTCTTCCTCTTTTTCCTCAGTCTGTCTTTCTGCCCCTGTGAAAGTTTGACTTTCTTTTCCGGAATTAACTGTTCTTGAACTTTAGGTTTCAAAACCTTCTGTTCCTGGGGCTTGACTGTGACTGGAATCTTTGCCATTTTCTGAAAATTAGCCCTCAATCTTTCATTCGATTTCCTCGGGCAATCTCTGGCAATGTGACCTTTGATGTTGCAGTTAAAGCACCTCCTGGTCTCATAGCTCCAATACTGGCAGTTAACAGCAATGTGTCCATGATAGCCGCAGCTGTAACACACTCTGTTATCGTACCTATCACCATTTTGAGTCCAAACGCTCAGATCAAAGCATTGTTTGGCTTGGTGATATTCTTTTCTCAAACTTGCTGGATTTGGCTTTTGAGCACTGTGGTCCGACCTGCACCACTTATTACCAACAATTTTTGAATTTTCATTTTTTACTTTTTGTAATTTTTTCTTTTGATTGGATGATCGATCTGATGAACTTTTATTACCTTTTTGTTTCTGTTCCACTTTCTTCTTCAAAGGTTTCTGTTTAGAACATTCACCTTTTTCAGTCGATTGTAGAACAGTTTTCTGAAATTTTTCTTTTAAATTTAAAAACAATTTTTGTTTTTCAATTTTAACATGTTCATCATCAGATTTTACATCACAATCTTCAACTTTGACAGAGTCAAAGTTTGTGACACAGTCACTTATTGGAACAGAATTGATCGGTTTTGGACAAGGAAAATTCAAACCATCAGATTTAGTCACAAAACCTTTCAATTTCTTCTCAAGTTCATCAATTTTGTTCCTCGAATTCTCAGCTTCACTTTCAAGCTGAGATATTCTCCCAAAATGAGACTTGATAGTTTTCTCATTCTCATTCTTCAAATTTTCAAGAACAGATTTTTCATTCATCAAAACTTTTATCTGTTCCTGAAATTTTGATTCATTTGCTTTCAGGTTTTTGTTTTCAAGCTTTATCCAGAAATCCTCATCTTCTGACGATTTCTTTTTGCTTTCACACTCCTTTTCTAGCTCTTTGATTTTCTTTCGAGCACATTCACCTTCTTTTTCAAGTTTAATGATTTTCTGAAGATGGGAATTTATCATTTTTTGCTTCTCAATGTTGTTTTGACTAAAAACATTTCTCCCATCTTCAAGAATTTTTAGTTGATTTTGAAATTCTTTTTCACTTTTCGTTTTTTCAATTTCAAAATCCTTAATTTTTCCTTCAAAAACCTTTTCTTTTTCTTTCAATTTTTTGTTTTCAAATGTCAAACTGTTCAAACCAACCAACAGTTTGTCATTTTCAGCTTTCAGGTTTTTGCAATTTTCCTGAACCATAAGAATCTGTTTATGATCAGCTTGCTTCATATCTCTCAACTTTTTGATCTCCAATGCCAAACTTTCCGCATCTTTGACAAGTTTGTCATTATCGGTCTTCAAGTTGTCACATTTTGAACATGCTGATGCTGAGCTTGAAGATCCAAACTCTACAGATTCTTCAATCTTTGGCGTATCCTTTGTTTCCATCTTGTCGATTCCTGCACGAAAGAGTTTAACAAAGTCAAAAGGATTCATATTATCATCAATATAACATTTCCTTTTGATATCATATTTCAGAATACTCTTTGTTGCAAGAAATACACAAACTCTTCTATCAACTTCAATGAGTACATCCAAATCCAATTTATGTAAATTCTTTTCCATCTCAGCCAAAAACTCTCTCCTTTTCCTTTCTTCTTTATAATACTCTGCTCTAATTTCATTAAAGAACTGATGTGGAAAAAGCTTGGGAAAGAAATCTTTCTGTTTTAGCTCAACCATAAACTCATTCCATTTAGCAGGTAATGCAGTTGTCAATTTTGAAAGATATTCCTCATTTGACAACTTAATACCCCTATTCCACATATTATCCGTTAAGATTTTAAACCGATTTTCTATCTCTTTCAACGTCTCCTCCTTTTGACATATGAATAGTTCAAAGCTTTTAGTCCAAGTGTCCGTACTCACATTTCTATAACCGGTATCCATCGTTCGCATATACCAATTGTTAAAATCCTCTAGCAAAATGTTTTCTTGTTCATCAAATACCATTTCCATTTTTTTCGAAAAAACAAACTCGACACGTGTTTAGCTTCAAATGGGGATGCTTAGGCTAAAAGTTAAAAGGGCCGTGCACTTGGGCCAATGCAGGCTCCTTTCTGTTTAACAAATGGGCAGCAAGCAAACAAAATCCAATTGGTTTATAGGGGCGGTGGGTAACAACCAATGATTGGGCTGTGGAGTGGGCTAATAAGCTGATTTTCTAACAGCAACACATCAACCTTTGTAATGATGGGTGGTGATGTGTATTAATGGGTTGGGCGGTTCAATGAACTTTGATTGGGCGATGAACTTTAGGTATGATTGGTTAATAGGGCGGTTGTAAACAATTCACAACAACAAGGTGTGGGGAGGTGGTGGGCTGCAATTGGGCCGTTGTTTTATAAAGTGGGGCGGTTGTTGGGCGGTGGAACAAGCCTTTAAGAGGGCAGTATTTGTTTTAGTGAGGCGGCAATACTAACAACAATTTGTCAACACCCTGTCAACAACCTGCAACATCAGATAATCACGTGAAGAAGACGATGACACTAAAGCGAACCACACTCTGTCACATAAGCGATTCAGAAAATTTCTAAAAGCGATTCAGACTGACACTTGGAGCGGTTCAGAATGTTGTTTACGAGCGGACCAGACTTGTATCTTTGAGCGATCCAGATAATACCTTTGAGCGAACCAGAAACGAATCTAGGAGCGATCCAGAAGATCTTTGAGCGAACCACGATGACTTTGGAGCGGTTCAGACAATCAAACCATACAAGCGATCCAGGATGTTCGTATAAGCGAACCAGACCTGAAATGTGACGCAAATTCGGACAGAAAAATCGCAATTACTCCTAAACGGCTCGGAATTTCGAGCTGAAACTTGGTAGGGTTATAGATCGGGTCTATACGCACAACATATCCAAAAATCAGACGATTTGGACCATATTTACCTATTCAATTTAACGTTTTTCAGAAAAGAACGAGTAGAATATGAAAAATCGACGAAATTGGATCTGAATCTGCTTTGAATCGGCTGAAATCAGTACGAAAACAACGTGTTTGATCAAGCAATCGAGCTCCTAGCTCTGATACCAATTGTAGGACCGGTTTGGCGACCGTTCGATTGCGTAACGTTCGTTTCACGTGCGGAATCCGTGAACGAACGAGACCGAACACACGATAACGTACTTTTAACGTGATTCCATTGCTAACTTTGACAAGATTGATACAAGAATCACAACTTTACAGCTTTCTCTCTCTACTTTCTCTCTCTAGAAAGTCTTCTCTCTAAATCTCTTACAAAAGTCTTCCAAAAATCTAACTAAAAATATGACATAACTCCTATTTATATGGTCAAGGCAACTTAGTGAGAGTTCCCACTAATTACAAGTTTGCCACCTTGCCATTTCTAACTAGATATGACATAATACGCTTGATTTCTTCTCGGCTTTTCACTATGACTCGGATTAACCGGATTGACGAAGGCAATAGACAAAATATGCATCAACAAAACATACTGACAATCTAGGTAAATTGTTTAAAACTGAGAATGTTTAAAGCTTAACGGTGTTATTGATTTGTCTCAAAACTGATATGATCCTCTTGCACGAATTCACAAAAATATTGTTTGTAAATAGTTTATTTCTGCATTTTAGTTTCTTTATTTCAAAATACAAAAAGATTTTAAGTGTGTTTTAGCATAAATTTTGAAAAAGTCAAAAAGATTTTCGACAACTGATGTTGGATGGCTGATTTTCAAAATTCCAAGTGCTAAACATGATGAGCAATACTTGAGGGGGAGTGTGTGTGTGAAATTGAAATGTTTTTCATAATCTAACCTTTTCAAGTGGTTCATCACAATCTGAGTTTGTTTTGAATGAGAATCTGGATTGGTTCAAATTCATATGTTTGAAATATATGTGAGAGAAATTTACTCTGAGGTAGAGTTTTTACAGGAAAACCAGACATCGATCCTGAAGATGTTGCTGAAGATCAAAGGAATACCAGCAAATCGAGAGGGGGAGTTTGAAGATAGAGAGAAAGAAGTCCAAAGACTGATAAAGACTGAAGTCGTTGAAGACTCGACACCTAAGACTCGTCAACATCTGAGGGGGAGTCTGTTGGTGCAGTCATCTGTCGACTACGTCTAATGTCGAGTTCTGGTTGCGATGCGGATCCGGTCAGCCATGACATCACGAGTGACATCACCCATATGACATCACAAGTGATGTCATGAATTAACAAAATGGATATTAGCCGTTTACCAATTCACATCAAGGTCTTGATAATTAATAATGTCAACATTTTGTGATTGGACCACTAAGTGGTCAAATGAGAAGTCACCAATCAAAGGACCAATAAGGTGGTGCCTTTTGAAGGACCAATCACATGGGAGGTCCAATCGATGAAGATGATGCTGCTATTTGAAAGATCACAAGACGACAAAAGCTTATTCGGAAGCATGTGGAATCGCTTTTAAGGCAACCAGTGGAATCACTTATTCAATATGTGGAACCGCCTTTACGGTTTAGTGTAGGATCGCCTTTATGGCATGTCCTTTTGAGCGGTTCCTAGCATACTATATATAGGCTTAATTGTCAATTCATTTGTAACGTTTTTCAGATCAGGTACCGAGGTATTGTCGGTTTTCCTTGTGAATGTAAACATTGTAAAATCAATCTACAAGAGGTTTAAAGTGTGAATCTAGCTGTGTACGCATCCGTTTCTTTGTTTCCGCCTCTGAAACGGAGTTGAGCTCTTCCGAACGACTCGTTTAGGTCGAAATCCGATCCTACAACTGTTTTGAGTGCACACATCTTGACCAGATTGACGATCTCCGAGAATATCAAGCGGCTGTGAACCAAGCGCTATTGTTGATTGTGATTCTTGAGGGATGTGAAGCTTAAAATAATAGTTTTGGAAGAACCCTAATATTGTGAGTGTGTGAGCCCTTGATGTCTGCTTGTTATGGAGGGTTTTCTATCTCCGGCTTATTTATTAACCGATTGGGTTTTTGAACTGGGCCGAGTTGGACCGTTTCTTTGTTAATCCTAGTTTTATTATTATTTACATATTTATATTTACATAATCTATCTACTTATCTATAAAAGGAGAAGTAAGGATGATGTAAATTTGGGTACTTGTCAATCATAGAGGCATGCCACATAGGATTTGATGATGTCATAAATATATCAATATTATGATGTCATAAATATATCAATTAAAATGTTAAAGATTAATAGATATTGTATTTAGTTTGTAATTTTCGAAATTAAATAATAATAAGTAGATTGCGGGGAAATTTGAATTGCATGGGGGAAAGGTTATTGCATTTAATGATTCTGAATATCATCATCACATTTCTCTTCACATCTCTCACTTCACCTAAATCTCTCATCTCTCTTCAAATCCCCGGAACTTCTTCTTCTTCATTACTCTCTTCTTTTTTTCTTTCTCTACAGATCTTCATCATCAATAACACACGGAGATGTCAAAATCGGACATGTTTGAAGCTTCTGGATCGACTTGTTCTCTCAGTTTCATCGATGATCTCAATCCGTCGAAAGATATGTGGAACCTAAAGGCTCGAATCATCAGAAAATGGATGCAAATGTTTCGGATGGAACTGATCTTGCTGGATGAGAAGGTATATACTTATTAACTTTCTTTTCCATGACTATTGTTCCGAGATGTATTCTGGGATGAAAGATCCAGGCTTCAAATCATGACTATTGTTCCGTGTTGTAAGATTCGGTTGAAAGATTCAGGCTACAAAACATCTTTGTAAGATTCATTTATTCGAGTTAGGGTTTGGGTACATTATGATATTTGGTTTTTTTTTAACTTTGTAATGTATTTTGATGTTACGGTTTGTTTCTTACATTTCAGGGTTGTAATGGATTTATGTAACACCCCAAATTTTCCGTGCTTAACGTCACACCGTTCGTATATGGTATGTTCTGAACAAGCTGAAAGATGTGCAACTTAAGAATAGTTGGAGGACTTTAAGTGTATATCAAAAACTTTAATTGGGATCATTACCATAAAATACGATAAATGGGAGGACCTAATTTAATCATCTGAATAGGATGCAACATGAATGAAATTGGAGGGATCCATATGTACATTACCAATCATCCTTCACCCTAAAAACCCTAACTATCTAGTTTTTTTTATGCGGCTGAAATAGAAGCGAGAAAGGCAGGAAAACGATAGGAGGCGACCAGGGTGGTTTTGGGTTCGTTTGATTATCCGAATCGCATGCGAGGTAAACGCTTGTTCCGTCTATTCGTGTTTTGTGTTTCGGTTTACATCGGGTTCTAGGGTATGGTTTCGGTCGGTTTGCGAAGCCATGTGAAGTGACGTGGTGCTCACCTGTGGCTGTGGTGGTTGTGTTTTGTGATGATGGGATTGGGTAGCAATGGTGTGTGGCGGTGTGTAGGTTAATGGACGAGGATGACGTGAAGATGAATGAGTATGATGAGAGTAGCGATGTGTGGTGAAGGTGAAGCAATGGATGCGGCTACGGAATGAGAATGGAGATGGTTTGTGGTTGCTACAAGTGTGGTGTTCGGTCGTGCGGGATGATGAGGGGGCTCGGTGGTGATGGAGGAGTGGGTTACGAGGAAGGTGAAGTGTTAGGCTTTATGGTGATTTACGTCTAGCTCCTGCGTGGGTTAAGTGTAGGGTTTGCAAAGATGCTAACTTTACGTTTGCAGGTGAGGATGAACTATGGGGCCTAGTTATGAATGTGCTTGTGTGTTTAAATAATTAATTAAGGGTGTGGGTGTGTGTGGTTCGATGCTAGCATCAAAGAAAAAGAAAAGAATAAATATAAGGTTGTTGTGGTTGATGGTGATCTAAGGTTAGTTGATGCTTGCTGATGTAAATTGTTATCATGTATGGATAGATTAATGTTCGCATGATGGTATAATTCGTGTCGAGTTTACTTATGTAGCTAGTTCCATGCATTTAGGTTTAGGCATCCTATTCAAATAAATGTTTAATCGAATCAATGATGAAATGAAGGAGAATAATAGACATGCATGGGAAAGGATGATGGTTACATATCTTGGGTTGTCTTTGGGTTATGATTTCATACAAGTGGGGAGCACATGGCATGCAAATAATTTATTTAAAAGTGTTGATGGGTGCACATGTGAAGATTGGTTCACATATATGTGTTTAGCGGGTATCATGGGTTTCGTGTGGAGTTAGACGCGGAGATGTTGACGGTTCGGGTTATACTTTCTTTATTTAAATGAACTATAATCACGAGTTTTTCGGTTAAAGGTTTGGTTTGAGATCGCAGTTCGAGACGGTAAGTTTATGGATTGGAAGCTTTGCAATCGGTGAGTTCTTGAGCCCATTCTTTTAAATGTTTTTAAATCTTTCGGGCTAATGTGCATGCTAAACTCGTATGATTATTTTCATGAAGAAAGTTGTGAAGTTCTTTTTACATATTTATAAAATTCATTTTTTTTCTCAAATGTTTTTTTTAGCATGAATTGTGAGTAGGGTTATATATTTTTATATACCTATTCGTGTGAAGGCAATTATTGATGAGAATAAATTTATATATGTTTACATATATATAAGAATAAATTTATGTAGATATATTGTTAATACTCTAGTTTATGAGGGAATATACATATTTATGAGGTGTGTAGGTACGAAGGTATATGTATGATGGTTGAAGTATATATATACGCACGTATGTATTTAAGTTTAAGTTTATGATGCCTTTTATTTAATATCTTAAAGTTTAAGGGCTTATAGGCATGCTTGATGTATTAAATTGTTGATAAACTTCTAAGATGTTTGTATAGTTACTTTTAATCTACATTTTAACTATACATGAGGATTATTTGCTTGCCCTTTTATGTGCTTGCGTGTGATGTGTTGGGTCATGCCACAACCAGGTCGAACAGAGGAAGTCCCCTAACAGTTTATCTGTTCTTGGGGCAAGAGGAAGTCCCCTAGCAGTTTATTTGCCCTTGGGGAAAGAGGAGAAGAAAAAATTCTTTTATCCCCAACTTTATGTTTGGGATTTAAGGTGAGGAGATTTGTGTTGTGTGCTCGACTCATTAAAAGATGAATTTTAATTATGAGGATAAAATAAATACAATTATTTATTTATGATCGTGATGTAAATTATTATACTGCATTAATATGTATGTAAATATGAATTTGAATGTGTAGGTTTTTGGGTATTGCCATGACTGGGTCGAAAAGTCCCCTAACTGTTTAGTTGATTTATGTGGGCAGAAGTAGTCTTCGCAGCTTAACAGTCCTTGGGGCAGAGGAAGTCCCCTAACCGTATCTATCTGTCTTGGTGGGAAGACCCCTCACAGTTTAGAGGTCCTTGGGGCAAAAAGGGTCCTTTTTCCTTACTTTGTGTTTGGCTTTAAAGGTCGAGGAGACCCATTGTTATGTGCTTGACCCATTTAATAGTTTGAGGTTATCTTAAAGAATGTTTCAAAGAAGTTGATGTTTATTTAAGACGTTGTGATGAAAATGTTTTGCAACTATTTTATTGTATTACAACATTAAAAACTAGAATTCACTCAGCCTAGCTGACTTTTGCATGCATGTTAGATTGATTTCAGGTTAGCTGGATGAACGATGGTCTCTTGGATGTTGCATGAAGCTACCCGACATTTGGAGATGGCATTTCTAGTTGAAGACCATGCTTTAATAAATAAAGTTTAAACATTAAAATTTTGTATTTTTAGTTTGAATGTTCCCATAATTGGGAATTTGACTTAAATGTTTCCGCTGCTATTCTTCAAATTACGAAATTAATATTAATAATTAAAACTTTTAAGTGTTTGGACCGTTATGCATTGATGTCTCAACTGTGAGACACCCAGATTTTGGGGTCTTACAATTTAAATGATTTTCATTTATTAAAAATGATTTGTATGAGAAGTTATTTGTATTTATTTCTGTTTGTCGTTCTAAGGATGTAAACAAATGAGTATTGTTCCGTGGTGTATTCTCTTTTGAAAGATTAAAGTATTCAACACCTTCCTGTATTCTGGGTTGTAACATTCGGGACAATAATTCAGACTACAAATCATCTTTATAAGATTCATTTGTTCGAGTTAGTGTTTAGGTACATTATGATATTATGTGTTTTAATAAAACTTTTTAATGTATTCTGGGATGAAAGATCCAGACTTCAAATCATGACTATTGTTCCGTATTGTAAGATTCGGTTAAAGTTTCAGGCTACAAATCATCTTTGTAAGATTCATTTATTCGAGTTAGGGTTTGGGTACATTATGATATTAGGTTTTTTAGCTTTGTAATGTATTTTGATGTTACGGTTTTTTTCTTACATTTCAGGGTTGTAAGATTCAGGATGGTATCAAGGGCCCTTTGATATCTTTTTTTGACTCCCAACTACAGGAAGATTCGGTTGTTGTTTTGTCCAGGTTTGGTGTTGGTGAAAACCTGGACCCATACAAAGTTGTGAATCATGTTTATAAGATTAACTTTTATCGTTGTATAACTGTTAGACCTGCTGTTGGTTGGGAAGGTGTTGAATACGGTTTTAAGCTGATCTCACATTCACTTATTGACAAAGGAGAATGCCAAGACCTTTTGACTGTTGGTATGTATTTTGTTTACTTCCAGTTTTTATAACTTTTCCGAAACATTTGTTAAATTTGGTCTGTATTTTGGTTGGGAAGTGATCGTCCTTATTTTATTGCAGATGTTGCTGGTACTGTCCTTTCCTGTAGTGATATGGACATATATGGAAAAGCTCCTAAAGAAAGGAAAAGGATCAACTTTGAACTCCAAGATGTGGAGTAAGTATTTTTCTGTGATATAAACATATGTGAACATATTTGTTTGATAATGTAGATGTTTAGATTTTTGTGAACATATTTCTGTGATATAAACATATGTGAACATATTTGTGATCATATATGAACATAGATTCAGTTCGTTTCTTAAGTTTGTTCACCATGAATATTGTTTAGATTTTTGTTCTTTTGTATGCGTTATTAGATATTTGTTCTGTAAAATCATTTGCATTTTTAATTTCATTGGTATTATTTAGATGCAAATGTTTTGGATTTCATTGGTATTATTTAGATGCAAATATTTAGATATATGTAGGTTCATTCATCCGAAATTAATGCAAATGTTTTGGATTTAAATGATTTGCATTTATTAAAAATGATTTGTATGTATTTGTCTTCCTTGCAATAACTTTCCAACAATTACAAAATCATTACAAGTTGTCTACTTGTCATATATCACTTAAAGTAGATAAGCAATTATCCCCTTTTGTTTGTATTTTTGAGATTTGTAAGAGAATTGTTATTTATATGTAACAAGATTGGTATTTATTATCAATGATTGTTGTCTATTTGTCATATATCACTTAAAGTATGAAGATGTATTAATTGCTGTTAGGGTTCTCTTATTTATTACAACTATCATGGTATATTAAAAAAAATATTGTATGTTGGAGATTACTTGCTATTGTAATTCAGCTTTAGTTAATTTTGAAGTTATGTGAATTTTTTTTTTTGTAATAACAACCATGTTTACATCTGTTTTTTTTTCTTCTTCAGTGGTAATATAGTGGGTTGTACATTGTGGAATGAATACGCCCAACAGTTCAAAGATTTATTGGATATAAAAAACCCGACTGAGTCTGTAATGGCTGTCATTCAACACGGAAAGATTAATGAGTGGCATGGTAATTTCGTCAATATAATTGATTGTTTTATTATTGTAGTATAATTTCGAATCTAAAATCTCCTAAATGAAGGAACATGAACAATGAATTCCATTTGATTAATTAAATGAATAAAGACGAACAAAGGTTGCGTTTGTACAGTTTAGTTTAGTTTATGGCCAGTAAAAGAAACTTAGATATTTGAAACATTATTTGGGATAATTATATTTATGCTTATTATGTCTAACTTGTGGCTTTCTTTGGTATTATTATCTTTATGATCAAGTGCTTAAGAAGGTGAATGTATCTAATGTTTGGTATTAAAAAAGTTGTTTTTTATTTATTAAAACGATATATGTTCGTCTGTATTCTTAAACAAGTTCGATTCCTTAATGAATGAACACGAACAAGAAATTGTGTTCGATATGTGTTCATGAACAAATTTATTGCTAAAGAAACAAAATTGAACAAGGCTTCGTTAAGTTTGATTCATTTACATGCCTAATTTCAAACCTATACAAAGCAAATAAGAGAGTTAACACACCCTATAAATAGCAAATCAGAGAGGTAGCTCAATGTAACACCCCGAAATTTCATCTACTTTATTGTATGGTTTGTATAAGATGTATATAGCGGAAGCGCGATGCAAATTTAACTTTGGATCCAAACGCATCAAGCTAAGATAAGGAGGCCATTTATGTTTTTGACACAAAACAAGGTTTGGGTTCATTGTGGTTACTAATATTAAAGGAAGGTAGTCAAGAGTAAATTATGGCTAATTCTTTTTTTTTAATTAGCTTGCAATCGAAAAAAAAAAAACAAAAAGAGAAGGAAACCATATGGCATGAACATCTTTTCTTGAAAACCCTAGTGCAGTCACTAGTGGAACCGGCTCCATGTACATCTCTTCGAATGAGAACAAGATCCAGATTAACATCGGGGCCTCTTATTGTCATTAAGGTAATCTCCAGCAAAACTTGTATCAATAGAAGTTAGTTCTTAATATCGGTGGTGGTAGTTCAGCAAACCCGTGATTAAGTTCGGTGTAAAGTTGTTAAGTATACTCGAATATTGTGGGTTACGAAGTGCACATTTCAGGCATTGAATTCTTACTGTGTTATGGTTGCGATAGGCTTAGGGGTTTGGTTGTTTGAGGGGGGTTACGAAGGTGTTCTTTGTTTAGTGTTTTGTTCAACGTTGTTGTTTGTAAGCTGGAACCGAGTATCCTACGGATGGGTCGGGGTTAGCGGTGAGTGTTTACTAGATGGATTTTGGTGAAAAAGAAACTCTTGTGGGCTACTATAGAGTCAATCTGGTGATGATGGTGAACGACACCTAGTACGATTGGAGGGTGATAATCAGGTTGCTTGAAGTTTTCCAGATGAGGTTTCAATGGCTAGAGTGGATGGCGAGGTATGGTGGTGTACACGATTGATCATGATGAGGTTCAAAGTCGTTGCCTCGGAGAACCCGTTTCCGCTACGCGAAGCCGATTATGGTTTGTGGGGTGACTACGACTAAGTGATGAATATGATGATGGGTTGCATGTGGTGTACGATGGTGGTGGTTGGATGGTACGGAAGTAACGGTGGTGAGCGGTAGTCGCGGATTGGTAGTGGTGGCTTTTGGAGAGGGTGAGTGGTGCGCGGTAGCGTTCCTGGTCATGGTCGAAAGACGTCATGACGGTGAAGATGGTTCGAATTCAGGCGAGTGAAGGTGGAGGTTGTGAGGGTGACTATTGGTGGTGCGATGGCGACGCGATGGCGGCTCTAGCTGAATGCTGCAAGGGTGGAAAATGGGCATGAAAGTGTTGATGTTGCAGTGAGGATGTTTAGGTATCAGGTTGGTTAAGGGAGTTAGCTCAGCTCTTAAGCATGCATGTAGATAATAATAATAATAATAATAATAATAATAATAATAATAATAATAATAATAATAATAATAATAATAATAATAGTAATATGGCATGTGAAGGTTTTGGTTTGCATGTGGTGGTGAAAGATTACGTAAGAATGGTTAGAAAATCATGACATACTCATGATGATAATGATAATGATATTGTGATAATGGCTCCATGATTAGGTAGTAGAGCTGAAAGTTATTCTAGGGATCAGTATGTATTTCGGGTTATGTATTTCGGGTTATATGATACTTTATAAAATCATTTGTTTTGTGATGATTTTATTTAATCGATCAGCGATCAGTGGGTGGAGGTAAAATGGATCTTTGGATATAAATATTTATGCATGATGGTTGCTTAGGTACAATTGCATGAGGTCATGGAATCACGATGATGATGGTGTTGTATTAGATTTGCATGGTGTTATTTTAATGGATCAGCCTAATGTATATTGAGGTGTGTATGTTCTGCCATAAAGAAGAGATTAAATTGATGTGAGTTCTTGAGCCCACTTTTTTTTAAATGTTTTTAAATTTTTTTCGGGCTAATGTGCATGCTAAACTCGTATGATTATTTTCATGAAGAAAGTTGTGAAGTTCTTTTTACATAATTATAAAATTCATTTTTTTTACTCATATGTTTTTAAGCATGAATTGTGAGTAGGGTTATATGTTTTTTTATACCTATTCGTGTGAAGGCAATTATTGATCAGAATAATATATATATACACTCATATTTATATATGTTTACATATATATATAAGAATAAGTTTATATATGTTTACATATTTATGAGGGAATATATATATATATATATATATATATATATATATATATATATATATATATATATATATATATATATATATATATATATATATATATATATATATATATATATATATATATATATATATATATATATATGAGCTGTGTAGGTACGAAGGTACATGTAGGATGGTTGAACTATATATATACACATGTATGCATTTAAGTGTAAGTTCATGATGCCTTTTATTTAATGTCTTAAAGTCTAAGGGCTTATAGGCATGTTAGATGTGTAAGTTCATGATGCCTTTTATTTAATGTCTTGAAGTCTATGGGCTTATAGGCATGTTAGATGTATTAAATTATTGATAAACTTGTAAGATGTTTGTATAGTTACTTTGAATCTACATATTTACTATACATGAGGATTATTTGCTTGCTCAATTTGTGTGCTAGTGTGTGATGTGTTGGGTCATGCCACAACCAGGTCGAACAGAGGAAATCCCCTTGCAGTTTATCTGTTCATGGGGCAAGAGGAAGTCCCCTAGCAGTTTACCTGCTCTTGGGGCAAGAGGAGAAGGAAAATTCCTTTATCCCTTACTTTGTGTTTAGGATTTAAGGTGAGGAGATCTGTGTTATGTGTTTGACCCATTAAAGATGAATGTGTAGATAAAATAAATATATTTATTTATAATCATGATGTAAGTTATTTTATTGCATTGATCTGTATGTGAATATGAACGTGAATGTGAATGTGTAGGTTTTGGGTCTTGCCATGACTGGGTCGAAAAGTCCCCTAACTGTTTAGTTGACTTATGTGGGCAGAAGTAGTCCTCACAACTTAACAGTCCTTGGGGCAGAGGAAGTCCCCTAACCGTATCTATCTGTCTTGGTGGGAAGACCCCTCACAGTTTAGAGGTCCTTGGGGCGAAAAGGGTCCTTTTTCCTTACTTTGTGTTTCGCTTTAAAGGTCGAGGAGACCCATTGTTATGTGCTTGACCCATTTGATTGGATGTTTGAAACTATTTCGAAGAATGTTTGAAAGAAGTTGATGTTTTACTTAAGACGACGTGATGAAAATGTTTTACAACTATTTTATTGTATTGCAGTATTAAAAACTTGAATTCACTCAGCCTAGCTACTTTTGCATGCATGTTAGATTGATTTCAGGTTAGCTGGATGAACGATGACCTCTTGGATGTTGCATGAAGCTACCCGGTATATGAAGTTGGCATTTCTAGTTGAAGACGATGCTTTAATAAATAAATTTTAAATAATAAATTTTGTATTTTTAGTTTGGATGTTTCCCATGTTCTGGAAATTTGACTTAAACGTTTTCCGCTGCATATTTTTTTTCATATTAAGAAAATAATAATAATTAAAATTTTCTAGTTTTTGGATTATTTAAGCAATGATGTCCCAACTGTGCGACACCCGGATTTTGGGGTCTTACACTCAACCTTATGTACAACGAATTAAGAGGTGCCTCACCCTTATACAAAGCATATTAGAGAGGTACATCAATGCTATCATAATGAGTTTAGGTTTTTGGTTCGTTACAAAGCAAATTAGAGAAGTAGCCTAACGATATTGTAACAAGTTTAGGGTTTCAGTAATTACAGAGTTAGTTAGTAGTTGGTAAGGTAGCTTAACCCTGTAAATCATGCCCTGGTCGATGGGTGGTATGTGCAAAGCGTGATATATTTTTATTGATATTTTAAGCCGATTTTACACATTAGTCAAGTTTTAAATTTATAAAACACGATATTCTACTAACACTAAACACACACTTGGTCAAGTGCACCCATCGTGAGCGTAGTATAGCGTTGGTAAGATACCGAGGTCGTCCAAGGACACAATAGCTTTTAGTACCGGTTTATCCTCAACGTCTAATCAATCTAAAATTTTTTGAGAAAAGATTTCAAAACATGAAAATAAAAACTAAAAAATGTAGAAATAAAAATAAAATAAAACAGATAGACAAGATGAATCACTTGGATCCGACTCGCCTTTAATGTATCATTTGATGATTTTTGCACTTTCGGACTTTTTAAGAGATTATCTTAGTTATAGTAGTTGGCCCCTCTTTTGAAGGTAACGTTACCCTCAACCCAGTGGTTTGAGTCAGCAAGGATACAATCTCAAAGGGTCGGAATATTGAAAGATAATTAATTAAGTTATTAATGCGAAAAGTGGTAGGCCCCTATTTTGAAGGTGACGTTACCATCGGCTAAGTGGTTTGAGTCAGCAGATATACAATCCCAAGTAGCCGGTTTGATGTATTAATAGTAGTTTACATATGAGGGGATCAGGCCGTTCGCACCCTCGCCATCCAATACCAGTGGGTATTGAAGGAAGTCCTAGTAAGCTTGACCCAGGTCCTTGCAGGTTCTATACACTGAACAAGGCAAGAACCTTAATAAACCATTCCCTTAACCCCCGACCAGGTAGCCAACATATCTCTATATAGACCGTAGAGACATGAATGATGTAAATAGACAGTAAAGTAATGCCAAGACACCACGGAAAAATGATAAAGAAAATTCACCTTCAACATAATGATGATGTGTAACTCGTGATTGTTATTTTATTCAATTTAGATGAAGTAGAAAACAAAACTGGAAACTTTAGAAAAATAATAAAAGCGTACCAGATTTGCGAAAAAGTCAGAGTCACCGGATAACAATTTAGAAGACATGCTTGTCTTTGCACAATTCACAAGAGAATCCTTTCCAAGCTTGTCAACCTAAAGTAAAACAAAAGAATACTTAAGGTTAGGGGCGAGCAGAAAACCGAAAAAACTGATCCAAAAAACAGAATTGCACAAGAAACCGTAAAAAAACAAACCAAAATTTATGGTTCAGTTACAGTTTTACATTTTTTAAAACCAAAAAAATCATTTTTAATGGTTGTTGTATATTGGTTATAGGAATTATTAGTTTCAATCTTGAATGTTGAGTATTTATAATAAAAACATTAACATGTTTATCTATCTTTGAAATGATTTATCCATTGCTTAAAAAATAACAAAATTTAAGATATAGCTAAAATGATTTTCAAAGTATTATAAAAGAAAATGTCTTAATAAAAAATTTCGAGAAACATAAAAATAGATTAGAAGGTTAGGTTTATGTGAACAATATTAATTAAAAACTAAAAAGGTTAGATACAATAACTTAAATGTAAACATCTAAGAAAGATTCTTGAAACTTGGTTTTAACTTTTTTTTTGAATCTTACGAAATTTTGTTCCAAAAACCGGAAAACTGAATCGTTGCTAAAACCGAAAAAACAGAAACCGAACGGTTTTCAATTACCAAAAACCAAAAATTTCAGTTGCGTTTTTGGTTTTACCATAAAACCGTACCGTTACTAGAACCAAAAAAAAAAACCAAACGGTTTTCAATAACCAAAAACCAAACATTTTGGTTGTGGTTTTGGTTTTACCGTAAAACTGAACCGTGCACACCCCTACTTAAGATAATCAAAAGATAATATAGCTTCTTCAACATAAACGTAAAAAAATCCAATTCTTGTAGAAGTATTTTCGGCATTTTCACATATTACTATACAATAGTATTACCTTAATCACGAACTTCTCTTCAATATATTTGCATGCTTCTCTCATTGCAAGCTACGAACATTAAAACAAAAAAAAAAATATACATGCCCATGAGCAAAAATTAACAAAACAATATTATATAGAAGACGAAGAATTGATTAACACTCACTCTGTATCCGCTAATTACAGATGTTGGGTGAATCTTGTTTTTCACAAGATCATTTGCTCTTTGCAAAATTATCATACAAATATATTAATAAACATTTTACATCAGGGGTCGAATTCTTTTATGAAAAATAGCAAATACAAAGATGTATTTACTAGAATATGTATATTAATACCTTGAGTAATTCAGCTGCTACAATGACGACAGAAGTAGTGCCATCTCCTACTTCTCTATCTTGGAGCTTGGCCAGTTCAACAAGAACCTATAATATAATCATACGTTACAAAAAATGACATATTGAACAGACAAATAGCAATAAATAAAAAAAACTAAAAAAAGACGAAAAAGATAAACTTTTTTTGTCCAACCTTGGCAGCTGGATGCTCAACGTCTAACATCTTGAGAATTGTAGCACCATCATTTGTGATGGTTACATCCCCAATGTCATCGACCAACATCTGAAACATGAGCTTACATTAGTTACACTCACAAGGTTTGATTTAATCAGAAAATAATAGAAGCATAAAAACAAAACAGAATAGAGAAGCAATTACAATTGCCAAAGTACTATAACGAGTTATAAGTAGCGAAACCGGATACTATGTACAATACAAGAGAAAAAGGTTTATTGTTTCCTTTACTTCAACTTAATGTTAATCCATCACTAATTCGTAAGCAAAAGGTTTATGTTTCCTATGCACTGATTCTGTAGTCTGTAGCATAACATTTTATAAACATAAGAGCAACGACAAACGCTACTAAACCGCATTCACAAAATACACTCATACTTTGAAACATGTACGTGAGCTCAGCCTCATTGGTCGCATACAATAAAAATCCTGACCGAAACCACAAGATCACAGACTTGCCTATCCTCAAACTTTATCACAAACTATTAACTACATATGCTACCAAAAATTCATCATCTTTTAAATTTTGACAATGTCATCAACATATTGCCATCTACCACATAAAGCAGCAAACTTTATCCCTTAACTTTGGTAGGCAAATAATACTAGTCATGTTAAATTCATAAATCGCATATCTTGATTTAGGGTTTGTAAAAACTTTGTGCATACTCAAATCTATCCAGTTTTTACAGCACAGACATAATAGATCTACGGTATACAAAACCCTAAAAACCTAAATCTATTATAACAAAACAACAAATACCTTGTTGAGTCCAACGGGACCAAGTGAAGTCTTGATGATATTCGAAACAGATTGACAAGCAGTAACTGCACCAAAACATTAAGGATCAATTGAGTGATTATCTATCGAGTGAAGAAATTAGGGTTTTAAAAGATGAACACAAACACTTACTGTTTTGAGTGCGAACATCTTGACCAGATTGACGATCTCCGAGAATATCAAGCGGCTGTGAACCAAGCGCCATTGTTGATTGTGATTCTTGAGGGATGTGAAGCTTAAAATGATAGTTTTGGAAGAACCCTAATACTGTGAGTGTGTGAGCCCTTGATGTCTGCTTGTTATGGAGGGTTTTCTATCTCCGGCTTATTTATTAACCGATTGGGTTTTTGAACTGGGCCGAGTTGGACCGTTTCTTTGTTAATCCTAGTTTTATTATTATTTACATATTTATATTTACATAATCTATCTACTTATCTATAAAAGGAGAAGTAAGGATGATGTAAATTTGGGTACTTGTCAATCATAGAGGCATGCCACATAGGATTTGATGATGTCATAAATATATCAATATTATGATGTCATAAATATATCAATTAAAATGTTAACGATTAATAGATATTGTATTTAGTTTGTAATTTTCAAAATTAAATAATAATAAGTAGATTGGGGGGGAATTTGAATTGCATGGTGGAAAGGTTATTGCATTTAATGATTCTGAATATCATAATCACATTTATCTTCACATCTCTCACTTCACCTAAATCTCTCATCTCTCTTCAAATCTTCGGAACTTCTTCTTCATTACTCTCTTCTTTTTTCTTTCTCTACAGATCTTCATCATCAATAACACACGGAGATGTCAAAATCGGACATGTTTGAAGCTTCTGGATCGACTTGTTCTCTCAGTTTCATCGATGATCTCAATCCATCGAACGATATGTGGAACCTAAAGGCTCGAATCATCAGAAATGGATGCAAATGTTTCGGATGGAACTGATCTTGCTGGATGAGAAGGTATATACTTATTAACTTTCTTTTCCATGACTATTGTTCCGTGGTGTATTCTGGGATGAAAGATCCAGGCTTCAAATCATGACTATTGTTCCGTGTTGTAAGATTCGGTTGAAAGATTCAGGCTACAAATCATCTTTGTAAGATTCATTTATTCGAGTTAGGGTTTGGGTACATTATGATATTAGGTTTTTTTTAACTTTGTAATGTATTTTGATGTTACGGTTTTTTTCTTACATTTCAGGGTTGTAATGGATTTAAATGATTTTCATTTATTAAAAATGATTTGTATGAGAAGTTATTTGTATTTATTTATGTTTGTTGTTCTAAGGATGTAAACAAATGAGTATTGTTCCGTGGTGCATTCTCTTTTGAAAGATTAAAGTATTCAACACCTTCCTGTATTCTGGGTTGTAACATTCGGGACAATAATTTAGACTACAAATCATCTTTGTAAGATTCATTTGTTCGAGTTAGTGTTTGGGTACATTATGATATTATGTTTTTTAATAAAACTTAGTAATGTATTCTGTGATGAAAGATCCAGACTTCATATCATGACTATTGTTCCGTGTTGTAAGATTCGGTTGAAAGTTTCAGGCTACAAATCATCTTTGTAAGATTCATTTATTCGAGTTAGGGTTTGGGTACATTATGATATTAGGTTTTTTAGCTTTTTAATGTATTTTGATGTTACGGTTTTTTTCTTACATTTCAGGGTTGTAAGATTCAGGCTGGTATCAAGGGCCCTTTGATATCTTTTTTTGACTCCCAACTTCAGGAAGATTCGGTTGTTGTTTTGTCCAGGTTTGGTGTTGGTGAAAACCTGGACCCATACAAAGTTGTGAATCATGTTTATAAGATTAACTTTTATCGTTGTACAAATGTTAGACCTGTTGTTGGTTGGGAAGGTGTTGAATACGGTTTTAAGCTGATCTCACATTCACTTATTGACAAAGGAGAATGCCAAGACCTTTTGACTGTTGGTATGTATTTTGTTTACTTCCAGTTTTTATAACTTTTCCGAAACATTTGTTAAATTTGGTCTGTATTTTGGTTGGGAAGTGATCGTCCTTATTTTATTGCAGATGTTGCTGGTACTGTCCTTTCCTGTAGTGATACGGACATATATGGAAAAGCTCCTAAAGAAAGGAAAAGGATCAACGTTGAACTCCAAGATGTGGAGTAAGTATTTTTCTGTGATATAAACATATGTGGACATATTTGTTTGATAATGTAGATGTTTAGATTTTTGTGAACATATTTTTATGATATAAACATATGTGAACATATTTGTGAACATATATGAACATAGATTCAGTTCGTTTCTTAAATTTGTTCACCATGAATATTGTTTTGATTTTTGTTCTTTTGTATGCGTTATTAGATATATGTTCTGTAAAATCATTTGCATTTTTAATTTCATTGGTATTATTTAGATGCAAATGTTTTGGATTTCATTGGTATTATTTAGATGCAAATATTTAGATATATGTAGGTTCGTTCATCCGAAATTAATGCAAATGTTTTGGATTTAAATGATTTGCATTTATTAAAAATGATTTGTATGTATTTGTCTTCCTTGCAATAACTTTCCAACAATTACAAAATCATTACAAGTTGTCTATTTGTCATATATCACTTAAAGTAGATAAGCAATTATCCCTTTTTGTTTGTATTTTTGAGATTTGTAAGAGAATTGTTATTTATATGTAACAAGATTGGTATTTATTATCAATGATTTGTTGTCTATTTGTCATATATCACTTAAAGTATGAAGATGTATTAATTGCTGTTAGGGTTCTCTTATTTATTACAACTATCATGGTATATTAAAAAAAAATATTGTATGTTGGAGATTACTTGCTATTGTAATTCAGCTTTAGTTAATTTTGAAGTTATGTGATTTTTTTTTTTTTTTGTAATAACAACCATGTTTACATCTGTTTTTTTTTTCTTCTTCAGTGGTAATATAGTGGGTTGTACATTGTGGAATGAATACGCCCAACAGTTCAAAGATTTCTTGGATATAAAAAACCCGACTGAGTCTGTAATGGCTGTCATTCAGCATGGAAAGATTAATGAATGGCATGGTAATTTCGTCAATATAATTGATTGTTTTATTATTGTAGTATAATTTCGAATCTAAAATCTCCTAAATGAAGGAACATGAACAATGAATTCCATTTGATTAATTAAATGAATAAAGACGAACAAAGGTTGCATTTGTTCAGTTTAGTTTAGTTTATGGCCAGTAAAAGAAACTTAGATATTTGAAACATTATTTGGGATAATTATATTTATGCTTATTATATCTAACTTGTGGCTTTCTTTGGGATTATTATGTTTATGATTATAATATCAAGTGCTTAAGAAGGTGAATGTATCTAATGTTTGGTATTAAAAATGTTGTTTTTTATTTATTAAAACGACATATGTTCGTCTGTATTCCTAAACAAGTTCGATTCCTTAATGAATGAACACGAACAAGAAATTGTGTTTGATATGTGTTCATGAACAAATTTATTGCTAAAGAAACAAAATTGAACAAGGCTTCGTTAAGTTTGATTCGTTTACATGCCTAATTTCAAACCTATATAAAGCAAATAAGAGAGTTAACACACCCTATAAATAGCAAATCAGAGAGTGTTAGGATCCGAGGCTGACATGATTGTGTTAGTTTGTTGAATTGTGACAAATCAATGATGATACAACAAGATTTAGTGCAGCGGAAATGAAAACAAACTTTTGTAAACACAATCAATATAGAGAAAATAGTTTCGTAAACAATTGCTTCTCATTGAGTCGAATGATTAAAGTACAAAGCAAATGATTACAACATGTTTACATACTAAACTCCCCCTCAGCCTGATACTCCAGAGTTGGTTGCACAAGATGAAAGGATTGAATTGAGGAGGAGAACTCACTCAAAACGAATCAAATGTAACAGTACAGAGTACCGCTCCATTTATAGGCAAACCAAACTACTGATGTACCTCAGCTGACGTCACCATGATGGTGACATCTAACGACCTAACAAACTTTAAACACTCTTCTATACAAACTACTGATATACAACATCTGATAATCAGCATAATACAAACTAGAGATAACTACTTCTTCACGTTCCACTGTTGTAGCCTAAGCACTGATTACTTGAACATCAGTGCTTTCTTCAAAAGGTGATCAGTCTTTGAATGAGCAGTGCTTGAGTCTTCAGCAGTTCTTAGAACACAGCAGTAGATAGAGCAACAGTGTTTGTCTTCAACAGTCTTTAGGAATATCATCAGTGTTTGGTTCATCAATTGTTGTAGTTGAGCAGCACTTAAGGTCCATCAGCTGTTAGAATACCACTGTCAAGGGGAGAGCTAAGAGTAAACTGCTGCTTATTGGTAGTCCACTGATGTGATCCGGTTTTGGCTTTACATTATCTGTTCCTCTGGTAGGGGTCAATCCCAACAATAATGCCAAAACCCTTCATTATTCAGGACCTTTATTACTCATCAAGAGTGCCTTAGCTTGATCCTTGAATTCAGCTTCAAATTCCTTTGCACTCTGGTCATCCTCATCCCTACACAGTGAAAGTTCAAGGAGATCCTGCAAATCTTCAACACTAAGGCCTAGTGCTTCTTTCCTTGATATGTACTTTACTTCGCCATTGGCTCTGACCAGGGTCAATACGTGGGTCTTTTGATCAGACATCCACTTTAGTATTTTAAAGCCAAGTGGGTTTCTTGGGAGAGACTTATTTGCTGATGAGTTGAGGGATGATGGCCTTGAAAACATCTGCAGACTTTTAGACATTCTATTGAAAGCTTCTTCAATGACTCTGTCTGCTGCAGCTATATCATCTGCAGTTTCTTGTTCAATAAGCTCTTGTCTTTCAACTTCTGTTTTGTCTTTTGCAGTGTTTGGAGATGCAGGTTTGTTGAGTACCTTCTTAAAAAGGTTTTGAAGCTTTGATGAGCTGTCTTCATTCAGACCCATTGTCATGATGGTGTCCTTGAAGTACTCTGCTTCTTTTTCATTGACCTCTTCTTCAGTCATCTGTTTACCTTCTTCTTGGTTTGACACAAGAGTAGGTTTGTATGCTGATTTGAACATTGTTCTGAGCTTTTCTATTTTCTGTTCAAGCTTCATCATATGTTCTCTTTTCTTTGAAGCATCTGAAGCAATTTTCTTCCTTTTCTTTAGCCTCTCATAGGCTTCATCAATCTGCTGCCTAGACCATTTTGATATGGCTTCAGCAGTGTCCATCTTAGCATCCACCAGCTCCCTTTTCTTTCCTTTATATTCAGCAGTGAGGTCAGCAATGAGCTTTTTGTATTTACTCCAGTTTGAAGCATTTTTCTTCTTTGAAGGATCATTCTTGATTCTTTGGATCCTTTCAGCCTCATGCTTTAAAGCTACTAATGGCCATTCTTTGAACTGTTGTTCTTCAGCAGGATAGAATTTTTCTTTCATGATAAAGGCTAGAAGTTGTTCTCTTAACCTCCTCTTTTGATCAGCCTTTTCTTTGTCTAGTTCTTGTGCAAATTCTTCTATCTGCTTTACCTTTGTAAAGTAGAACTCCAGTCTTTTAGCAATGCCTTCTTCGCTTAGACTTTCTTTTTCACTGTCAACCTTGGCTTTTACTTTAGCTTCCTTGCCTTTATCTTGAGATAATCATTAATATCTTCTGGTGCTATGTAGCCTATGAGTGAAGATAATTTTTTTTTAGGGATCTTCTTCTGTATAAAATTGCTTCATCTCATTTTTAATGGCTTCAAGTTCCAGTGGATACTGTGCAGCATTTGGATCATGTATCCCTTCATTGGCAGTGATTGGCTTTCTTTTTCTGCTAAAGAGCTTAGGTTGAGATATAGGAAAGGATAGAGCAGTGGTGGATGGTTGACTAACAACTGTTGAAACAACTGGTGTCTCAACTGCTGTTGTCATTACAACTGCTGATGTATCAGCAGATGTCTTCTGCTTTTGAGCAGGGGTTATTGTGGCAGTTGTTTGGGTGGTGATCAGTGGTTGACTAACAGTAGTTGAAACAACTGGTGCTTCAACCACTGTTGCCATTACAACAGATGTTGTAACATCTGTTGTCTTCTGCTTTTTGGCAGGGGGTGATGATGGTTTGGTAGTTTTTGGTTTTGATGGTGGTTTTTGTGCTTTAGACACAGGTGGTGGTGTAACAGTAGTTGTGGTGGTTTGTGTTGAGATGGTGTGTGTTGGAGGTGTGTGTGTTGATGAGATGGCAGCTGTTTGGCTACTAACAGTAGTTTTTGTAACTACTGGTGTATCAGCTGTTTGTGTTGAAGTTTTTGAGGTTTTGGGTTCCTCTGATTCAATGTACAGCCCGTCTTCTATACCTTTCTTTCTCAACTTGATTTTCTCCCCCTTTTTGGCATTATCTACCAGGGGTGCATCCATGAAGAAGATGGTAGATGGAGCTTTTTCACTCTGGGCAGTCTTTTGGATGCTAGCCTTTATAGCTTTGATATCTGCTTGAGTGTCTTTGAACCTTGATTCTACCATGTTGGTCAGCATTTGTACTTGAAGAGCATGCTTTTTATCAGCCATTTGTTGCTGTTTTTCAAGCATTGGTTGGAAAATATTCCATAGCTCATTTGCAGCAAATGCTTGTGGAGCAGATGCTTGAGCAGGAGGAACAGTTGATTGGGCTTTTTGAGCTTCTAACAGCTGCTGCACCATATCTTTTATCTCGGCAACAGAAGATTCCAAGTTTTCAACTCTGGCCGTCAATTCATTATATTTTGAATCATCACCTGAATTAACAGGATCATCTGAATCCCCACCAGTGGTGGTTGTATCAATGTGTGACTTAGGAACAAAGTCCCAACAATCATCCATTGATGCCCCTTTTTCTTGGTACTGGGGACTTCTTTCTTCAGCAACCGACAAACCTTTGATGGTACCGGTGGTTAATAAGTTAACTCACTGGTGGTTACTGAAGTTGCCATGGAAGAAATTGCCTTCAAGGGAGTCTTATTGATGTAACAACTGTCCAACTGAAGATCTGTTGATCCATCAGTTGTAGTTGCTGCTCCACTTGAACTACCACCGAGAGTTACTTGTAACTCAGGGGGTGTAACCTCCTCAGCTGTTGCTGGGATAGCAGAGGTATTAGCAACAGACCCAGTCACTTGTGGTGGTGTACTCTCAGTAGTGGGTGATTGAGAGGAACTGGTTTGTGTCTGTGCAATAACAACTGCATGCAACATGGGTATTATTGATTGTGGCAATATGATTGGTGAGGGTATGGGTGTTGAAAGAGACATGTCCTTGGGATCAGGACTGTGGAAGATAGATCCGAGTGGATCTAGAGCTTCATGTTGTGGTGACCCTGTGCTTACAACCTGATCCTTTTGTGAGGATGCAGGAGGAGTTTTAGGCTGGGTTTGAGATCTTTCTTCCAACTGCTGTGAGGAAGTAGCAGCAGTGGTTATTGGTGACTTTTGTGCTGTCACTGGCATTGTCTCTGGGATCTCATCTTCCAGAGATGCCTTTGATTTGGGTTTGGTGGGTTTTCTGGATGTTTTTCTTTTGGTCTTTTTGGTGGCAGGTGTGGGTTTCAAAGCAGTGGGTGTGCTACTTTGATCACCTGGAGCAGTGGGCTCAGCAGAGGTTGCCTGAGGATCAGTGGCAGTTTCTAACACCTGCTCAGGCATTTTTGTTTTTAATTTTATTGGTGCCATCATTCTTGAAAATGTTTCAATTGTTAAACAGTTTATTTTGAAAGAGACACCCTGTTTGGGTAATTCTGCATCTTTCTCTACAAATTTTTGTTCAAAATAGTAGCTTAGAAATCTTGGAAAGAGCAGAAATGCCTTATTATCAACGTTCTTTACCAAATCATCAAATATTTCCTGGGTGTAATTATAGTTTTTATCGTTTAAAATTGCATACCCCAGGCATTGGATTTTTGTTGGTATCTCATTAAAAGACGTTGTTTTATTAGAAACACACATGAGTAGTGTGTGGAATAAAAATCTGGGTGCAGAAGGGAAGTAACCCTTTTGTAGGGTATCCCTATTTGGTTGTTCTGCATAGCCCCTGTTCATGAAATCCTTTATTAACTCGTCTTTAGTAAATGAGGTTTTTCCTTCCAAATCATCGAGTTTAAAGATTTCAGAGATGGATTTTGGAGAGATTTGTACCTTCTTACCCTGTATCGAGGAGTTGATGGCGGCGATGATATCTCCTTGTTTTTCAAGGGTGGCATTTTTCCAGAACACTCCCTGGGTATCAAGATAAATGGGAGCGTCTGCTGTTATCAAAGTTTTGTACTTTGATGCAGAAAGGATGTCAAGGATGGAGTCGAAGGTGTGGTTATCGGTAGGTTTTGTGAGTATACCTACATAGTTGTGTGGAGCTTTGTAGCGAATCTCCGGTGTTTCAGCGGCCATTTGAGTGGCATCTGCTGTTGTGGAGGAAGATGATGGTTTTGATTTTGTTTTCGATTTTGGTTTCGTCATTTTTGATGAAGAAGATCGAAGAAGATTTTTGGAGTTATGAGAGGGAAACTGCTATGAGAAGAGAACTTTTGGAATTCAATTCGACAGTAAAACCCTGTTTTGGTGTTAGGGCAGGGTTTTATTTAGGAAAAAGGTGAATGCTGATGTGAGAGCGGTTATAATGATCTGACGGCTAAAAGCTGACCACGTGCCAACCCCTGATGAAATGGTGAATAATGGAGGACAGTTGTTTTGACACCTACTGATGGAACAATCATCAGTAGTTACAACGGTAATGAAATGAAACAGTGGATGTATCAGTGGATGAAACAAAGATTTTAAACATCAGTGTTTTGTAGAAGCAGAGGTTGACTCTCAGCAGTGGAAAGGCTTTAGAAAACAGATGTTGAGGCACAACAGTATTTTAAGAACAACAGAGGATAAGGATAATTTGTATAGCAACTGGTTGTGCAGCAGTGTTTTGACTACTGACAGATAATTTTAGCATCTGTTTGTTCAGATGTAGGAATCTATCATCTGTTGAGTACCAGAAATGCTATTCTTATCAAAATACATTTTAGATGTAGATTATCAAGATTAAATTGCCAGCAGTTATCTACAGGAATTTTGTTCAAGGTTTTGCCAATTTTCAATTATTTAGACAATGGTTTAGCATCCCAGATGATGAAAACTTTTCTACTAGACCTACTCATTTTGTGTCTAATTACTTGAACTAGAACATGAGTGTCTAGTAGTTCAAAATCAATTTGCAATCAATTTTTGATCAGTGATAACCAAACTTGAGCTTAACATGACCTTGATATGAGTGTCATTTCCTTTTGATCAGTTTTAAGGATAGTAATTTCACACAAAAATAAGGAAATTACATCCTGACCAGAGATGAACTTTTACTATCAAAAAATGAGTAAAAGTACAAAATATATTTTATAAAAGGTAAAACATATCTAGTTTTATTTAGAGAAAAACACCTTAAAAAAATTTAAAGGAAATTTTGAAAAAAATAAAAGGATCTGACAACTTTTCAATTAGGTTCATGATCATATTATTCTCAAGTTATTTTGACCATAGTTTGGGGTCATTTTCTTGACAATTGATTGTAAATCCTACTTTTAAGAGCTATCACTGGTGATGCCATTTGTTACCTGAACAATTTCTGCATTGATGAGTGCACACAGTTGTATGACTTCATTGTTTTACCCAACTGTAACCTCAAGAGTGTTTTATGCTTATACTCCTTTCCTTTTGGATACAAAAGTTTTGAGATAGCCACACTTTGAGATTTGTTCATTTTCTTTTTCCCTTTCTACCCTTTTTATTCATATGTTCAAAAATGCTCACTGGGAGATTATATTTTGAACATACTTTGTCCATAATCACTTTTGAAGTAATGTTTTGGGAAATCTGACCATTTTTGAGCATGTTTTATTTACTTATGATTAGGACTATTTTGACACCTTATTTTCTCAATGTGTTTTGGACACGGTTGATTTGGTCCTTTTGAAGGTTTTCAACCTGCCTTTGAACACATGAGAGATTTTGAAAAAACATCACAAATATCAAAACAACAGTTGAAATCAATTTTGGAAAGAATCGAACTAACCCATAATTTACCAGATACTTTACAGATCTAAAAACTATGAGTTACATGTGCATGATAACACTTGTTGTGTGAGATTTGTGTGTAATATGACATCTTGGTTGATATACAAAGTTTCTGAATAATCATTTTGATCATAATTCACTCGTTACTCTGTCTTTCAACTGAATACAACCATCCCTTAGTATCAATGAATTTTTGAGCTGAACTGTTATGTCAAATTGATTGTTAGATCGAATTTGACTGTCCGAGCTCTGATACCAATTGTTAGGATCTGAGGCTGTCTTGATTGTGTTTGTTTGCATAAAATGAACATTCAAAACATATGTGATGATGTAAGTGCAGCGGAAATGAGTAGCAAACTTTGTAAACACAATCAAAGGAGAATATAGTTTGATAAACAATTGCTTCACATTAAGTCAAATGATTAAAATACAAAGCAAATGATTACAACAAGCTTACAGACTAAACTCCCCCTCAGCCTGATACTCCAGAGTTGGTTGCACAAGATGAAAGGATTGAATTGGGGAGGAGAACTCACTCAAAACGAATCAAATGTAACAGTACAGAGTACCGCTCCATTTATAGGCAAACCAAACTACTGATGTACCTCAGCTGACGTCACCATGATAGTGACATCTAACGACCTAACAAACTTTAAACACTCTTCTATACAAACTACTGATATACAACATCTGATAATCAGCATAATACAAACTAGAGATAACTACTGCTTCACGTTCCACTATTGTAGCCTAAGCACTGATTACTTGAACATCAGTGCTTTCTTCAAAAGGTGATCAGTCTTTGAATGAGCAGTGCTTGAGTCTTCAGCAGTTCTTAGAACACAGCAGTAGATAGAGCAACTATGTTTGTCTTCAACAGTCTTTAGGAATATCATCAGTGTTTGGTTCATCAATTGTTGTAGTTGAGCAGCACTTAAGGTCCATCAGCTGTTAGAATACCACTGTCAAGGGGAGAGCTAAGAGTAAACTGCTGCTTATTGGTAGTCCACTGATGTGATCCGGTTTTGGCTTTACATTATCTGTTCCTCTGGTAGGGGTCAATCCCAACAGAGAGGTAGCTCAACCTTATGTAGAACGAGTTAAGAGGTGCCTCACCCTTATACAAAGCATATTAGAGAGGTACATCAGTGCTATCATAATGAGTTTAGGTTTTTGGTTCGATACAAAGAAAATTAGAGAAGTAGCCTAACTATATTGTAACAAGTTTAGGGTTTCAGTAATTACAGAGTTAGTTAGTAGTTGGTAAGGTAGCTTAACCCTGTATAATCATGCCCTGGTCGATAGGTGGTATGTGCAAAGCGTGATATATTTTTATTGATATTTTAAGCCCATTTTACACATTAGTCAAGTTTTAAATTTATAAAACACGATATTCTACTAACACTAAACACACACTTGGTCAAGTGCACCCATCGTGAGCGTAGTATAGCATTGGTAAGATACCGAGGTCGTCCAAGGACACAAGAGCTTTTAGTACCGGTTTATCCTCAACGTCTAATCAATCTAAAATTTTTTGAGAAAAGATTTCAAAACATGAAAATAAAAACTAAAAAATGCAGAAATAAAAATAAAATAAAACAGATAGACAAGATGAATCACTTGGATCCGACTCGCCTTTAAGGTATCCTTTGATGATTTTTGCACTTTCGGACTTTTTAAGAGATTATCTTAGTTATAGTAGTTGGCCCCTCTTTTGAAGGTGACGTTACCCTCAACCCAGTGGTTTGAGTCAGCAAGGATACAATCTCAAAGGGTCTGAAAGATAATTAATTAAGTTATTAATGCGAAAAGTGGTAGACCCCTAATTTGAAGGTGACGTTACCATCGGCTAAGTGGTTTGAGTCAGCAGAGATACAATCCCAAGTAGCCGGTTTAATGTATTTATAGTAGTTTACATATGAGGGGATCAGGCCATTCGCACCCTCGCCATCCAATACCAGTGGGTATTGAAGGAAGTCCTAGTAAGCTTGACCCAGGTCCTTGCAGGTTCTATACACTGAACAAGGCAAGAACCTTAATAAACCATTCCCTTTACCCCCGACCAGGTAGCCAACATATCTCTATATAGACCGTAGAGACATGAATGATGTAAATAGACATTAAAGTAATGCCAAGACACCACGGACAAATGATAAAGAATATTCACCTTCAACATAATGAGATGTGTAACTCGTGATTGTTATTTTATTCAATTTAGATGAAGTAAAAAACAAAACTGGAAACTTTAGAAAAATAATAAAAGCGTACCAGATTTGCGAAAAAGTCAGAGTCACCGGATAACAATTTAGAAGACATGCTTGTCTTTGCACAATTCACAAGAGAATCCTTTCCAAGCTTGTCAACCTAAAGAAAAACGAAAGAATACTTAAGGTTAGCGGCGAGCAGAACACCGAAAAAACTGATCAAAAAAACAGAATTGCACAAGAAACCGAAAAAACCAAACCAAAATTTATGGTTCAGTTACAGTTTTACATTTTTTAAAACCAAAAAAATCATTTTTAATGGTTGTTATATATTGGTTATAGGAATTATTAGTTTCAATCTTGAATGTTGAGTATTTATAATAAAAACATTAACATGTTTATCTATCTTTGAAATGATTTATCCATTGCTTAAAAGATAACAAAATTTAAGATATAACTAAAATGATTTTCAAAGTATTATAAAAGAAAATGTCTTAATAAAAAATTTGGAGAAACATAAAAATAGATTAGAAGGTTAGATTTATGTGAACAATATTAATTAAAAACTAAAAAGGTTAGATACAATAACTTAAATGTAAACATCTAAGAAAGATTCTTGAAACTTGGTTTTAACTTTTTTTTTGAATCTTACGAAATTTTGTTCCAAAAACCGGAAAACTGAATCGTTGCTAAAACCGAAAAAAATGAAACCGAACGGTTTTCAATTACCGGAAATCAAAAATTTCAGTTTCATTTTTGGTTTTACCATAAAACCGAACCGTTACTAGAACCAAAAAAAAAAAACCAAAACCAAACGGTTTTCAATAACCAAAAACCAAACATTTTGGTTGTGGTTTTGGTTTTACCATAAAACTAAACCGTGCACACTCCTACTTAAGATAATCAAAAGATAATATAGCTTCTTCAACATAAACGTAAGAAAATCCAATTCTTGTAGACGTACTTTCGGCATTTTCACATATTACTATACAATAGTATTACCTTAATCGCGAGCTTCTCTTCAATATATTTGCATGCTTCTCTCATTGCAAGCTACGAACATTAAAACAAAAAAAAATATACATGCCCTTGAGCAAAAATTAACAAAACAATATTATATAGAAGACGAAGAATTGATTAACACTCACTCTGTATCCGCTAATTACAGATGTTGGGTGAATCTTATTTTTCACAAGATCATTTGCTCTCTGCAAAATTATCATAACAATATATTAATAAACATTTTACATCAGGGGTCGAATTCTTTTATGAAAAATAGCAAATACAAAGATGTAGTTACTAGAATATGTATATTAATACCTTGAGTAATTCAGCTGCTATAATGACGACAGAAGTAGTGCCATCTCCTACTTCTCTATCTTGGAGCTCGGCCAGTTCAACAAGAACCTATAATATAATCATACGATACAAAAAAATGGCATGTTGAACAGACAAATAGCAAGAAATAAAAAACTACAAAAGACGAAAAAGATAAACTTTTTTTGTCTAACCTTGGCAGCTAGATGCTCAACGTCTAACATCTTGTGAATTGTAGGACCATCATTCGTGATGGTTACATCCCCAATGTCATCGACCAACATCTGAAACATGAGCTTACATTAGTTACACTCACAAGGTTTGATTTAATCAGAAAATAATAATAATAGAAGCATAAAAACAAAACAAAATAGAGAAGCAATTACAATTGCCAAAGTACTATAACGAGTTATAAGAAGCGAAACCGGATACTATGTACAATACAAGAGAAAAAGGTTTATTGTTTCCTTTACTTCAACTTAATGTTAATCCATCACTAATTCGTAAGCAAAAGGTTTATGTTTATTATGCACTGATTCTGTAGTCTGCAGCATAACATTTTATAAACACAAGAGCAACGACAAACGCTACTAAACCGCATTCACAAAACACACTCATACTTTGAAACATGTACGTGAGCTCAGCCTCATTCGTCGCATACTATAAAAATCCCGACCGAAACCACAAGATCACAGACTTGCCTATCCTCAAACTTTATCACAAACTATTAACTACATATGCTACCAAAAATTCATCATCTTTTAAATTTTGACAATGTCATCACCATATTGCCATCTACCACATAAAACAACAAACTTTATCCCTTAACTTTGGTAGGCAAATAATACTAGTCATGTTAAATTCATAAATCACATATCTTGATTTAGGGTTTGTAAAAACTTTGTGCATACTCAAATCTATCCAATTTTTACAGCACAGACATAATAGATCTACGGTATACAAAACCCTAAAAACCTAAATCTGTTATAACAAAACAACAAATACCTTGTCGAGTCCAAAGGGACCAAGTGAAGTCTTGACAATATTCGAAACAGATTGACAAGCAGTAACTGCACCAAAACATTAAGGATCAACTGAGTGATTATCTATCGAGTGAATAAATTAGGGTTTTAAAAGATGAACACAAACACTTACTGTTTTGAGTGCGAACATCTTGACTAGATTGACGATCTCCGAGAATATCAAGCGGCTGTGAACCAATCGCCATTGTTGATTGTGATTCTTGAGGGATGTGAAGCTGAGAATGATAGTTTTGGAAGAACCCTAATACTGTGAGTGTGTGAGCCCTTGATGTCTGCTTGTTATGGAGGGTTTTCTATCTCCGGCTTATTTATTAACCGATTGGGTTTTTGAACTGGGCCGAGTTGGACCGTTTCTTTGTTAATCCTAGTTTTATTATTAACATATTTATATTTACATAATCTATCTACTTATCTATAAAAGGAGAAGTAAGGATGATGTAAATTTGGGTACTTGTCAATTATAGAGGCATGCCACATAGGATTTGATGATGTCATAAATATATCAATATTATGATGTCATAAATATATCAATTAAAATGTTAAAGATTAATAGATATTGTATTTAGTTTGTAATTTTCGAAATTAAATAATAATAAGTAGATTGGGGGGAAATTTGAATTGCATGGGGGAAAGGTTATTGCATTTAATGATTTTGAATATCATCATCACATTTCTCTTAACATCTCTCACTTCACCTAAATCTCTCATCTCTCTTCAAATCCCCGAAACTTCTTCTTCTTCATTACTCTCTTCTTTTTTCTTTCTCTACAGATCTTCATCATCAATAACACACGGAGATGTCAAAATCGGACATGTTTGAAGCTTCTGGATCGACTTGTTCTCTCAGTTTCATCGATGATCTCAATCCGTCGAAAGATATGTGGAACCTAAAGGCTCGAATCATCAGAAAATGGATGCAAATGTTTCGGATGGAACTGATCTTGCTGGATGAGAAGGTATATACTTTTTAACTTTCTTTTCCATGACTATTGTTCCGTGATGTATTCTGGGATGAAAGATCCAGGCTTCAAATCATGACTATTGTTCCGTGTTGTAAGATTCGGTTGAAAGATTCAGGCTACAAATCATCTTTGTAAGATTCATTTATTCGAGTTAGGGTTTGGGTACATTATGATATTAGGTTTTTTTAACTTTGTAATGTATTTTGATGTTACGGTTTTTTTCTTACATTTCAGGGTTGTAAGATTCAGGCTGGTATCCAGGGCCCTTTGATATCTTTTTTTATAACTTTTCCGAAACATTTGTTAAATTTGGTCTGTATTTTGGTTGGGAAGTGATCGTCCTTATTTTATTGCAGATGTTGCTGGTACTGTCCTTTCATGAAGTGATATGGACATATATGGAAAAGTTCCTAAAGAAAGGAAAAGGATCAACTTTGAACTCCAAGATGTGGAGTAAGTATTTTTCTGTGATATAAACATATGTGAACATATTTGTTTGATAATGTAGATGTTTAGATTTTTGTGAACATATTTCTGTGATATAAACATATGTGAACATATTTGTGAACATATATGAACATAGATTCAATTCGTTTCTTAAGTTTGTTCACCATGAATATTGTTTAGATTTTTGTTCTTTTGTATGCGTTATTAGATATATGTTCTGTAAAATCATTTGCATTTTTAATTTCATTGTTATTATTTAGATGCAAATGTTTTGGATTTCATTGGTATTATTTAGATGCAAATATTTAGATATATGTAGGTTCATTCATCCGAAATTAATGCAAATGTTTGGGATTTAAATGATTTGCATTTATTAAAAATGATTTGTATGCATTTGTCTTCCTTGCAATAACTTTCCAACAATTACAAAATCATTACAAGTTGTCTATTTGTCATATATCATTTAAAGTAGATAAGCAATTATCCCCTTTTGTTTCTATTTTTGAGATTTGTAAGAGAATTGTTATTTATATGTAACAAGATTGGTATTTATTATCAATGATTGTTGTCTATTTGTTATATATCACTTAAAGTATGAAGATGTATTAGTTGCTGTTAGGGTTCTCTTATTTATTACAACTATCATGGTATGTTAAAAAAAATATTGTATGTTGGAGATTACTTGCTATTGTAATTCAGCTTTAGTTAATTTTGAAGTTATGTGAATTTTTTTTGTAATAACAACCATGTTTACATCTGTTTTTTTTTTTCATCTTCAGTGGTAATATAGTGGGTTGTACATTATGGAATGAATACGCCCAACAGTTCAAAGATTTCTTGGATATAAAAAACCCGACTGAGTCTGTAATGGCTGTCATTCAGCACGGAAAGATTAATGAATGGCATGGTAATTTCGTCAATATAATTGATTGTTTTATTATTGTAGTATAATTTCGAATCTAAAATTTCCTAAATGAAGGAACATGAACAATGAATTCCCTTTGATTAATTAAATGAATAAAGACGAACAAAGGTTGCGTTTGTTCAGTTTAGTTTAGTTTATGGCCAGTAAAAGAAACTTAGATATTTGAAACATTATTTGGGATAATTATATTTATGCTTATTATGTCTAACTTGTGGCTTTCTTTGGGATTATTATCTTTATGATTATAATATCAAGTGCTTAAGAAGGTGAATGTATCTAATGTTTGGTATTAAAAATGTTGTTTTTTATTTATTAAAACGATATATGTTCGTCTGTATTCTTAAACAAGTTCGATTCCTTAATGAATGAACACGAACAAGAAATTGTGTTCGATATGTGTTCATGAACAAATTTATTGCTAAAGAAACAAAATTTAACAAGGCTTCGTTAAGTTTGATTCGTTTACATGCCTAATTTCAAACCTATACAAAGCAAATAAGAGAGTTAACACACCCTATAAATAGCAAATCAGAGAGGTAGCTCAACCTTATGTAGAACGAATTAAGAGGTGCCTCACCCTTATACAAAGCATATTAGAGAGGTACATCAATGCTATCATAATGAGTTTAGGTTTCAGTAATTACAGAGTTAGTTAGTAGTTGGTAAGGTAGCTTAACCCTGTAAATCATGCCCTGGTCGATGGGTGGTATGTGCAAAGCGTGATATATTTTTATTGATATTTTAAGCCCATTTTACACATTAGTCAAGTTTTAAATTTATAAAACACGATATTCTACTAACACTAAACACACACTTGGTCAAGTGCACCCATCGTGAGCGTAGTATAGCGTTGGTAATATACCGAGGTCGTCCAAGGACACAAGAGCTTTTAGTACCAGTTTATCCTCAACGTCTAATCAATCTAAAATTTTTTGAGAAAAGATTTCAAAACATGAAAATAAAAACTAAAAAATGCAGAAATAAAAATAAAATAAAACAGATAGAAGATGAATCACTTGGATCTGACTCGCCTTTAATGTATCCTTTGATGATTTTTGCACTTTCGGACTTTTTAAGAGATTATCTTAGTTATAGTAGTTGGCCCCTCTTTTGAAGGTAACGTTACCCTCAACCCAGTGGTTTGAGTCAGCAAGGATACAATCTCAAAGGGTCGGAATATTGAAAGATAATTAATTAAGTTATTAATGCGAAAAAGTGGTAGGCCCCTATTTTGAAGGTGACGTTACCATCGGCTAAGTGGTTTGAGTCAGCAAATATACAATCCCAAGTAGTCGGTTTAATGTATTAATAGTAGTTTACATATGAGGGGATCAGGCCATTCGCACCCTCGCCATCCAATACCTGTGGGTATTGAAGGAAGTCCTAGTAAGCTTGACCCAGGTCCTTGCAGGTTCTATACACTGAACAAGGCAAGAACCTTAATAAACCATTCCCTTTACCCCCGACCAGGTAGCCAACATATCTCTATATAGACCGTAGAGACATGAATGATGTAAATAGACAGTAAAGTAATGCCAAGACACCACGGACAAATGATAAAGAAAATTCACCTTCAACATAATGATGATGTGTAACTCGTGATTGTTATTTTATTCAATTTAGATGAAGTAAAAAACAAAACTGGAAACTTTAGAAAAATAATAAAAGCGTACCAGATTTGCGAAAAAGTCAGAGTCACCGGATAACAATTTAGAAGACATGCTTGTCTTTGCACAATTCACAAGAGAATCCTTTCCAAGCTTGTCAACCTAAAGAAAACAAAAGAATACTTCAGGTTAGGGGCGAGCAGAAAACCGAAAAAACTGATCCAAAAAACAGAATTTCACAAGAAACCGTAAAAAACAAACCAAAATTTATGGTTCAGTTACAGTTTTACATTTTTTTAAACCAAAAAAATCATTTTTAATGTGACATCTCGTATTTTCAATCTTTCCATTTTTGGCAAGTCTGCTTGTACTTTCTATTTTTGTAAGTTGTACCTTTGTGGTATTTGATTCTATTCCCAAATTGTACTCGAGACTTGAAATCATAATGAAAATGCATGATTTTATCCATATTTGTGTTTGAATGCTATGTATTGTTGAAACAATTGATAACATGTTGAAACTATGTTAAACACGTAAAAACAGTGAAATTACATCTTAATCTCAGCTCTTAAATTCATCGTTGCCAAGAGATTTCCCTAAACCGTACGAAAATTGGGAATTTATACGTTAATTCGGTAAAAATATCAAAATTTGGGTTAAAATGATTTCTATATTACTTTATTAATATTTTAAATAAGTAAATTTATAATTAAAACTAAATAAATAAATATTTAAAACTAAGTTTTATTGATTTTTGATGATTTTGGTTAGTTAAACTAACCTGGTTAGCTAAATCCTGGTTAAATCAGCTAACCAGGTTAAGTTTATTTAAGGGCAGCACTAACTGAGTCAGAAAACTCAGTTAGTGACTAACCCAGTTAATTCAGACTAACTGTTAATAAAAAAGATTGGGTTTGAACCGTATGCGCGTGGAACCGGATTCGAACCCGCGACCACTAGTTCTCAAACAAGCGCATTAACCAACTGGGCTGTCTTCGTTATTGTTATACATTCCAGAAACCATTTCATATATCATGTCATTAAATACGCTGAATTTGAATCAAAAGAAACCGCCTGAACAGATCGTCTTCTTCGTCCCTTCAATTGCTTACCGGAACCCGACTTTCCATTACCCGTAACCGATACCTGCTAACTTCTATATAAACCGGTTAACCAAACCATTTTTTTCCCTTTCATTCGTTCCCGATCAAACCGAAACAAACCGAAACAACTCGAACTCGATTCGTCTCCGATCGTCACCTTCGTCTCGCCGGACCTCCGACCGTCGCCTTCGCCGGAGTTCATCAGCCACCGCCATTGTCCGGTACGAATTCCCGTTTCGATTCGTTTTCCCGTTTTCTTTTTCAGTTCGTTTATATTACTGTTATTATTATTATTATTATTATTATTATTATTATTATTATTAAAATTCAGATATAACTATTATTATTACTATTATTATTATTATTATTAATATAATTATCATTATTATTAAATCAGATTTTATTTAGGATTATTTTAGATTTTCAGAATTATTATTTAAAATCAGAAATTATTAATAACAGAATAATTATTTTATTCAGATTCATTATGATTATATTTTTAAATCAAAATTATTGTTTTAATCAGAATTTATATTATAAAATCAGAAGTATTATTTATTTTAAATAAGAAATTATATTTCAGAATTATTATTAAATCAGAATTTATATTTTGAAAATCAGAACTATTATTTTTATTAAATCAGAATTAACATTATATATATATAATCAGAATTATTATTTTACTAATTAAATCTAAATTAAAAATCAGATTTATTATTTTATATATATAATCAGACTTCTTATTTGTTTTATATATATCAGAATTATTATTTTTAAGTGTATAAAAAAATCAGGAATTATTGTTTATATAATCTAGAATTTTAGAAATATTATTTATTATTATTCACTTATTTATAAATAAATTGTATTTATTTCATTATTTACCAAATAGTAAAATGAAACACCTGATTATTATTTTAGACATGTTTATATTAATTTTATGCCTTGCTATTTAAATAATCTCTAAAGTTCCCAATAATTAACAAATCCTCAAAATTAATAGGGTAATTCTCTTGTGCACATCCTCTTGGGAAATCTCTTGTTCTTAATTATTCCAAGAAAAACGCAACGCAACCTAAGGTGAGTATACATGACCCATTTTCTGTTTTATCACATTTTGGGTGCTGTATGCATTTCCTATATCAAAAACACTATGTTAAACATTTTTGCACCGTCAATCCACATTTCATGTGAATCTATTTGACTCATGTTAATCATGTTATGCTAATGTTAAACATTTATGATTGTGTGTTCATTAACTTTGCAAGCCTCCCCTAACAATGGCAGCGCTGTAGGTTTTAACGCCCCTCCCATAATATTATGGGTATTGTTAGGTTTATTCTACGTTACTCATTTTACCACCCTTTTTGGGTAGGCACGTTAATTGCGTTAAACATTGGTTTGAACACATAGATTCATCGTTACGAGTATAACTGTTAATATGAAATCATGTATTCACGTGGATTTGATCATGTTAAACTATTTCAAACATATTATACTATATTTAAACTTGTATACTCGCCAACATGTTTTGTTGACTTTATTTTAAATGCATACTGCAGGATGAGGAAGTCAAGTTTTGAAGAAATGAATAGGATGGCCTAGAAACCCACCTTAGAAATAATCTATGTTGATGTTTGTTATTTTCCTTTTTGACATTGTATGAAACTTTGCAATTTTAATAAATGAAATTTAATTATATTGTCACATTTAGTGTTATGATGTCTTTGAACAGTTTGTACGTCTCATCCCGATGTTTCCGCCATCGGTTGGGGTGTGACAGATTGGTATCAGAGCCATAACTATAGGGAATTAGGTAGGATTGCCTTACTTTTCCCTAGTCTATAGTAGGAGTACTCTGATACCAGATTGGTATTAGAGCCATAACTATAGGGAATTAGGTAGAATTGCTATACTTTTCCCTAGTTTATAGTAGGAGTACTCTGATACCAGATTGGTATCAGAGCCATAACTATAGGGAATTAGGAAAAGTAGGAATGCTTTTACCTAGTCTATAGTTTAGGAGCTTTCTCATTTATTTGCTGTTTAAGACATTATTCCCTTCTCTCTTCCTTGCTTCCCTCTATTCTTTTGGACTTCTAATATACAAGCCTTTCCTAAGGCTAACACAATACACACATGGAAGCTGTGAAGACACTCATGTATCACAATCGAAATGATTCATCAAAACAGGGGTGATTCCCATATTTGGTGATGATTTTCATTCAGCTTAAATTTGATTTTTGCACGAAACCTACCCTCAAGTTAGGAGTGACATCTAAACCTTGATGGGAGTTTCCATTTCATATTCTAGTGGACCCTCATCCTTGGATGAGTACCAACCACATCAGGGTACGATGTTATCAAGTTAGAGGTGAAACTCGCATCTTGTTAACTAGTCCCATTCCTCGATTTTTGATCTCGCCAAAGTTTCGATTTTCCCAATCGATTAAGGACGTGTAGTAACTGGAAGGACAAACATCGTTAGTCGCTCCTCGACGAGAGTGTTTGTCTATTAGGCCAAAGCACGTCTCCTTAATTCGAAAAGGATTTCGATTCACTTTGGAATAGTCTTATGTTACGTTCCGTGACAATCCATGTTTTTATGATAAATCTCCTTTATGTTATCTCAATTATTATGTTTTACGTTAAATCTCTTTTATGCTATCTCATTTTCTTCATGTGTTCTACATTTGTACGTTATATAATTTCAATTTAATACATGCATACTAATATGTTATACTGGATTCGTGATTACTGGGTTATTCTTATGTGATGAACTTGTCTTTTAACCCACACCTTAACATGTATAGCACTATGCGTAGTGCTATAGGAGTAGCGCCCGCCCGTATTCTAGTGGTCATGTTAAGTCTTTCAATTGCGGTACACGATGGGTTGACATGTTTATTCACATGCCAGTGATACGTTAATCTTTGTTAACTAAGTGTGTCATGTGGATTGTTCTAAATCTTATGCTAATATCATCAAGATAGGAGTGATTTCCTTACCTTGACGATTAGCTTCTCTGAATTTTCAACTTCACCAATGAGCCAGGGGTGATTTCCTTACCTCAGAGGTAGTTGCCAACTCTTTTTCGTTTTCAACGAAACTTTATATTTGAGCGTTATCTTCATTTCAAGTTTGGGAACACGAATTAGTCTTCTTCTTAAGATTTCGAGGACGAAATCTCCTAAAGTAGGGGAGACTGTGACATCTCGTATTTTCAATCTTTCCATTTTTGGCAAGTCTGCTTGTACTTTCTATTTTTATAAGTTGTACCTTTGTGGTATTTGATTCTATTCCCAAATTGTACTCGAGACTTGAAATCATAATGAAAATGCATGATTTTATCCATATTTGTGTTTGAATGCTATGTATTGTTGAAACAATTGATAACATGTTGAAACTATGTTAAACACGTAAAAACAGTGAAATTACATCTTAATCTCAACTCTTAAATTCATCGTTGCCAAGAGATTTCCCTAAACCGTACGAAAATTGGGAATTTATACGTTAATTCGGTAAAAATATCAAAATTTGGGTTAAAATGATTTCTATATTACTTTATTAATATTTTAAATAAGTAAATTTATAATTAAAACTAAATAAATAAATATTTAAAACTAAGTTTTATTGATTTTTGATGATTTTGGTTAGTTAAACTAACCTGGTTAGCTAAATCCTGGTTAAATCAGCTAACCAGGTTAAGTTTATTTAAGGGCAGCACTAACTGAGTCAGAAAACTCAGTTAGTGACTAACCCAGTTAATTCAGACTAACTGTTAATAAAAAAGATTGGGTTTGAACCGTATGCGCGTGGAACCGGATTCGAACCCGCGACCACTAGTTCTCAAACACGCGCATTAACCAACTGGGCTGTCTTCGTTATTGTTATACATTCCAGAAACCATTTCATATATCATGTCATTAAATACGCTGAATTTGAATCAAAAGAAACCGCCTGAACAGATCGTCTTCTTCGTCCCTTCAATTGCTTACCGGAACCCGACTTTCCATTACCCGTAACCGATACCTGCTAACTTCTATATAAACCGGTTAACCAAACCATTTTTTTCCCTTTCATTCGTTCCCGATCAAACCGAAACAAACCGAAACAACTCGAACTCGATTCGTCTCCGATCGTCACCTTCGTCTCGCCGGACCTCCGACCGTCGCCTTCGCCGGAGTTCATCAGCCACCGCCATTGTCTGGTACGAATTCCCGTTTCGATTCGTTTTCCCGTTTTCTTTTTCAGTTCGTTTATATTACTGTTATTATTATTATTATTATTATTATTAAAATTCAGATATAACTATTATTATTACTATTATTATTATTATTATTAATATTAATATAATTATCATTATTATTAAATCAGATTTTATTTAGGATTATTTTAGATTTTCAGAATTATTATTTAAAATCAGAAATTATTAATAACAGAATAATTATTTTATTCAGATTCATTATGATTATATTTTTAAATCAAAATTATTGTTTTAATCAGAATTTATATTATAAAATCAGAAGTATTATTTATTTTAAATCAGAAATAATATTTCAGAATTATTATTAAATCAGAATTTATATTTTGAAAATCAGAACTATTATTTTTATTAAATCAGAATTAACATTATATATATATATATATATATATATATATAATCAGAATTATTATTTTACTAATTAAATCTGAATTAAAAATCAGATTTATTATTTTATATATATAATCAGACTTCTTATTTGTTTTATATATATCAGAATTATTATTTTTAAGTGTATAAAAAAATCAGGAATTATTGTTTATATAATCTAGAATTTTAGAAATATTATTTATTATTATTCACTTATTTATAAATAAATTGTATTTATTTCATTATTTACCAAATAGTAAAATGAAACACCTGATTATTATTTTAGACATGTTTATATTAATTTTATGCCTTGCTATTTAAATAATCTCTAAAGTTCCCAATAATTAACAAATCCTCAAAATTAATAGGGTAATTCTCTTGTGCACATCCTCTTGGGAAATCTCTTGTTCTTAATTATTCCAAGAAAAACGCAACGCAACCTAAGGTGAGTATACATGACCCATTTTCTGTTTTATCACGTTTTGGGTGCTGTATGCATTTCCTATATCAAAAACACTATGTTAAACATTTTTGCACTGTCAATCCACATTTCATGTGAATCTATTTGACTCATGTTAATCATGTTATGCTAATGTTAAACATTTATGATTGTGTGTTCATTAACTTTGCAAGCCTCCCCCTAAGAATGGCAGCGCTGTAGGTTGTAACGCCCCTCCCATAATATTATGGGTATTGTTAGGTTTATTCTATGTTACTCATTTTACCACCCTTTTTGGGTAGGCACGTTAATTGCGTTAAACATTGGTTTGAACACATAGATTCATCGTTACGAGTATAACTATTAATATGAAATCATGTATTCACGTGGATTTGATCATGTTATACTATTTCAAACATATTATACTATATTTAAACTTGTATACTCGCCAACATGTTTTGTTGACTTTATTTTAAATGCATACTGCAGGATGAGGAAGTCAAGTTTTGAAGAAATGAATAGGATGGCCTAGAAACCCACCTTAGAAATAATCTATGTTGATGTTTGTTATTTTCCTTTTTGACATTGTATGAAACTTTGCAATTTTAATAAATGAAATTTAATTATATTGTCACATTTAGTGTTATGATGTCTTTGAACAGTTTGTACGTCTCATCCCGATGTTTCCGCCATCGGTTGGGGTGTGACATTTAATGGTTGTTGTATATTGGTTATAGGAATTATTAGTTTCAATCTTGAATGTTGAGTATTTATAATAAATATATTAACATGTTTATCTATCTTTGAAATGATTTATCCATTGCTTAAAAAATAACAAAATTTAAGATATAGCTAAAATGATTTTCAAAGTATTATAAAAGAAAATGTCTTAATAAAAAATTTGGAGAAACATAAAAATAGATTAGAAGGTTAGGTTTATGTGAACAATATTAATTAAAAACTAAAAAGGTTAGATACAATAACTTAAATGTAAACATCTAAGAAAGATTCTTGAAACTTGGTTTTAACTTTTTTTTGAATCATACGAAATTTTGTTCCAAAAACCGGAAAACTGAATCGTTGCTAAAACCGAAAAAACAGAAACCGAACGGTTTTCAATTACCGAAAACCAAAAATTTCAGTCGCGTTTTTGGTTTTACCATGAAACCGAACCGTTACTAGAACCAAAAAAAAAAAAAACCAAACGGTTTTCAATAACCAAAAACCAAACATTTTGGTTGTGGTTTTGGTTTTACCATAAAACTGAACCGTGCACACCCCTACTTAAGATAATCAAATGATAATATAGCTTCTTCAACATAAACATAAGAAAATCCAATTCTTGTAGACGTACTTTCGGCATTTTCACATATTACTATACAATAGTATTACCTTAATCGCGAGCTTCTCTTCAATATATTTGCATGCTTCTCTCATTGCAAGCTACGAACATTAAAACAAAAAAAAATATACATGCCCATGAGCAAAAATTAACAAAACAATATTATATAGAAGACGAAGAATTGATTAACACTCACTCTGTATCGCTAATTACAGATGTTGGGTGAATCTTGTTTTTCACAAGATCATTTGCTCTCTGCAAAATTATCATAAGAATATATTAATAAACATTTTACATCAGGGGTCAAATTCTTTTATGAAAAATAGCAAATACAAAGATGTATTTACTAGAATATGTATATTAATACCTTGAGTAATTCAGCTGCTACAATGACGACAGAAGTAGTGCCATCTCCTACTTCTCTATCTTGGAGCTCGGCCAGTTCAACAAGAACCTATAATATAATCATACGTTACAAAAAATGACATATTGAATAGACAAATAGCAAGAAATAAAAAAACTAAAAAAGACGAAAAAGATAAACTTTTTTTGTCTAACCTTGGCAGGTGGATGCTAAACGTCTAACATCTTGAGAATTGTAGCACCATCATTTGTGATAGTTACATCCCCAATGTCATCGACAAACATCTGAAACATGAGCTTTCATTAGTTACACTCACACGGTTTGATTTAATCAGAAAATAATAGAAGCATAAAAACAAAACAGAATAGAGAAGCAATTACAATTGCCAAAGTACTATAACGAGTTATAAGAAGCGAAACCGGATACTATGTACAATACAAGAGAAAAAGGTTTATTGTTTCCTTTACTTCAACTTAATGTTAATCCATCACTAATTCGTAAGCAAAAGGTTTAAGTTTCCTATGCACTGATTCTGTAGTCTGCAGCATAACATTTTATAAACACAAGAGCAACGACAAACGCTACTAAACCGCATTCACAAAACACACTCATACTTTGAAACATGTACGTGAGCTCAGCCTCATTGGTCGCATACTATAAAAATCCCGATCGAAACCACAAGATCACAGACTTGCCTATCCTCAAACTTTACCACAAACTATTAACTACATATGCTACCAAAAATTCATCATCTTTTAAATTTTGACAATGTCATCACCATATTGCCATCTACCACATAAAGCAGCAAACTTTATCCCTTAACTTTGGTAGGCAAATAATACTAGTCATGTTAAATTCATAAATCACATATCTTGATTTAGGGTTTGTAAAAACTTTGTGCATACTCAAATCTATCCAAGTTTTACAGCACAGACATAATAGATCTACGGTATACAAAACCCTAAAAACCTAAATCTGTTATAACAAAACAACAAATACCTTGTCGAGTCCAACGGGACCAAGTGAAGTCTTGACGATATTCGAAACAGATTGACAAGCAGTAACTGCACCAAAACATTAAGGATCAATTGAGTGATTATCTATCGAGTGAAGAAATTAGGGTTTTAAAAGATGAACACAAACACTTACTATTTTGAGTGCGAACATCTTGACCAGATTGACGATCTTCGAGAATATCAAGCGGCTGTGAACCAAGCGCCATTGTTTATTGTGATTCTTGAGGGATGTGAAGCTTAAAATGATAGTTTTGGAAGAACCCTAATACTGTGAGTGTGTGAGCCCTTGATGTCTGCTTGTTATGGAGGGTTTTCTATCTCCAGCTTATTTATTAACCGATTGGGTTTTTGAACTGGGCCGAGTTGGACCGTTTCTTTGTTAATCCTAGTTTTATTATTATTTACATATTTATATTTACATAATCCATCTACTTATCTATAAAAGGAGAAATAAGGATGATGTAAATTTGGGTACTTGTCAATCATAGAGGCATGCCACATAGGATTTGATGATGTCATAAATATCTCAATATTATGATGTCATAAATATATCAATTATGTGACACCTCGGATTTTTCCCGGATAACCTTTCGATGTAACTTATGTGCATATGTTATTAAATGAAAGTTTGTGAATCATCTTGATGTGCTACTTGTCGATAATGTGCACGTATTTTATGTATGTATAAATATATGTGTATGTGTGCGTTTATGTGGAGAGCCGAAACCACGAGACCAACTCGAGACCCCTTGGTCTCGAGTGAACAGTAAGCCAGTTGGGCCGGTTGGGGGTTTACAACCAAGGAGCCCAAATCGTACCCCACCTAGCCCACTCGAAACCCTATATAACCCGAATGGATGACCACCTTTCACACCTTTTACCATTTTGCAAACACTCTCCCTCATTCACTCTCTCCTTCACTAAAACCCCAAAACCCTAAGGTTCTAACACCACCCTCTTATCTCCTTCTCCCTCTCGGATCAACCGACAACAAGGAACTCGGCTTTCCATCTCGGATCAACGCACACACCCACCCGTTTAGAAGTTCATCCTCACACCTTAAGCCTAGCCGGACGTGGTGACCAACATACTTGACCGGGTAAAATATCTACCGAGCAACCCAAGGTGAGTTCACAACTTAAAAGCATGCGTCCCGGTGGTTTGGGACACGAGACTAGAACAACCCTATCCCCTTGTAAAGGGGATACCATTTACATTCCTTCCCTAGTTACTGGGAACAAACTTACTTTACCTTCCCTTGAGTTGGGAAACCTTTTAGTTAATTACTGTTTATACGGAATGAAACCAAACGGCACTAAACGCAACTCTATCACTCAAGTCCCTACTACATAATACCGATTAGTCGCCGGGGCCAGGCGAACGGGTTATTAGTTGATAGCGCTATTTAGGTTTTACCAACCTCACACCGTGCCATGGTATGGGATCGGTCGTGAACTAATGTACTCAGGCATCCGTCAATGATGATAGAACATTGACATCGGGGCATCCTGCGGAAACGCAAACGGTTACCTAGTGTTCGGTATTGGAAAAACAGTTTAGTCGCTAACTTTTGGGGTAGCTCCCCATGGCACGTATAAACGGATAAATTAACTGGTGAAACGAGTTTTTGGTAATTAAAACTGGACAACTAGTGAACTCACTCAGCATTATTGTTGACCCCCTTACTGCATGCTTTGCAGGTGGCCAGTGACTGGAGCAGCTGCTTGGGATGTGTAGTGGTCGTCTGCCCGTGTGTTGGGCATTTATCATGACTTACCTTATGAACATTGTTAAAACTGTTTATTTATGCTTCCGCTACTCATTACTGTTTGAGCTTGGAAACCTTAAACTCTGAACTTGATATTTGCTAATCTTATGGTTAGTAAGTATCACTTTTTGTTATCAATTTAATTATTCAGTATAATTGGTGGCTGGATCCTGGTCAGTCACGCCCTCGAAGCGGGTGTTATCCGCAGGTGGATTTTTGGGGGTGTGACAGATTGGTATCAGAGCCATTGGTTATAGTGAACTTGGTTTTAAAAAGGGGAAAATCTTTTTGAGAAAAAAAAACCAGACTATAACCCGTGACTCGTGACGACACTACACTCCAAGTGCAAGGCTCGACTTATCTGACCTCGTAGCTCGGACCCGTATTTACTTGCTTAATTGTTTTATGCTTTCTGCTTTACTATACGTACTAGTTTGCCTGATTAGATAGATACGCCTCCTCTCTTCTATCTCATTCTCGCTATGTTACGACACCACACTCATACTATGTTTTCTGGTTATGAAGACAATGAGTGGACGCGGACGAGGAAACGTCAACATGACTCAGGCTCAGTTCACTAACCTGCTCAACACTGTGGCTGCAGCTTTCGTAGCTCACCCTATAGGTAAGCTCGTTGTTTTAGGATGTTTAGATCCTACCGCCACATCGTCTTTTCGCCTCTAAACCTATTTCGCTTCACTCCTCACAACAGGTCAGCCTGCGCCTGTGCAACCACGTGTCTGTACCTTCAAGACCTTCATGGATTGCAAGCCTCTTCCATTCAGTGGCACTGAGGGTGCCATAGGTCTCTTGCACTGGATCGAGAAGGTCGAAGCTGTCTTCGCTGTCTGCGAGTGTCCCCCTGCTAATTGGGTGAAGTTTGCTACCAGTACTCTGGAGGGAAGCGCACTTTCTTGGTGGAAGGCACAAATTCAAATGCTTGGTTTGGAGACTGCTAACGCTACTACGTGGGAAGATTTCAAGGATATGATCAAGGAAGAGTATTGTCACAGGGATGACATCCACAAACTCGAGGACGAGTACTATGAACTCAAGATGGTTGGGTCAGAGATTGAGACCTATACCAAGCTGTCTAACGACTATGCTGCTCTTTGTCCAAACATGTCCCGACCCATGTATCGAAGGACCGAATTGTACATCAAGGGCTTAGTCCCGGAAATCAGGAGCCACGTAACCTCGGCCAACCTCCCTACCATACAGCCTGTGGTTCGTCTTGCCCACAAACTCACCAACCAGGCTGTGGAGGAGGGCAGGTTGCCCAAAAGGATCAGTGCTGTGGAAGGAACTTCTAGTGATGGTAAACGAAAGTGGGATGGAAATCAGGGCAAAGATGCTAACTCTACTCAGGCCCCAGCCCAGCAAAGGAAAACTGACAACAACAAAGGCACTCAGCAACAGGGTGGCTACCGGGGAAGCTACCCTAAGTGCAACAAGTGTAACAGGCACCACAATGGGGCATGTAACAAGGGCCAGTGTCAGCGATGCCACAAGATGGGGCACGAAGCCAAAGATTGTAGGAGTCAGTTCCCAGCAAGGCAGAATCAGCAACAACCTCAACAGCAACAGCAGCAGGGAAACAACCGGGCATGTTTTAAATGTGGGGCGACAGGGCACATGCGAAAGGATTGCCCTGAACTGAATCAGAATCGCAACAATAATCAGGGAGCTGGGAACAATGAGCAAAACAACAATGCTGGGAATGCAAGGGGAAGAGCTTTCGTGATTGGAGCTGGAGAAGCAAGGAACGACCCCAACGTAGTGGCGGGTAAGTTCCTACTTGATGATCGTTATGTTTCTGTGTTATTTGATTCCGGTGCCGATGCCAGTTATGTATCCCTTCGCATTAGTAAGAAACTTAAGCACTCGCCTGCATTATTAAGTTCTAAGCACATCGTCGAGGTAGCTAATGGTAGGAACATCGAGGCCACGCACATGATCCACGACTGCACCCTAGAATTGTCTGGCCACACGTTTAGTATCGATCTTTTCCCTGTCAAACTTGGAAGCTTCGATGTCGTCATTGGTATGGATTGGTTATCCAAACATCGCGCTGAGATCCTCTGTCAAGAGAAAGCAGTTCGTATACCTCGTCGTTCTGGCCAACCCCTCATCGTCAAAGGCAACAAAGGTGGAGAAGTCACAGGCATTATCTCGCTTTTAAAAGCCCAGAAGTGTTTGCAAAAAGGGCACACCGCTATCCTAGCACTTGTCACCGATACTCACGAAAAGGAAAAGAGGATTGAAGATTTTCCTGTAGTACGTAACTATCCCGAGGTATTTCCTGAGGAACTACCTGGACTCCCTCCCCACCGTCAGGTCGAATTCCAAATCGAGCTAGCTCCTGGAGCAGCACCCATAGCCCGTGCACCTTACCGTCTAGCCCCTGCAGAACTGAAAGAGCTCTCTACGCAACTACAGGAACTTTTGGATAAAGGGTTTATCCGTCCCAGTTCATCACCATGGGGAGCCCCAGTACTCTTTGTCAAGAAGAAGGATGGCACATTCCGAATGTGCATCGACTATCGTGAGCTGAACAAGGTTACCATTAAGAATCGTTACCCTCTCCCACGCATCGACGACCTATTCGATCAGCTGCAAGGATCGAGCTACTATTCTAAGATTGACCTGCGATCAGGCTACCATCAGTTGAGAGTTCGTGACGAAGATATTTCCAAGACTGCGTTTAGGACCCGTTATGGTCACTATGAATTTCTCGTTATGCCTTTCGGAATGACTAACGCACCTGCAGTGTTCATGGATCTTATGAACCGCGTATGTAAGCCTTACCTCGATAAATTCGTGATTGTGTTTATCGACGACATCCTGATTTATTCAAAAAGTCAAGAAGAGCATGAACGACACCTACGCCTCATCCTCGAACTCTTACGCAAGGAGCAATTGTACGCCAAATTCTCTAAATGCGACTTCTAGCTTCGAGAAGTCCATTTCCTCGGCCATGTAGTTAATAAGGACGGAATTCACGTCGACCCCGCTAAGATCGACTCAATAAAGAACTGGCCTACGCCTAAGACTCCCACTGAAGTTCGCCAATTCTTGGGTTTGGCAGGCTACTACCGCAGATTCATTCAGGGATTCTCAAAGATTGCACAACCCCTCACTACACTCACTCAGAAAGGCATCGCCTACAAGTGGAATGAAGCACAGGAATCTGCTTTTCAGAGGCTTAAGGACAACCTCTGTAGCGCTCCTATTCTCTCGTTACCTGAAGGCACTGACGACTTTGTGGTTTACTGCGATGCGTCTATTCATGGGCTCGGTTGCGTATTAATGCAACGCGAGAAAGTTATCGCTTACGCCTCTCGACAACTCAAGACACACGAAAGGAACTACACAACGCATGACTTGGAACTAGGAGCAGTGGTTTTTGCTCTTAAGATATGGAGACATTACCTGTACGGTACCAAGTGCACTATTTACACCGATCACAGGAGTCTCGAGCATATCTTTAGGCAAAAGGAATTGAACATGCGACAACGTCGATGGGTTGAACTCTTGAATGACTACGAATGCGCCATCAAATACCATCCGGGCAAGGCCAATGTCGTGGCAGACGCCCTCAGTCGAAAGGACACCATACCGAAGCGCGTGCGAGCATTGCAACTTACCATCCAGTCTAACCTCCCTACCCAGATTCGAAATGCTCAAGTTGAAGCATTGAAACCGGAAAACATCAGGGCTGAGTCTCTGCGAGGGTCGAGACAGCAACTAGAACAGAAAGAAGATGGCGCTTACTATGTAACAGGGCGCATTTGGGTCCCTCTCTATGGAGATTTACGTGAACTAGTGATGGACGAAGCCCACAAGACCCGCTACTCAGTACATCCTGGTTCGGACAAGATGTATCACGACTTGAAGACTACATATTGGTGGCCTGGTATGAAGGCCCACATAGCAACATACGTCAGCAAATGTTTGACTTGCGCCAGAGTCAAGACAGAGTACCAGAAGCCAGCAGGTCTACTCTAACAACCAGAAATCCCGAAATGGAAATGGGAACAAATTTCCATGGACTTTGTTACAGGGCTACCTAGGTCTCAACGCGGAAATGATACTATTTGGGTAATAGTAGATCGATTGACCAAGTCCGCGCACTTTCTGGCTATTAAGGAAACAGACAAGTTTTCTACCTTGGCGGAGGTTTACTTAAAGGAAGTAGTTTCGAGGCACGGAGTGCCAACCTCGATTATTTCCGACCGAGACGCTCGTTTTACTTCGGAACTGTGGCAAGCTATGCACAAATCCTTTGGCTCACGTTTGGACATGAGCACCGCTTATCACCCGCAAACGGATGGACAGTCTGAACGCACCATCCAAACCCTAGAGGACATGCTTAGAGTGTGTGTGATCGATTTTGGCAAGAACTGGGAGAAGCATCTACCGTTAGTAGAGTTCTCATACAACAACAGCTACCACACTAGTATTCAGGCAGCACCTTTTGAGGCATTGTACGGTCGTAAATGCCGGTCACCTCTCTGCTGGGCGGAAATCGGTGATAGTCAAATCACGGGCCCGGAGATGGTGGTAGATACGACGGAAAAGATTGCCCAGATCAGACAACGCATGGCGGCAGCTCGTGACCGTCAGAAGAGTTACGCTGATAAGCGTAGGAAACCATTGGAATTCCAGGTCGGTGACCGGGTTCTACTCAAAGTCTCACCCTGGAAGGGTGTGGTTCGCTTTGGTAAACGGGGCAAGCTTAATCCGCGATATATCGGACCATTCGAAATTACCGAGAAAATCGGTAAGGTTGCTTATAGATTGAACCTGCCTGAAGAACTGAGTGCGGTACACAACGTTTTTCACGTATCTAACCTGAAAAAGTGTTTGTCGGATGAAACACTTGTGATCCCTTTCAAGGAACTAACTATTGATGAACAGCTACACTTTACTGAGGAACCGATTGAGATCACGGATCGAGAGATCAAAACCCTCAAACGTAGCCAGATACCTCTTGTACGAGTCCGTTGGAACTCGCGACGTGGCCCAGAGTATACCTGGGAGCGGGAAGACCAGATGAAGCACAAGTATCCCCAGTTGTTCCCAAACGAAAACCCCAGCACTGAAGCTACAACCGAATTTCAGGACGAAATTCCAAACTAACGGGGGGATGATGTGACACCCCGTTGAAACGCTTTCACTTACGCTAGCTTGACAGTGGCTGCCTTAACTTTCGGGACGAAAGTTCCTAAAACTTGGGGATAATGTGACACCTCGGATTTTTCCCGGATAACCTTTCGATGTAACTTATGTGTATATGTTATTAAATGAAAGTTTGTGAATCATCTTGATGTGCTACTTGTCGATAATGTGCACGTATTTTATGTATGTATAAATATATGTGTATGTGTGCGTTTATGTGGAGAGCCGAAACCACGAGACCAACTCGAGACCCCTTGGTCTCGAGTGAACAGTAAGCCAGTTGGGCCGGTTGGGGGTTTACAACCAAGGAGCCCAAATCGTACCCCACCTAGCCCACTCGAAACCCTATATAACCCGAATGGATGACCACCTTTCACACCTTTTACCATTTTGCAAACACTCTCCCTCATTCACTCTCTCCTTCACTAAAACCCCAAAACCCTAAGGTTCTAACACCACCCTCTCATCTCCTTCTCCCTCTCGGATCAACCGACAACAAGGAACTCGGCTTTCCATCTCGGATCAACGCACACACCCACCCGTTTAGAAGTTCATCCTCACACCTTAAGCCTAGCCGGACGTGGTGACCAACATACTTGACCGGGTAAAATATCTACCGAGCAACCCAAGGTGAGTTCACAACTTAAAAGCATGCGTCCCGGTGGTTTGGGACACGAGACTAGAACAACCCTATCCCCTTGTAAAGGGGATACCATTTACATTCCTTCCCTAGTTACTGGGAACAAACTTACTTTACCTTCCCTTGAGTTGGGAAACCTTTTAGTTAATTACTGTTTATACGGAATGAAACCAAACGGCACTAAACGCAACTCTATCACTCAAGTCCCTACTACATAATACCGATTAGTCGCCGGGGCCAGGCGAACGGGTTATTAGTTGATAGCGCTATTTAGGTTTTACCAACCTCACACCGTGCCATGGTATGGGATCGGTCGTGAACTAATGTACTCAGGCATCCGTCAATGATGATAGAACATTGACATCGGGGCATCCTGCGGAAACGCAAACGGTTACCTAGTGTTCGGTATTGGAAAAACAGTTTAGTCGCTAACTTTTGGGGTAGCTCCCCATGGCACGTATAAACGGATAAATTAACTGGTGAAACGAGTTTTTGGTAATTAAAACTGGACAACTAGTGAACTCACTCAGCATTATTGTTGACCCCCTTACTGCATGCTTTGCAGGTGGCCAGTGACTGGAGCAGCTGCTTGGGATGTGTAGTGGTCGTCTGCCCGTGTGTTGGGCATTTATCATGACTTACCTTATGAACATTGTTAAAACTGTTTATTTATGCTTCCGCTACTCATTACTGTTTGAACTTGGAAACCTTAAACTCTGAACTTGATATTTGCTAATCTTATGGTTAGTAAGTATCACTTTTTGTTATCAATTTAATTATTCAGTATAATTGGTGGCTGGATCCTGGTCAGTCACGCCCTCGAAGCGGGTGTTATCCGCAGGTGGATTTTTGGGGGTGTGACAAATTAAAATGTTAAAGATTAATAGATATTGTATTTAGTTTGTAATTTTCAAAATTAAATAATAATAAGTAGATTGGGGGGGAAATTTGAATTGCATGGGGGAAAGGTTATTGCATTTAATGATTCTGAGTATCATCATCACATTTCTCTTCACATCTCTCACTTCACCTAAATCTCTCATCTCTCTTCAAATCCCTGAAACTTCTTCTTCTTCATTACTCTCTTCTTTTTTCTTTCTCTACAGATCTTCATCATCAATAACACACGGAGATGTCAAAATCGGACTTGTTTGAAGCTTCTGGATCGACTTGTTCTCTCAGTTTCATCGATGATCTCAATCCGTCAAAAGATATGTGGAACCTAAAGGCTCGAATCATCAGAAAATGGATGCAAATGTTTCGGATGGAACTGATCTTGCTGGATGAGAAGTATATACTTTTTAACTTTCTTTTCCATGACTATTGTTCCGTGATGTATTATGGGATGAAAGATCCAGGCTTCAAATCATGACTATTGTTCTGTGTTGTAAGATTTGGTTGAAAGATTCAGGTTACAAATCATCTTTGTAAGATTCATTTATTCGAGTTAGGGTTTGGGTACATTATGAAATTAGGTTTTTTTAACTTTGTAATGTATTTTGATGTTACGGTTTTTTTCTTACATTTCAGGGTTGTAATGGATTTAAATGATTTTCATTTATTAAAAATGATTTGTATGAGAAGTTATTTGTATTTATTTATGTTTGTTTTTCTAAGGATGTAAACAAATGAGTATTGTTCCGTGGTGTATTCTCTTTTGAAAGATTAAAGTATTCAACACCTTCCTGTATTCTGGGTTGTAACATTCGGGACAATAATTCAGACTACAAATCATCTTTGTAAGATTCATTTGTTCGAGTTAGTGTTTGGGTACATTATGATATTATGTTTTTTAATAAAACTTTGTAATGTATTCTGGGATGAAAGATCCAGACTTCAAATCATGACTATTGTTCCGTGTTGTAAGATTCGGTTGAAAGTTTCAGGCTACAAATCATCTTTGTAAGATTCATTTATTCGAGTTAGAGTTTGGGTACATTATGATATTAGGTTTTTTAGCTTTGTAATGTATTTTGATGTTACGGTTTTTTTCTTACATTTCAGGGTTGTAAGATTCAGGCTGGTATCAAGGGCCCTTTGATATCTTTTTTTGACTCCCAACTTCAGGAAGATTCGGTTGTTGTTTTGTCCAGGTTTGGTGTTGGTGAAAACCTGGTCCCATACAAAGTTGTGAATCATGTTTATAAGATTAACTTTTATCGTTGTACAACTGTTAGACCTGCTGTTGGTTGGGAAGGTGTTGAATACGGTTTTAAGGTGATCTCACATTCACTTATTGACAAAGGAGAATGCCAAGATCTTTTGACTATTGGTATGTATTTTGTTTACTTCCAGTTTTTATAACTTTTCCGAAACATTTGTTAAATTTGGTCTGTATTTTGGTTGGCAAGTGATCGTCCTTATTTTATTGCAGATGTTGCTGGTACTGTCCTTTCCTGTAGTGATACGGACATATATGGAAAAGCTCCTAAAGAAAGGAAAAGGATCAACTTTGAACTCCAAGATGTGGAGTAAGTATTTTTCTGTGACATAAACATATGTGAACATATTTGTTTGATAATGTAGATGTTTAGATTTTTGTGAACATATTTCTATGATATAAACATATGTGAACATATTTGTGAACATATATGAACATAGATTCAGTTCGTTTCTTAAGTTTGTTCACCATGAATATTGTTCAGATTTTTGTTCTTTTGTATGCGTTATTAGATATATGTTCTGTAAAATCATTTGCATTTTTAATTTCATTGGTATTATTTAGATGCAAATGTTATGGATTTCATTGGTATTATTTAGATGCAAATATTTAGATATATGTAGGTTCGTTCATCCGAAATTAATGCAAATGTTTTGGATTTAAATGATTTGCATTTATTAAAAATGATTTGTATGTATTTGTCTTCCTTGCAATAACTTTCTAACAATTACAAAATCATTACAAATTGTCTATTTGTCATATATCACTTAAAGTAGATAAGCAATTATCCCATTTTGTTTGTATTTTTGAGATTTGTAAGAGAATTGTTATTTATATGTAACAAGATTGGTATTTATTATCAATGATTGTTGTCTATTTGTCATATATCACTTAAAGTATGAAGATGTATTAATTGCTGTTAGGGTTCTCTTATTTATTACAACTATCATGGTATATTAAAAAAAATATTGTATGTTGGAGATTACTTGCTATTGTATTTCAGCTTTAGTTAATTTTGAAGTTATGTGAATTTTTTTTTTTTTGTAATAACAACCATGTTTACATCTGTTTTTTTTCTTCTTCAGTGGTAATATAGTTGGTTGTACATTGTGGAATGAATACGCCCAACAGTTCAAAGATTTCTTGGATATAAAAAACCCGACTGAGTCTGTAATGGTTGTCATTCAGCACGTAAAGATTAATGAATGGCATGGTAATTTCGTCAATATAATTGATTGTTTTATTATTGTAGTATAATTTCGAATCTAAAATCTCCTAAATGAAGGAACATGAACAATTAATTCCATTTGATTAATTAAATGAATAAAGACGAACAAAGGTTGCGTTTGTTCAGTTTACTTTAGTTTATGACCAGTAAAAGAAACTTAGATATTTGAAACATTATTTGGGATAATTATATTTATGCTTATTATGTCTAACTTGTGGCTTTCTTTGGGATTATTATCTTTATGATTATATTATCAAGTGCTTAAGAAGGTGAATGTATCTAATGTTTGGTATTAAAAATGTTGTTTTTTATTTATTAAAACGATATATGTTCGTCTGTATTCTTAAACAAGTTCGATTCCTTAATGAATGAACACGAACAAGAAATTGTGTTGGATATGTGTTCATGAACAAATTTATTGCTAAAGAAAAAAAATTGAACAAGGCTTCGTTAAGTTTGATTCGTTTACATGCCTAATTTCAAACCTATACAAAGCAAATAAGAGAGTTAACACACCCTATAAAGAGCAAATCAGAGAGGTAGCTCAACCTTATGTAGAACGAATTAAGAGGTGCCTCACCCTTATACAAAGCATATTAGAGAGGTACATCAGTACTATCATAATGAGTTAGGTTTTTGGTTCGTTACAAAGCAAATTAGAGAAGTAGCCTAACTATATTGTAACAAGTTTAGGGTTTCAGTAATTACAGAGTTAGTTAGTAAGGTAGCTTAACCCTGTATAATCATGCCCTGGTCGATGGGTGGTATGTGCAAAGCGTGATATATTTTTATTGATATTTTAAGCCCATTTTACACATTAGTCAAGTTTTAAATTTATAAAACATGATATTCTACTAACACTAAACACACACTTGGTCCAGTGCACCCATCGTGAGCGTAGTATAGCATTGGTAAGATACCGAGGTCGTCCAAGGATACAAGAGCTTTTAGTACCGGTTTATCCTCAACGTCTAATCAATCTAAAATTTTTTGAGAAAAGATTTCAAAACATGAAAATAAAAACTAAAAAATGCAGAAATAAAAATAAAATAAAACAGATAGACAAGATGAATCACTTGGATCCGACTCGCCTTTAATGTATCCTTTGATGATTTTTGCACTTTCGGACTTTTTAAGAGATTATCTTAGTTATAGTAGTTGGCCCCTCTTTTGAAGGTGACGTTACCCTCAACCCAGTGGTTTGAGTCAGCAAGGATACAATCTCAAAGGGTCTGAAAGATAATTAATTAAGTTATTAATGCGAAAAGTGGTAGGCCCCTATTTTTAAGGTGACGTTACCATCGGCTAAGTGGTTTGAGTCAGCAGAGATACAATCTCAAGTAGCCGGTTTAATGTATTAATAGTAGTTTACATATGAGGAGATCAGGCCATTCGCACCCTCGCCATCTAATACCAGTGGGTATTGAAGGAAGTCCTAGTAAGCTTGACCCAGGTCCTTGCAGGTTCTATACACTGAACAAGGCAAGAACGTTAAAAAACCATTCCCTTAACCCCCGACCAGGTAGCCAACATATCTCTATATAGACCGTAGAGACATGAATGATGTAAATAGACATTAAAGTAATGCCAAGACACCACAGACAAATGATAAAGAATATTCACCTTTAACATAATGATGATGTGTAACTCGTGATTGTTATTTTATTCAATTTAGATGAAGTAAAAAACAAAACTGGAACTTTAGAAAAATAATAAAAGCGTACCAGATTTGCGAAAAAGTCAGAGTCACCGGATAACAATTTAGAAGACATGCTTGTCTTTGCACAACTCACAAGAGAATCCTTTCCAAGCTTGTCAACCTAAAGAAAAACAAAAGAATACTTCAGGTTAGGGGCGAGCAGAAAACCGAAAAAACTGATACAAAAAACAGAATTTCACAAGAAACCGTAAAAAACAAACCAAAATTTATGGTTCAGTTACAGTTTTACATTTTTTTTAAACCAAAAAAATCATTTTTAATGGTTGTTGTATATTGGTTATAGGAATTATTAGTTTCAATCTTGAATGTTGAGTATTTATAATAAAAACATTAACATGTTTATCTATCTTTGAAATGATTTATCCATTGCTTAAAAAATAACAAAATTTAAGATATAGCTAAAATGATTTTCAAAGTATTATAAAAGAAAATGTCTTAATAAAAAATTTGGAGAAACATAAAAATAGATTAGAAGGTTAGGTTTATGTGAACAATATTAATTAAAAACTAAAAAGGTTAGATACAATAACTTAAATGTAAACATCTAAGAAAGATTCTTGAAACTTGGTTTTAACTTTTTTTTTTAATCATACGAAATTTTGTTCCAAAAACCGGAAAACTGAATCGTTGCTAAAACCGAAAAAACAGAAACCGAACGGTTTTCAATTACCAAAAACCAAAAATTTCAGTCGCGTTTTTGGTTTTACCATGAAACCGAACCGTTACTAGAACCAAAAAAAAAAAAAAACCAAACGGTTTTCAATAACCAAAAACCAAACATTTTGGTTGTGGTTTTGGTTTTACCGTAAAACTGAACCGTGCACACCCCTACTTAAGATAATCAAAAGATAATATAGCTTCTTCAACATAAACGTAAGAAAATCCAATTCTTGTAGACGTACTTTCGGCATTTTCACATATTACTATACAATAGTATAACCTTAATCGCGAGCTTCTCTTCAATATATTTGCATGCTTCTCTCATTGCAAGCTACGAACATTAAAACAAAAAAAAAATATACATGCCCATGAGCAAAAATTAACAAAACAATATTATATAGAAGACGAAGAATTGATTAACACTCACTCTGAATTCACAAGATCATTTGCTCTCTGCAAAATTATCATAAGAATATATTAATAAACATTTTACATCAGGGGTTGAATTCTTTTATGAAAAATAGCAAATACAAAGATGTATTTACTAGAATATGTATATTAATACCTTGAGTAATTCAGCTGCTACAATGACGACAGAAGTAGTGCCATCTCCTACTTCTCTATCTTGGAGCTCGGCCAGTTCAACAAGAACCTATAATATAATCATACGTTACAAAAAATGACATATTGAACAGACAAATAGCAAGAAATAAAAAACTACAAAAGACGAAAAAGATAAACTTTTTTTGTCTAACCTTGACAGCTGGATGCTCAACGTCTAACATCTTGAGAATTGTAGCACCATCACTTGTGATGGTTACATCCCCAATATCATCGACCAACATCTGAAACGTGAACTTACATTAGTTACACTCACAAGGTTTGATTTAATCAGAAAATAATAGAAGCATAAAAACAAAACATAATAGAGAAGCAATTACAATTGCCAAAGTACTATAACGAGTTATAAGAAGCGAAACCGGATACTATGTACAATACAAGAGAAAAAGGTTTATTGTTTCCTTTACTTCAACTTAATGTTAATCCATCACTAATTCGTAAGCAAAAGGTTTATGTTTCCTATGCACTGATTTTGTAGTCTGTAGCATAACATTTTATAAACACAAGAGCAACGACAAACGCTACTAAACCGCATTCACAAAACACACTCATACTTTGAAACATGTACGTGAGCTCAGCCTCATCGGTCACATACTATAAAAATCCCGACCGAAACCACAAGATAACAGACTTGCCTATCCTCAAACTTTATCACAAACTATTAACTACATATGCTACCAAAAATTCATCATCTTTTAAATTTTGACAATGTCATCACCATATTGCCATCTACCACATAAAGCAGCAAACTTTATCCCTTAACTTTGGTAGGCAAATAATACTAGTCATGTTAAATTCATAAATCACATATCTTGATTTAGGGTTTGTAAAAACTTTGTGCATACTCAAATCTATCCAATTTTTACAGCACAGACATAATAGATCTACGGTATACAAAACCCTACAAACCTAAATCTGTTATAACCAAGCAACAAATACCTTGTCGAGTCCAACGGGACCAAGTGAAGTCTTGACGATATTCGAAACAGATTGACAAGCAGTAACTGCACCAAAACATTAAGGATCAATTGAGTGATTATCTATCGAGTGAAGAAATTAGGGTTTTAAAAGATGAACACAAACACTTACTGTTTTGGGTGCGAACATCTTGACCAGATTGACGATCTCCGAGAATATCAAGCGGCTGTGAACCAAGCGCCATTGTTGATTGTGACTCTTGAGGGATGTGAAGCTTAGAATGATAGTTTTGGAAGAACCCTGAGTGTGTGAGCCGTTGATGTCTGCTTGTTATGGAGGGTTTTCTATCTCCGGCTTATTTATTAACCGATTGGGTTTTTGAACTGGGCCGAGTTGGACCGTTTCTTTGTTAATCCTAGTTTTATTATTATTTACATATTTATATTTACATAATTTATCTACTTATCTATAAAAGGAGAAGTAAGGATGATGTAAATTTGGGTACTTGTCAATCATAGAGGCATGCCACATAGGATTTGATGATGTCATAAATATATCAATATTATGATGTCATAAATATATCAATTAAAATGTTAAAGATTAATAGATATTGTATTTAGTTTGTAATTTTCGAAATTAAATAATAATAAGTAGATTGGGGGAAATTTGAATTGCATGGGGGAAAGGTTATTGCATTTAATGATTTTGAATATCATCATCACATTTCTCTTCACATTCTCACTTCACCTAAATCTCTCATCTCTCTTCAAATCCCCGAAACTTCTTCTTCTTCATTACTCTCTTCTTTTTTTCTTTCTCTACAGATCTTCATCATCAATAACACACGGAGATGTCAAAATCGGACATGTTTGAAGCTTCTGGATCGACTTGTTCTCTCAGTTTCATCGATGATCTCAATCCGTCGAAAGATATGTGGAACCTAAAGGCTCGAATAATCAGAAAATGGATGCAAATGTTTCGGATGGAACTGATCTTGCTGGATGAGAAGGTATATACTTATTAACTTTCTTTTCCATGACTATTGTTCCGTGATGTATTCTGGGATGAAAGATCCAGGCTTCAAATCATGACTATTGTTCCGTGTTGTAAGATTCGGTTGAAAGATTCAGGCTACAAATCATCTTTGTAAGATTCATTTATTCGAGTTAGGGTTTGGGTACATTATGATATTAGGTTTTTTTAACTTTGTAATGTATTTTGATGTTACGGTTTTTTTCTTACATTTCAGGGTTGTAATGGATTTATGTAACGCCCCAAATTTTCCGTGCTTAACGTCACACCGTTCGTATATGGTATGTTCTGAACAAGCTGAAAGATGTGCAACTTAAGAATAGTTGGAGGACTTTAAGTGTATATCAAAAACTTTAATTGGGATCATTACCATAAATACGATAAATGGGAGGACCTAATTTAATCATCTGAATAGGATGCAACATGAACGAAATTGGAGGGATCCATATGTACATTACCAATCATCCTTCACCCTAAAAACCCTAACTATCTAGTTTTTTTTATGCGGCTGAAATAGAAGCGAGAAAGGCAGGAAAACGATAGGAGGCGACCAGGGTGGTTTTGGGTTCGTTTGATTATCCGAATCGCATGAGAGGTAAACGCTTGTTCCGTCTATTCGTGTTTTGTGTTTCGGTTTACATCGGGTTCTAGGGTATGGTTTCGGTCGGTTTGCGAAGCCATGTGAAGTGACGTGGTGCTCACCTGTGGCTGTGGTGGTTGTGTTTTGTGATGATGGGATTGGGTAGCAATGGTGTGTGGTGGTGTGTAGGTTAGTGGACGAGGATGGCGTGAAGATGAATGAGTATGATAAGAGTAGCGATGTGTGGTGAAGGTGAGCAATGGATGCAGCTGCGGAATGAGAATGGAGATGGTTTGTGGTTGCTACAAGTGTGGTGTTCGGTCGTGCGGGATGATGAGGGGGCTCGGTGGTGATTGAGGAGTGGGTTACGAGGAAGGTGAAGTGTTAGGCTTTATGGTGATTTACGTCTAGCTCCTGTGTGGGTTAAGTGTAGGGTTTGCAAAGATGCTAACTTTATGAGATATACGTTTGCAGATGAGGATGAACTATGGGGCCTAGTTATGAATGTGCTTGTGTGTTTAAATAATTAATTAAGGGTGTGGGTGTGTGTGGTTCGATGCTAGCATCAAAGAAAAAGAAAAGAATAAATATAAGGTTGATGTGGTTGATGGTGATCTAATGTTAGTTGATGCTTGCTGATGTAAATTGTTATCATGTATGGATAGATTAATGTTCGCATGATGGTATAATTCGTGTCGAGTTTACTTATGTAGCTAGTTCCATGCATTTAGGTTTAGGCATCCTATTCAAATAAATGTTTAATCGAATCAATGATGAAATGAAGGAGAATAATAGACATGCATGGGAAAGGATGATGGTTACATATGTTGGGTTGTCTTTGGCTTATGATTTCATACAAGTGGGGAGCACATGGCATGCAAATAATTTATTTAAAAGTGTTGATGGGTGCACATGTGAAGATTGGTTCACATATATGTGTTTAGCGGGTATCATGGGTTTCGTGTGGAGTTAGACGCGGAGATGTTGACGGTTCGGGTTATACTTTCTTTATTTAAATGAACTATAATCACGAGTTTTTCGGTTAAAGGTTTGGTTTGAGATCGCAGTTCGAGACGGTAAGTTTATGGATTGGAAGCTTTGCAATCCGTGAGTTCTTGAGCCCATTCTTTTAAATGTTTTTAAATCTTTCGGGCTAATGTGCATGCTAAACTCGTATGATTATTTTCATGAAGAAAGTTGTGAAGTTCTTTTTACATATTTATAAAATTCATTTTTTTTTCTCAAATGTTTTTTTTAGCATGAATTGTGAGTAGGGTTATATATTTTTATATACCTATTCGTGTGAAGGCAATTGTTGATGAAAATAAATTTATATATGTTTACATATATATAAGAATAAATTTATGTAGATATATTTGATGTGCGTGAAGTGTGTTATATTTTAGATGTATATTTAAGCCCTTTTTACACTTTTAGCCAAGTTTTAAATTTATAAAACACGATATTCACTAACACTAAACACACATATGGGCAAGTGCACCCATCGTGGACGTAGTATAGTGTTGGTAAGATACCGAGGTCGTCCAAGGACACAAGAGCTTTTAATACCGGTTTATCCTCAACGTCTAATCAAATCAAAAAGTGAGAAAAATGTTTTAAACTAAGAAAAATAAAAACTAACTAAATGCTGAAAAATAAAATAAAATAAAAACAGATAGACAAGATGAATCACTTGGATCCGACACGTGTGTTAGTATAACCTTTGATTATTTTCGCACTTTTGCACTTGTTTAAGAGATTATCTTAGTTATTGTAGTAGGCCCCTCTTTTGAAGGCGACGTTACCCTCAACCCAGTAGTTTGAGTCAGCAAGGATACAATCCTAAAGGGTCGGATTATTGAAAGATAATGAATTAAGTTATTAATGCAAATTGTGGTAGGCCCCGCTTTCGGCGGTGACGTTACCCTCGGCTAAGTAGTCTGAGTCAGCAGGGATACAGTCCTAAATAGCCGGGTTATAGTATTAATAGTAGTTAACTTATGAGGGGGTCAAAGAGTTTGGATCCCCGCCATCCAATACCTATGGGCATTGAAGGAGATCCTACTAAATTTGACCCAGGTCCCAAGCAGGACCTCTAAACGCTGAACAAGGGCAAGACCCTTACCAAACCGTTCCCTTAACCCCCGACCAGGTAGCCAACATACCTCCATATAGACCGTGGAGATATGAATGGTGAAAATCTTTTATTTTATATAGGCAGTAAAATAATGCCAAGACACCACGGACAAACGATAAGGAAAGATCACCTTCAACATAAGTAACTAGTTATTAAAGTCATTAATACAAAACCAAATAAAAAGTGCAACAGATTAAAAATAAAAAGTATTATACTAAACACTTGTCTTCACCAAGTGATGTAAGAGACTTAGGCAAACATGGCCTTGATTGTCAAGAACTCTTACGATCAATCTTGGATCCCGAGACGACTCACACACTCTACGATGGACAATGGATGATGGTGGTGGATGATGGTGTTATGGTGGTGGTGGGTGGTGGATGAAGTGTGAGAGAGGTGGTGTGCCAAGGGATGAGATGGAATGAAACCAAGCACCCCTATTTATAGGCTGAACAGAAGGCTGGACACGCCCCCGTGCCCGTCTGACATTCTCTCTCTTCATTAATTGTAATTTGCAATTACAATTAATGCGCCTGCTGTACTTTCACCACGCCCCCGTGCCCGCTGGACACGGCCCCGTGGTGGGCAATGGAAGCTTCTACTGGTTTGTCTTTTCTGCTGCTTCTTGGGCACGGCCCCGTGTTCGCTGGATATGGGGCGTGTTCAGTCTTCTGTTTTCTCTTCTTTGCCTTGGGAGGTGCCGTTGAGGATCCGGGCAGTCTACTTTTATTCCTTTTCTTGTATTTATGCTAGAATTAGTTGTCTTTTTGCTTCTTTTGTAATTTTGAGCTCATTTCATCCTGAAAATACAAAAGGAAGACAAAAACACTCTTTTTCCAACATTAGTACTTAAAAAGGGTTAGTTTTATGCCTTAATTGATGTGATTTATATGTTGCATTTTACACACATCAAATACCCCCACACTTGAACTTTTGCTTGTCCTCAAGCAAAACTCTTTTAAATATGGCTTACACTCCCAAATGGAATAAGTAGAAGAGAAAGTTTTTAGCTTGTCCTAGAGTGTCGGGAATCCAAGGTCTTTGTAAGTTTTATTTTTATTTATTTACAATCCTATTCGTTATGATTTATTTTGAACGTTTCATAAGATAAATTACTTATTTGGGCATAGCATGCCTTATTAAAATTCCATTTATATACAAGTTCGCATACCTCGCGGGGGATCACTCAACACTCGGCCGAAGGTGTAATTTTTAGTGAATCACTCGAGAGCAGCATGGAACTTACGCCTTCCATAGGCTTGCCAAGCAATCAATCCTCCTCCTTTTTAACTTTTTACCTTTGTAAATATCAAGAGGACTTTTAGGGTGAAGGGTTAGGCTTGGGTTAAAGGTGGTTGGTTGGGTTAGTTAGAAAAAAGGACGAAAATCGTAAAAAGCGTCGGTTTTCGTGACATACCTTGTTTTTAGTGACGTTTTATTTTGAAGTATTTCTCCAAACAAGCTTTTATATAGCTTTTGTTTGTTTTTGACTTCATCATTGTTTTTTTTTTTTTTTTCCGAGCTTGTTACGAAAATAAATGGTGAAAAATAAAAAGGGTTTTTGGTGGGTAAAAAGGGTTTTGGGGTAATGAAATGAAAGGTTTAGGTTCAAAGGGGCTATCTAGGGGGATTTTAGGTAGGTGGTAAAAAAAATGAAAAATAATGGTTTAGAAAGAAAAATATGGTTAGTCCTAATGCCTCCATCACTTACTTACTTGGGTTTAAGTTGGTAAGGACCGGGAATGTATCGTCGTGGCAAGTTCTAGAGTTGTAAGAACCAAGCGGCTATTCACACAAGAAACGAAAAATGAGCATTTAGTCTAAATATGTATATTTTTATGCTCAATAAAGGCTCAAAGCTCACTTTTGTGGGAATGGGTTTTTAATGTGATCAAGTATATATAATCGAATTTTTAACTAGACTTGTTATGCCGTTTCGTAATTTTCTTATGTTGGTTCTTGGTTATCACGACGCTATCGGTTGTAAATTTTTAAAAATATAACCTTTTTAGAACTTGTTATTCCCAACTTAAACTAAGACAAGTAAATGATAAAAAAAAATGAAAAGTTTTTGAAAAAAATTTGGGGTGTTTAGCGGTTCCAATAGAGTTTTGTGTAAGGCTTGTATTTAGGATTTGCAAAATTCAAGGTTTTAGCATCCCCCCCACACTTAAATTACACATTGTCCTTACTGTGTCCAAAAATAAGGTTTTTGGTTGATTATAATGTGTAAAAGTAGGTTAAAAAGCAAAGATTTATGTTACTGGCATCCTGGACACGGCCCCGTGGTGACCGGGCACGGCCCCGTGGTGACCGGGCACGGCCCCGTGGTCAGGTGCCAGTAACAAAAATTAAAGAATTAAAACAGAAGGCTGGACACGGGGGCGTGCCCGCTGAACACGGCCCGTGTCCAGTTACCTGAACTGAGTGTTTTTCTGCAGGTGGCTCAGCACGGGGTCGTGTTGGTTGGGCACGGCCCGTGTTGAGCCTTCTGTGATGGAGATTTGTGTCGGGTTGCTCTGTTCTTTGTGCATGGGTCCATTTTTCTCGTTCCCCTTTTTCATCCATTACCACCATGAGTGTGTTTTATTCGCAAAACAACCATCAATCTTAAAAACCATCATAACATTGCAAACATAGAGAGACATTACATAAAGTTAAAGATGAAAGTTCATAAATATTAAACCATGGAGTTCTAGCCCTATGTTTTATTCTAATTTAGCAAAATTTCCAAGAAGCTACTAATCTTGGTTAGATAAGGCTTTTTAGAACTCCTTCTTCCGGGTGTAGTCCTCCTCATATGTCGGCGAGCCACTCCTCTACCTCTCTTGGAAGGAGGAAAGAGGGCTCATTTGCATTAGTTTGAGGAGTTTCAACTTCCGCTGGAATTTCTTGTGGGTGTTCCATGGGAGGTTCTGCGGGAAAGTCTTCCCACCCGGTAGGGTTGTTAATCCCGAGTGCCAAGTTCCAGTCTTGTTGTGGAAGGACTGGTTCCATAGGAGGTGCTACCAGAATGTTTAACCTTTGGTGCAAAAGGTTAATTTCTTGGAAGCTACTTTCAAGTCCCATTGTAAGATCGTTAATACGGTCAATAAGGACCTCCTCTACTGACGTCATTTCGTCGAGAGCTTCCCTCAATGCTATCACATAGTGCACAAGTGTAGCTTCAACGGAGGGCCTTCTTCCCCTTCTGCTGTTTGAGGAATGAACGGATGATGTTTCGCTGTTTTCACTCGCCATTCTACGAAAAATAAACCAAAAGTAGTTTATATGACGAAACAGTTGCTGGACACGGCCCCGTGCTCATTGAGCACGACCCCGTGTTCATCTTTCTGCAGAATTTCGAAGCAAGGAATCTTGGGTTTTTAAGTTATTTTCTGAATTTATGTAGACTTTTTGGCAATAAATAACTTTAAACAATGTTACACAACATGTTTTCACCAAGATTCCATGATCAAAACTCATTGTTTCCTACCACAAAGGTTGAAGAATTCAAACTTTTCATGGTAGTTCTTGAAGAAAGATGAAAAGAAGGAAATGTCTAGAAGAGGAAAGGACAAGATGGGTTGTTGGAACCTTCTTTTAGACTTACCTAGGATTGTTTGAGAGAAGATTCCTTCAAATCTCTGTCCCAAGTTGGTCCAAATGTGCAGGATTTTTGGCTGCATTTATAGAAAACGACAGCCTTCTGGACACGGCCCCGTGTCCGCTGGACACGGCCCCGTGTGCAGATGAAATTCTGACACAGTTTGTCCGTATTCTGATGTTCTGATCAGAAGGGAATCTTTTGGTGGACACGGGGGCATGTTGGCCGGGCACGGCCCCGTGTTGAAAAGCTGTTTTATGAAGTTTGTCGCTACTAAGGAGTTTATTTATATCGGGTGGTTCTTGATTTGTTGGAACAACCCCAAAGTGCCTAAGATACCTTAATTGTCCTATACTAAGGCGAGAACGCAAGAGGTTATCGGTGAGGGTAATTCCTATTTTCATTCTAGGTGGACAAGTCCAACCCTTTTCCGGGCTCTCGTTAAAGAAGGTGTATGCCGAATCGCTCAGGTCTATGTATGCACCGAACGAAGTCGATGGGGAGTCCTTCACGGCACAATCGACACAGGGACGACTATCGTCCACGTCTTTTCTAGGTATGAAGGTATTTTCGGGAGCAACGAGGTTGTCGGAATGCGGTTCCAACATTTCCTCATGGTTATCTTCTTGGGATGGATCTATAAAATCCTTCCTAAGTTCTTTTGACCAATTGAGAATTAGCTCTTCTAGTTGAAATAACTCGTCAAGGAGCATTTCTCCTAGAATATCTGGCTGGGCGCATTCGAGGGAGAGATAGTGCTTATTTTTACTTTCGCCCCTCTTAAGGTTACAAGGAATCGGTGGGTCTATATAGTGGGGCCTATAATTGAGAAAATAACATTTTAATTCCTCATGTTCGCCTCCACATAATCGACACCACATACCATAAGAGTGCCGAAAGTAAAAAGAATTACTATCACTCATGTTTGTGTCATAAATTACCAACTGCCGGGATCTAACGGTTCTGTATTCAGTAAGAGAATCTAGGGCACGGGGGCGTGTTGAGTGGACACGGCCCCGTGTTCAGCTTACTGTCTGACTTAAAACAGGATTGCCAGTTCCAATGATTGAGCACGGGGGCGTGTTCAGCAGGCACGGCCCCGTGCTAAGCTCTGCAGAAGCTGAAAATCTAAAAAAAAAAAAAATCCTAAAAATTAAAGAAAATAAAAGTATGATTAGGCCGTTGATTTCTAACTTTCTTAAAATCCTTGTGTCCCCGGCAACGGCGCCAAAAACTTGATGTGCGTGAAGTGTGTTATATTTTAGATGTATATTTAAGCCCTTTTTACACTTTTAGCCAAGTTTTAAATTTATAAAACACGATATTCACTAACACTAAACACACATATGGGCAAGTGCACCCATCGTGGACGTAGTATAGTGTTGGTAAGATACCGAGGTCGTCCAAGGACACAAGAGCTTTTAATACCGGTTTATCCTCAACGTCTAATCAAATCAAAAAGTGAGAAAAATGTTTTAAACTAAGAAAAATAAAAACTAACTAAATGCTGAAAAATAAAATAAAATAAAAACAGATAGACAAGATGAATCACTTGGATCCGACACGTGTGTTAGTATAACCTTTGATTATTTTCGCACTTTTGCACTTGTTTAAGAGATTATCTTAGTTATTGTAGTAGGCCCCTCTTTTGAAGGCGACGTTACCCTCAACCCAGTAGTTTGAGTCAGCAAGGATACAATCCTAAAGGGTCGGATTATTGAAAGATAATGAATTAAGTTATTAATGCAAATTGTGGTAGGCCCCGCTTTCGGCGGTGACGTTACCCTCGGCTAAGTAGTCTGAGTCAGCAGGGATACAGTCCTAAATAGCCGGGTTATAGTATTAATAGTAGTTAACTTATGAGGGGGTCAAAGAGTTTGGATCCCCGCCATCCAATACCTATGGGCATTGAAGGAGATCCTACTAAATTTGACCCAGGTCCCAAGCAGGACCTCTAAACGCTGAACAAGGGCAAGACCCTTACCAAACCGTTCCCTTAACCCCCGACCAGGTAGCCAACATACCTCCATATAGACCGTGGAGATATGAATGGTGAAAATCTTTTATTTTATATAGACAGTAAAATAATGCCAAGACACCACGGACAAACGATAAGGAAAGATCACCTTCAACATAAGTAACTAGTTATTAAAGTCATTAATACAAAACCAAATAAAAAGTGCAAAAGATTAAAAATAAAAAGTATTATACTAAACACTTGTCTTCACCAAGTGATGTAAGAGACTTAGGCAAACATGGCCTTGATTGTCAAGAACTCTTACGATCAATCTTGGATCCCGAGACGACTCACACACTCTACGATGGACAATGGATGATGGTGGTGGATGATGGTGTTATGGTGGTGGTGGGTGGTGGATGAAGTGTGAGAGAGGTGGTGTGCCAAGGGATGAGATGGAATGAAACCAAGCACCCCTATTTATAGGCTGAACAGAAGGCTGGGCACGGCCCCGTGTCCGCTGGACACGCCCCCGTGCCCGTCTGACATTCTCTCTCTTCATTAATTGTAATTCGCAATTACAATTAATGCGCCTGCTGTACTTTCACCACGCCCCCGTGCCCGCTGGACACGGCCCCGTGGTGGGCAATGGAAGCTTCTACTGGTTTGTCTTTTCTACTGCTTCTTGGGCACGGCCCCGTGTTCGCTGGACACGAGGCGTGTTCAGTCTTCTGTTTTCTCTTCTTTGCCTTGGGAGGTGCCGTTGAGGATCCGGACAGTCTACTTTTATTCCTTTTCTTGTATTTATGCTAGAATTAGTTGTCTTTTTGCTTCTTTTGTGATTTTGAGCTCATTTCATCCTGAAAATACAAAAGGAAGACAAAAACACTCTTTTTCCAACATTAGTACTTAAAAAGGGTTAGTTTTATGCCTTAATTGATGTGATTTATATGTTGCATTTTACACACATCAATATTGTTAATACTCTAGTTTATGAGGGAATATACATATTTATGAGGTGTGTAGGTAGAAAGGTATATGTATGATGGTTGAAGTATATATATACGCACGTATGTATTTAAGTGTAAGTTTATGATGCATTTTATTTAATATCTTAAAGTTTAAGGGCTTATAGGCATGCTTGATTGTAACACCCCAAAATCAGGTCTGGTAATCAAACTTTGCTAATAGTGATGAACGGGTAAAATACCGTTAATGGTAAAATTAACCCCATGAATATTAGAACTTAAACAAATAATCCTAATATTAAAAAAAGGAGAATAAATGTTTTGAGAAAAACAAAGTTATAAGGAGCCCGGGTTAACGGGACTTAAAATAAACGGGTTATAACTCCCGGAACCCACTAAGTTATCTAGGAATAATCAACCTGGTTAGTTATTTCTTTTAAGAAAATATATAAGCATGAACTTGTAAGCCTTTTAAATAACGTTTGAAACTAAAGGGACCAAAAGGGGGCAAAGATGAAAGATTGTTTTTTATTAAAATAAATAAACACCAAAACACACACTTGAGTGTGTGTTTGGTCGTACATCATCAGGAGCACAAGAAGGGTTCCTTCAAAACCCTAAAACCCAAAAATTCAACAAAATCAAAGGGAAATAGAGCTAGAGGATTAGGGCTTTAACTAAATTCGTGATCACCCCAGTAAAGGGATCATAAGGTATGCTTAATTTCATTGTTTGATTTCATCTTGAATTCTTGATAATAATTGAAGTCGAAAATTGGGTCTGCATGATTGATGTTCGAATGAAATTAGGAATGAAATCATGACTAGGAGTAAACCCTAGTCAATATCTTGTTGAATTGATGTTCAAATTATGAGATTCATGATCATCCACTCATGGGTTAAATGGGTCTTGTAGAAATAGGATGAACACTAGAATTAAAATTGTCAAACTAGTGTTATTTGAGCTCTATGAAGCAAGCTTAGAATGTTAATGAATAAAATTAGACATATGAACTTAAGGAGGATGTTAAAAGTGGTTAAATAACTAGTCTTGAAACTAGACAATAATTTTATAAAACGATGCACATAAGGTGTTTGTTAGAATGCCTAAGAGAAAGCTAAAATGTTAAGTTTCAAATAAAAACGCATATTCGAATAACATAGTGAAATATGTGTTATATGTCATGAATGGAGTTCTAAACAAATCGTTGATTGAACTCTATAGACAAAGGAATCGAGTCTTTAAGCGGACAAACCGGAGTGGACACGCGCTTGAAGGGAATGCTTTAAAGGTACGCGGCTTATCATCTCGTTACATTTATGTAGACAGGCTTAGTTTAAATATGTGTAATGTATATAGTAGCGAAAATGGTTGTGTTGCTATGTCATTGAAGTGATGGGATTCACTCGACAACCAAATGGGTCAAATTATTAGTTAAAAATAAAAGTGATCGAAATGAAGACACCATTTGGTAAAAGTTATAATGGGTCGAACAATTTAAAAATATTGTTTTTAAGTAATAAGAACCATGGCGCGAACCGGAATAGGTTCAAGGGGCATTATGGTATTAATCTACCACCATACGTTGACAAATGGTCATGTCGACTAAACGGGTCAAATAGTGTGCAAATACCATTTGACAATAATAACTAACGACTACTTGTTGAGTTTTTTGTATAACAGGAAATAACATGTATTTGCGTTGCTTTAACTAGAAAATTTTAAAGCAAAAAGTATGTATACGGGTCGATGCTATGACTCGAGCCAGGTACGCATATTTAGAGTTCTAGTAGAAGTGATATTTTGGTCAAAATTATAGCGAAAGTCCTTTGTCGTAAAATGAGGGACTAAAATTGACCAAAAGGCCCTTATTAGATAAACCGGGTAAACGACCCTTAGAGGTTGTTTAGGAACTTGTGTTGTGATTATGTAGCCCTTAGACACGTATATGAGTCTTAGGCCAAAACCTTTTGTGAGTTAAACGCCCTAAAGGGGTCATTAGCGTAAAGTAACTAAACGAAGGGTAGATTGGGATTTCGGGTTTTCTTAAGTTAAATCCACCGCAAAAATAGTTGTGGTGGAAAATAAGTAGACACTTAAATTTGGAAATATAAGGCGTGAAAAGAGAAAAGCGGATTTGATACTTAAATGCGTAAAAACCTGTCGCACCCCCAAAATCCCACACGCGGAGTACCACCGCTTGGAGGCGTGACGTGACCAGGATCAAGCCATCAATCATATTGAACATAGCATAATATAAATAAGATAGTTCGTAAAACCCAATTCAATATAATTGATGTTCTAAACCAAACATAGTATCAATAGCGGAAGCATAATAATGTAAACCCAAAGTAAATCATAAGTTCGAATATTCGAAACGTTAAACATAGTGTTCATGATCTGTGCTCCAGAACGACCCGCTCCTCCTTGTGCAAGCTCCATATGATACCTAAGGTCCTGCAAGGCATGCAGCAGAGAGTCAACAACTAGTTGAGCGAGTTCACAGAAAATAAGTTCGTAATAGTAATGAGTATGTTCATCTAGTTGGGGGCTTCCCATGCATGTATGTACTAATGGTGGGGGTTTCCCATTGCCTTGTATATAAATATTAATAGTGGGGGATTCCCACGTTTATCTTTACTAATGGGGTTTCCCATTATGGTACTTACTAGACTATTTGCAACCATGTGTTCTTCTTAAACCGAGAACAGGAATACGTACAAGGTCACGTAGGATTTACGTGAGTGCCCTTCCCCGAGGACAGTGGTACGTGTGGGGTTTACGTAGGATTTACGTAAGTGTCCTTCCGACCCGGAAGACAGTAGTAGGTATTAGTTTACGTAGGTTTTACGTAAGTGTCCTCCCGACCCGGGAGACAATGGTAGATACTAGTTTACGTGGGTTTTACGTAAGTGTCCTGACTATCCTGAGGACGATGGTCTATAGTCTAGCAATAGCGTAAGTACGAGTAATCATCCATTTCAAATAATCCAACCCAATTCCCAACCCGGGAATCCCATGCCTTGGCTGTGTGAACTCACCTTGGTTTGCTCGGTATGCTAAGTATGTGTTCAAAGTAAATCAATCACGTCCTAGAGTATGCATGTACACAATCAGTTTGAATTCATACAGTTCACGTATAAGCATAATCAATGATCATCAAGTAGTACACATCACTAATCAACATCACACAAGTCATGCATAGTGTTTAACATCAGTTAGTTAACTCAGTCAACACTTAACAGAATTAAATCAGTTTACTGTGCAGGTTATCCAAGTTGGCGAAACAGAAGTTGGTGAATCACATACTTGGCGAAACACATGTTTGATGAAACACTTGTGTTTCGTCAACTACCCTTTGGCGAAATAGGGGTTCTATTTCGTTAAAGACCTTTGGCGAAATACATTTTCTAATTCGTCGACATCCTTGGCGAAACACATTCTGTTTCGCCAAGACTTCCAATTCGTCAAACATTCACATTCGTTAAGCAGCAGTTACGTCAACATGTCAGTTACCGAAAATCATGCAGTCAATTACAGAACTTATCACAGAAACCCTAATCATGGTTAATAGCCGTCATCATCATCATCATCATACAGTAAATCATATAACACAGAAAATCATCATCAAATCAATACACGAATTCATTGATACTACTAGGGCTAATACATGCATTCATTTAGCAATCGTTTGAGACCTAACTGGTGGCATCGCAACTGTATTTATCAAACCGCAATCATCAGTTGGGTTTAGTCTAGAATATCAAGCCCTATGTATCAACCGATCAATCCGTTCAACAATCTAATCTTAGCATAAAATCCGTAATCTATAAGTCTATATCATAACAACAACAATTTATCAATAAATCATGAGCATAAGCACTACATCAGAAATCAGTTTACAACAATTCCAAACCATCAATCAATACGAGTAGAAAATACTAACCGCGACAAAGGAATGTTAACAAGGTTGAATTGGGACCTCAGGAACACAAGTTTGCCGTCACACACACACACAGGAGTTCTAGGGTTTTCTGTTTTGCCAAAGTTGTGAAACAGGAGGTCGTTCCACGTTTTAAACACATACAGACGATTTGGGCCCGTAATGGGCTTTGGCGAATTAGATGGGCCGGCGAAACAAGCTTTGTTTCGTTAAGAGTGGGCTGGCGAAACAGGATTGGCGAAACAGGTTTCCTGTTTCGTCGAATGGTTCTTGGCGAATCAAAATTCTGATTCATTGAGATGTTTGTTGGTGAAACGCTCTAAGTGTTTTACAATAATCCATGTTATTCTCATAACAATAAGCCACATATGTGCACAATCATAACACGTTTCAATAAAACATAGCATGCATGATTACCAGTCAATCAGTCAAACAACTACACAGTCAAAGTTAACGGTCAAGGTCAACGTGCGTTTAAATTCGAAAGGTCGAGTTGTCACATTATCCCCAACTTGAAAGAAATTTCGTCCCGAAATTTGGTACGTACTTACTAGGAAGCTAGACAGGTTGCATCGTTCACTGGTTTTCCTGGGGTGTCACATCCTCCCCCCGTTGATCTGGAATTTCGTCCCGAAATTCCGTGGTAGTAGCTTCAGCCTCAGCAGTGGTTGCATTGGTTCCGAATAACTGGGGATACTTTTCTGTCATCTGGTCTTCGCGTTCCCAGGTGTACTCTGGGCCACGACGGGAGTTCCAACGAACTCGAACAAGAGGGATTCTCTTGCTTTTGAGGACCTTAACATCCCGGTCCGTGATTTCAACTGGCTCCTCGACGAACTGCAACCGCTCGTCGATAGTGAGTTCCTTAAAAGGAACTATGAGGGTCTCATCTGACAGGCACTTCTTCAGATTCGACACGTGAAATACATTGTGAACTGCACCAAGTTCAGCTGGTAGGTTTAGCTTGTAGGCCACTTTGCCTATTTTCTCAATGATCTCGAACGGTCCGACATATCGTGGATTTAATTTGCCCCGTTTGCCAAAACGAACCACACCCTTCCAGGGTGAGACTTTTAATAAAACCCGGTCCCCGACCTGAAATTCCAATGGCTTTCTACGCTTATCCGCGTAGGCTTTCTGACGGTCGCGTGCTGCCGCCATGCGTTGTCGTATCTGTGCAATCTTTTCTGTGGCGTCCACTACAATCTCTGGACCCGTGATCTGACTATCCCCTACTTCTGCCCAACAGAGAGGTGACCGGCATTTACGTCCGTACAATGCCTCGAATGGAGCGGCTTGTATGCTGGTGTGATAACTGTTATTGTATGAAAACTCTACCAAAGGGAGATGCTTTTCCCAGCCATTGCCGAAATCGATAACGCATGCCCTAAGCATGTCTTCAAGAGTTTGGATCGTCCGCTCAGACTGCCCATCCGTCTGAGGGTGATACGCTGTGCTCATGTCTAACCGTGAGCCGAAAGATTTATGCATCGCTTGCCATAGTTCTGACGTGAATCGTGCATCGCGATCCGAAATGATGGATGTGGGCACCCCGTGCCTCGAAACAACTTCTTTACGATAGACGTCTGCGAGAGTGGAGAACTTATCCGTTTCCTTTATAGCCAGAAAGTGTGCAGACTTGGTGAGTCGATCCACGATCACCCATATGGTATCATTCCCCCGCTGGGATCTAGGTAAGCCCGTAACGAAATCCATGGAAATTTCTTCCCATTTCCATTGCGGTATCTTGGGTTGCTGAAGTAGGCCCGCTGGTTTCTGATACTCCACTTTGACCTTTGCACAAGTCAAACACTTGCTAACGTAAGTAGCGATGTGGGCCTTCATACTAGGCCACCAATATGTTGTTCTGATGTCGTGGTACATTTTATCCGACCCTGGATGTACCGAGTAGCGAGACTTGTGAGCTTCGTCCATTACCAGCTCTCGTAAACCGCCAAAAAGTGGGACCCAAACACGCCCCGTTACATAGTAGGCGCCGTCTTCCTTTTGTTCCATTCGTTGCCTTGAGCCGCGTAAGGCTTCAGCCTTGACGTTTTCGGGTTTTAAAGCTTCTATCTGAGCAGTTCGTATCTGTGCAGGAAGACTGGACTGAATAGCGAGCTGCAAAGCTCGTACGCGTCTAGGTAAAGTGTCTTTCCGACTGAGAGCGTCAGCCACAACATTGGCTTTGCCTGGATGGTACTTGATGGCGCATCCGTAATCGTTGAGTAGTTCAACCCATCGTCGCTGACGCATGTTCAATTCCTTCTGCCTGAAGATATGCTCGAGACTCCTGTGATCGGTGTAAATTGTGCACTTGGTACCGTACAGGTAGTGTCGCCATATCCTAAGTGCAAAAACAACAACTCCCAGCTTTAAATCGTGCGTCGTGTAGTTCCGTTCATGAATCTTAAGTTGGCGTGAAGCGTAAGCAATAACCTTGTCGCTCTGCATTAACACACATCCAAGACCCTGAATGGATGCATCACAATAAACCACGAAGTCGTCTGTGCCCTCTGGCAAAGAGAGGATAGGTGCGCTGCAAAGTCTATCCTTTAGGTGCTGAAAAGCAGTTTCCTGCGTGTTGCCCCAACGGTAGGTGACACCCTTCTGTGTCAGTAGTGTAAGCGGCTGAGCAATCTTTGAAAAGTCTTTAATAAATCGTCTGTAGTAACCCGCCAAACCCAAGAATTGGCGTATTTCCGTTGGTGTACGCGGTGCAGGCCAGTTCTTGATCGAATCTACCTTGGATGGATCGACATGAATCCCATCCCTGTTCACCACATGGCCTAAGAAGTGGACTTCACGAAGCCAGAAGTCGCATTTGGAAAACTTGGCGTACAATTGTTCCTTTCGAAGAAGTTCCAAGATCAATCGCAGATGATGTTCGTGCTCCTCCTGACTCTTGGAGTAAATCAGTATGTCATCGATGAAGACAATCACAAACTTGTCTAAGTACGGCTTGCACACCCTGTTCATCAGGTCCATAAATACGGCAGGCGCGTTCGTTAGCCCGAATGGCATGACTAGAAACTCGTAGTGACCGTAGCGAGTTCTGAAAGCGGTTTTGGAGACGTCCTCATCCCGGACTCTCAGCTGATGATAACCTGACCTCAGGTCTATCTTCGAATAGTAGCACGACCCTTGCAACTGGTCGAATAAATCATCTATGCGTGGAAGAGGATAACGGTTCTTCCCCGTCACCTTGTTAAGTTCCCTGTAGTCTATACACATCCTGAAGGTACCGTCCTTCTTTTTCACAAATAGTACTGGAGCTCCCCATGGCGAAGAGCTTGGACGAATGAAGCCCTTTTCCAAGAGCTCTTGTAGCTGCTTTGACAGTTCCTCCCATTCTGTTGGAGCTAGACGATATGGTGCGCGAGCTATGGGTGCTGCTCCTGGAGCGAGCTCGATTTGAAATTCGACTTGACGGTGAGGCGGTAAGCCAGGTAAGTCTTCAGGAAACACCTGAGGGTAGTCGCGTACAACTGGAATATCCTCCAGTTTCTTTTCCTTCACTGATGCATCTGAAACGAGTGCCAAGATTGCGGTGTGACCCTTCCGCAACATTTCTGAGCCTTCAAGAAAGAGATGATGCCAACCACAGCACCACTCTTGTCGCCTTGAACTTCGAGAGGTTCTTATCCAGAACGAGGAATGCGAACAATCTTTTCTCTGCATAGGATTTCTGCTTGCTGTTGCTGCTGGCGATTCTGATTTGCAGGCCGTGGGCTCCTGAATCCTTAGCTTCATGGCCCATCTTGAGACACCTCTGGCAACGTCCCTCGTTGCACTAACCACTGTGGTGTCTGTTGCATTTGTTACACAGTGGGTGAATTCCCTGATATCCACCCTGTCCCTAATCACCAGAAGTTGGCTGACTCGGCTCTGGTGATTACTATTCTTGCGCTGCTGCTGTGCTTGAGACTGAACGGTAGCGGAACCCTTGCTGGAATACCCATCCCATTTCCGCTTGTTGTCACTAGTAGTAGCGGGAGTAGCAGAAGTGATAGTTGTAGTAATAGCGCTGATACAACTAGGCAGCCTGTTCCGTTCCACTGCCTGATCCGTGAGGCGGTGAGCAAGACACTGAATGTCTTGGTTATTGTCGAGGTTAGCCGATGCAGCATGGTTCTAAATCTCTGAGGCTAGACCCTTGAGGTACAATTCGATACGCTTGCTTGGAGGGTCCACCATGGTTGGACACAAGATGGCCAGTTCGTTTGACCGTTTCGTATGAGCTTCTATTTCTGACCCCGTCATTTTCAAATGGTAAAGCTCCACTTCCAACTTGTGGATGTCATCTCGCGTGCAGTATTCCCTTTTAATGCGTTCTTTGAATTCGTTCCAGGGGGTGGCGTTAGCAGCTGCCAACCCGAGTATTTGTACTTGCGCGTTCCACCAGGTTAGCGCGATTCCTTCCAAAGTACCAGTGGCGTACTTGACCCTGCGAGCCTCAGGGCATTCACACATCTCGAATACTGACTCGAGCTCCTCAAACCAATGGAGTAGTCCCACTGCTCCTTCTGTGCCACTGTATGTGCTTGGACGACAGTCCATGAAGTTCTTGAATGTGTAGACAGGTTGCTGTGCGTTCTGACCCGTTACGCGAGAAAGATAGGTCAAGGTTAAGCGCGAGAGTTGGGTCACGAGAGTAGGATCTAACATCCTAGGATAGGTTTGGAATAGCAGGTTATACCTCCTGCTTGTGCGGCTGCAAGCGCCGCAGCAACTTGTTCGTTAATGAGAGCTGTCAACTGGGCTTGAGTCATGTTAACATGTCCAGACATGATCGAGTAGTAAAAGTAGCGTACGTGAGAATGGTTCGCGAGTAGTGCGATGACAGAAAAGTGTAAGCACGTAAGTGTTCTCATGTAATAAAGTCATGTGTATCTAAGCGTAATACGAGCAAAGTTCTATATAGTTCTAGCATGCAGGTAATAAACATAAACCATATTACCTAGAATGTCGAGTCTTGCACGTGGAGCGAAGCGTCGTTGTGGATTGTTGAGAGCACTGTTCTGGTTATAGTCTGGTTTTAATAAAAATGTTTTCCCATATTAAAACCGAGTTCTCTATAACCAATGGCTCTGATACCAATCTGTCACACCCCCAAAATCCCACACGCGGAGTACCACCGCTTGGAGGCGTGACGTGACCAGGATCAAGCCATCAATCGTATTGAACATAGCATAATATAAATAAGATAGTTCGTAAAACCCAATTCAATATAATTGATGTTCTAAACCAAACATAGTATCAATAGCGGAAGCATAATAATGTAAACCCAAAGTAAATCATAAGTTCGAATATTCGAAATGTTAAACATAGTGTTCATGATCTGTGCTCCACAACGACCCGCTCCTCCTTGTGCAAGCTCCATATGATACCTAAGGTCCTGCAAGGCATGCAGCAGAGAGTCAACAACTAGTTGAGCGAGTTCACAGAAAATAAGTTCGTAATAGGAATGAGTATGTTCATCTAGTTGGGGGCTTCCCATGCATGTATGTACTAATGGTGGGGGTTTCCCATTGCATTGTATATAAATATTAATAGTGGGGGATTCCCACGTTTATCTTTACTAATGGGGTTTCCCATTATGGTACTTACTAGACTATTTGCAACCATGTGTTCTTCTTAAACCGAGAACAGGAATACGTACAAGGTCACGTAGGATTTACGTGAGTGCCCTTCCCCGAGGACAGTGGTACGTGTGGGGTTTACGTAGGATTTACGTAAGTGTCCTTCCGACCCGGAAGACAGTAGTAGGTATTAGTTTACGTAGGTTTTACGTAAGTGTCCTCCCGACCCGGGAGACAATGGTAGATACTAGTTTACGTAGGTTTTACGTAAGTGTCCTGACTATCCTGAGGACGATGGTCTATAGTCTAGCAATAGCGTAAGTACGAGTAATCATCCATGTCAAATAATCCAACCCAATTCCCAACCCGGGAATCCCATGCCTTGGCTGTGTGAACTCACCTTGGTTTGCTCGGTATGCTAAGTATGTGCTCAAAGTAAATCAATCACGTCCTAGAGTATGCATGTACACAATCAGTTTGAATTCATACAGTTCACGTATAAGCATAATCAATGATCATCAAGTAGTACACATCACTAATCAACATCACACAAGTCATGCATAGTGTTTAACATCAGTTAGTTAACTCAGTCAACACTTAACAGAATTAAATCAGTTTACTGTGCAGGTTATCCAAGTTGGCGAAACAGAAGTTGGCGAATCACATACTTGGCGAAACACATGTTTGACGAAACACTTGTGTTTCGTCAACTACCCTTTGGCGAAATAGGGGTTCTATTTCGTTAAAGACCTTTGGCGAAATACATTTTCTAATTCGTCGACATCCTTGGCGAAACACATTCTGTTTCGCCAAGACTTCCAATTCGTCAAACATTCACATTCGTTAAGCAGCAGTTACGTCAACATGTCAGTTACCGAAAATCATGCAGTCAATTACAGAACTTATCACAGAAACCCTAATCATGGTTAATAGCCGTCATCATCATCATCATCATACAGTAAATCATATAACACAGAAAATCATCATCAAATCAATACACGAATTCATTGATACTACTAGGGCTAATACATGCATTCATTTAGCAATCGTTTGAGACCTAACTGGTGGCATCGCAACTGTATTTATCAAACCGCAATCATCAGTTGGGTTTAGTCTAGAATATCAAGCCCTATGTATCAACCGATCAATCCGTTCAACAATCTAATCTTAGCATAAAATCCGTAATCTATAAGTCTATATCATAACAACAACAATTTATCAATAAATCATGAGCATAAGCACTACATCAGAAATCAGTTTACAACAATTCCAAACCATCAATCAATACGAGTAGAAAATACTAACCGCGACAAAGGAATGTTAACAAGGTTGAATTGGGACCTCAGGAACACAAGTTTGCCGTCACACACACACACAGGAGTTCTAGGGTTTTCTGTTTTGCCAAAGTTGTGAAACAGGAGGTCGTTCCACGTTTTAAACACATACAGACGATTTGGGCCCGTAATGGGCTTTGGCGAATTAGATGGGCCGGCGAAACAAGCTTTGTTTCGTTAAGAGTGGGCTGGCGAAACAGGATTGGCGAAACAGGTTTCCTGTTTCGTCGAATGGTTCTTGGCGAATCAAAATTCTGATTCGTTGAGATGTTTGTTGGTGAAACGCTCTAAGTGTTTTACAATAATCCATGTTATTCTCATAACAATAAGCCACATATGTGCACAATCATAACACGTTTCAATAAAACATAGCATGCATGATTACCAGTCAATCAGTCAAACAACTACACAGTCAAAGTTAACGGTCAAGGTCAACGTGCATTTAAAGTCGAAAGGTCGAGTTGTCACAAAACCCCCAAACGGGTCAAAATGAATTACGCGCGTAGCTTGGGTGTTTGCCACGTAATTCACAAAACTTATGTATCCAAGATAGATATTTTTAGTTAAATACCTTGGTCTAAGAATTTTGATTAGCTAGAATCAAGTTTGGGAGGTCGTAAATACAAACGGGTCAAATGTTAATTTTGAACAATAAGCCGAATACTTAGAAATCCAGAATTTTATTAGTTTGAATGTTGGATTTTAACTCCATAAGGTGGAGAATCAAATTACAATTGCGTAGGAAGAAACGCTATGTCAAACGGACGAGCGGATTGAAAGATACGAAAGGTTTCGTGTAAAAAAAACGGCAAAATGGGAGTTCTGATACAGGGGCCACCGTAAGTTACGGTGGAGTTGAAAGCATTACGGCAGCTGCCTACTGATCTACGGTAGGGGCATGTTATACCAGGGGCCACCGTAACTTACGGTGCCCACCGTAAGTTACGGTGGAGGCCAGTTTCAAATCCTTGTTTTTGGGATCAAGATACCCATGTTGGAATTTCTCGATTTCCTTATTTAATTCGATTATTCGACCCAATCACCCTTGTTGTACTAGTTATTTAATTATCAAAACTAACTTTTAAGTTGGTTTTGATCTCAGGTGAATGTCAAGAGTCCCGGATGAAGATCAAGCATCGAGCAAGAACCGAACACGCGTTAAATGAAGCTTCCGCAAGTTGTTTCGTCGTTATTCTAAAACGATGAATTAAATTACATTATGTTGTTTTGCTTTCAAGTTTAGTAAAGTTTTAATAAACCCGTAATTGAGCATGAATGTTTAAATATTAATACTCAGTAATTTGCGATTATTTACAGAAATCACTAAATAAAATTTATGGTTGTTACAAGTTGGTATCAGAGCCCCGGTTTAAGGGATTCAAGTATGGTGTGGAATCAACTTGTTGTTTTACAGGTACTGAGAAATCAACTTTAGTGGTGATTAATCCTTACTCTGTTTTTCAACGACGAACAAACGATCAGTATCAACTATTTTGAGCTGAACTATTTACGTCAAAATGATTGTTAAATCAAATTTGACTGTCCAAGCTCTGATACCAATTGTTGGATCTGAGTTTCTTTTTGATTGTATTTTGTGTTTGAAGTTAAGATGAAAATGGATGAGTTGTGCAGCGGAATTAAAATGAAAACAAACTTTGCATACAATCAAATGAGAGTAATACTTTAATCAAACATCTTTTACACAAAGAACTGAATGATTGAATTTAATTTCAACAACGATTACAAAGATAGATGTATGAATGAAAACTCCCCCTCAGCCCCAGCTCAGTAGTTTGTTCGTGCAAAGAAGACGAATGATATGAAGAGCTAATAGAACAGTACAAAGTACTGAACTATTTATAGGCACTTGCAAACTACTGAGCATCTTTGCTGACGTCACCATGAAAGTGACATCTAACCTCCTAACAAACTCTAACCTCTGATCTATACAGACACTGCTTGTGTTAACTACTGCTAATACATTCTATTACAAGACAGACTTTAGAACAGCTGCTGCAACCTTCTACTGCTGTGAACCCAGCAGCACTTGTCCGGATCAGCAGTGCTTGACTCAAGGCAGTAGATTGAATCAGCAGGACTTTAGTCTTCCATCAGATCTTTAGTTGAGTAGCAGTTATGAGTCAGCAGTTTGGTAAGATCAGCAGATAGGAGGTCATCAGTAGTTGTAATCACTTTCAAGGGGAGAGATTTGTATATCAGCATCTGCTTATTCAGAATCCACTGTTCTGATCCAGTTTTGGCTTTAATTATCTGTTCCTCTGATAGGGTTCAATCCCAACAATCTCCCCCTGGAACAGATAATGCCAAAACCCTTCATTATTTGTGGATATTTTATTGCCTCATTAACAGCTCCCTTATCTGACCTTTAAATTGTAATTCAAAGTCAAGGGCATCTGTATCTTCATCATCCCTGCTAAGTGGAAGATCAAGGAGATCCTGCAAATCTTCAAGACTCAGGCCAAGAGCTTGTTCCCTTGATATTTTCTCCACTTCTCCACCAGACCTGAGCAAAGTCAATACGCAGGTCTGTTTGTCAGTTGCCTACTTTTGTATTTTTGAGCCTGGTGGGTTTCTTGGGAGGTGTTTATTTGCAGAAGTATTTGGTGAGGCTGGCCTGTTCATTACTGGCTGAGCAGTGGTAGCAGAGTTTTCCTGTTCAAGTTCTTCTTTTAACGTTCTTAACAAGCCTTCTTTTAAAACAGCATTTCCAGTAAGAATTTCTTGAACAGTTTCAGCTCCTAACTGGCTTTGTGTCCTTCTTTTGTAGATGGCATTACCAGCTGGAGCAGTGGCTCTCCTGATTTGCAGCTTTGATGGTCCTTTTGAAACCGCTGCTTCAGGGTAGTCAGGTTTTTGAGGAATTTTTGGATCTTTCTTTCTTAATTCCTCCAACCTTTTGTAGGTTGACCTGACCAAATCTTTTTTCCATCTAGCAACTTGTCTTTTGGTGCCAAATTCAGCAACAACCAGTTCTTCTTTCATTCTCTTTAGTTCCAACTGCTTTTCAGGTACATTTCTTTTGAACTTTGCCCAATCAGGAGGAGTGTGAGTGACTTTCCTTTTTATCATATCTTGAATTCTGGCTGCTTCAGTTCAAGCTCTAGAACAGTCCACTCTTTGTACATGTGTCTCTCTCCTTTGTATTTCTTGTAAAACATAATGCTTACAATGTAGTCTTTCTTCAAAGTTTCAGCTGCTCTTTCTGAAATTTGTTGATTGACATTCTTTGCAAAACGTTCTAGGTGTGACATCTCGTATTTTCAATCTTTCCATTTTTGGCAAGACTACTTGTACTTTCTATTTTTGTAAGTTGTACCTTCGTGGTATTTGTTTCAAATTCCAAATTGTACTCGAGACTTGAAATCATAATGAAAATGCATGATTTTATCCATATTTGTGTTTGAATGTTGTGTATTGTTGAAACAATTGAAACACGTTGAAACTATGTTAAACACGTAAAAACAGTGAAATCACATCTTAATCTCAGCTCTTAAATTCATCATTGCCAAGAGATTACCCTAAACCGTTCAAAAATTGGGAATTTATACGCTAATTCGGTAAAAATATTGAAATTTGGGTTAAAAATGATTATTATATTATTTTATTAATATTTTAGATAAATAAAATAACAATTTAAATTAAATAAATAATCATTTTCTGAATTTTTATTGATTTTAGGCATTTTCGTTAACTAAACTAACCCCGTTGGTGAAAACCCGGTTAAATAAGACTAACCAGGTTAAGTTTACTAAAGGGCAGCACTAACTGAGTCAGAAAACTCAGTTAGTGGCTAACCCAGTTAGTTAAACTAACTGATATAAAAAAAAGGGATTAAATCCCAAGTAAATGCGTGACCCGGGTTTCGAACCCGCGACCTTCAGTACAGCAAACAGAAACTTAACCAGTCGGTCGGGTATACCACATCCGAAAGAATTTGGATCCTAATTCTATTTAACGTGTATTAAATGCTGAATTTGAATCAAAACAATAACCGCCAGTGACTATTCATTGTCTTCTCCGATTGATAATTGATCGGACCCGACCCTTCATAACTCACCGGAAAACCGGTGACCTTCCGGTTCTTGAAACCGTCGGCCACCGTATCGTTATAAAACCCGAGCAACCCTTCCTCACTTTTGTTCCTTTCACTCTCATTCTCGGCTCACGAAATCACAACCAAACCAAACGCAAACCCGGAACCCGACTTCATCTTCGTTCGCCGGAGAAGCCGTCTCGTCGCCGGAACGCCTGAGTCTCCGCCGCTGACCACCACCCGCCACCGTCGTCGCACCGGTAAACACTTCCGACCCGTCTTTCTTTTCCGATCGTGATAATTATTACAGTAACTGTTATATTATTATTAATATTATTATTATTATTATATTATTAAAACTAGGTTAATTATATTATATATTAATATATAAATCAGGTTTATATTTGTTAATATATGATTCTTAATAATAAAATAAAATCAGATATATTTATTTAGAAAACAGATTTACTATTTATATTTATTATTTACTATTATAAATAAAACAGAATTTTATTTTTCTGAAATTTATTTATTTCAGTTCTAATTATAAAAAAATCAGAAATATTATTTATTTATTTATATCTGAAATATTACTTAAATCAGATTTATTTAATTATTAAACTAATTAGATTTACAATTATTATTTTATTATTAAAACAGATTTATTATTTCAGAATTTATATTATTTCAAAATTTTATTTCTTATTTATTTAATTCAGAAATTTTTATTATTTTCAGAATTATATATATATTTCAGAATTATTATTGATTAAATCAGAATTATTATTTTTGTTATTTATATAAACAGAATTATTATTTTATATGCATCAGAATTATTGTTTATATATATTAAATCAGAATTTTTAAATTAATAAAAACAGAATTTATATTGCATTTATTTATTAATTCCATAATCTATTATTTAATTTTTTTGATTTATTATCTTATTTTATATAACTAGAATTTTATAAATAGATTTATTATTTATAGAATTGTTAATTGATACTAGATTATTTGTTTAAGATTGTTAATCTAAAATAATTATATACATATTTAAATTTTTATTTATTTAATCCAACATTTTGGAAATTCTATTTGTGATGTTTTGGTAAGATTAGTATTTATTTTACCTATTTAATTGTCATATTATAATTCCCAAAATTCCCAATATTTAACAAAATCCTTCCAACTTAATAGGGTAATCTTCTTGTGCACGCCTCTTGGGAAATCTATTATTCTATTATTCTATCTTATTCCAAGAATACGCAACGCACTCTAAGGTGAGTATACATGACCCATTTTCCATTTTACACTTTTGGGTGTAGTATGCATTTCCTATATCAAAACACACTATGTTAAACATTTTTGCACTATCTATCCACATTCTTGTGAATCTATTTGACTCATGTTAATCATGTTATGCTAATGTTAAACATTTATGGCTGTGTGTTCATTAACTTTGCAAGCCTCCCCTAACAATGGCAGCGCTGTAGGTTGTAACGCCCCTCCCGTAATATTATGGGTATTGTTAGGATTTTTAACTCTATGTTACCACCCTTTCGAGGGTTAGGCTATGTTAATTGCGTTAAACTATGGTTTGAACACATAGTTTCATCGTTACGAGTATAACTGTTAATATGAATTCAAGTATTCACGTGGACTAGATCCTGTTAAACTATTTTAACTCTATTATGCTATGTACAAACTTATATACTCGCCAGCATTATTTGTTGACTTTATTTTAAATGCATACTGAAGGGTGATGATACAAGAAGTGAAGAAATAAATAGGATGGCTTAGAAACCCACCTACGAAATAAACTTGTTTAATGTTATGTTATTTCTTTTGAGACTTTGTATGAAACTTTGAATTATTAATAAATGGAATTTTAATTATTGTCACATTTAGTGTTATGATGTCTTTGAACAGTTTGTACGTCTCATCCCGATGTTTCCGCCATCGGTTGGGGTGTGACAGATTGGTATCAGAGCCATAACTATAGGGAATTAGGTAGAATTCCTATACTTTACCCTAGTCTATAGTAGGAGTACTCTGATACCAGATTGGTATCAGAGCCATAACTATAGGGAATTAGGAATGCCTTGCTTTGCCTAGTCTATAGTTTAGGAGCTTTCTCATTTATTTGCTGTTAAAGACATTATTCCTTTCTCTCTTCCTTGCTTCCCTCTATTCTTTTGGACTTCTAATATACAAGCCTTTCCTAAGGCTAACACAATACACACATGGAAGCTTTGAAGACACTCTTACAACACAATCGAAATGATTCATCAAGATAGGGGTGATTCCCACACTTGGTGATGATTTTCACTCATCTATACTTTGATTTTTTGCACGAAATCTACCCTCAAGTTAGGAGTGATATCCAAACCTTGTTGGGAGTTTTCCTTTTCATATTCTAGTGGACCCTCATTCTTGGATGAGTACCAACCACATTAGGGTACGATGTTATCAAGTTAGAGGTGAAACTCGCATCTTTTTAACTAGTCCCATTCCTTGATTTTCGATCTCGCCAAAGTTTCGATTTTCCCAATCGATTAAGGACGTGTAGTAACTGGAAGGACAAACATCGTTAGTCGCTCCTCGATGAGAGTGTTTGTCTATTAGGTCAAAGCACGTCTCCTTAATTCGAAAAGGATTTCGATTCACTTTGGAATAGTCTATGTTACGTTCCGTGACACTCCATGTTTTTATGATGAATCTCTTTTTATGTTATCTCAATTATCATGTGATTTACATTTTGAGCGTTATCTTCATTTCAAGTTTGGGAACACGAAGCACGTTATTATCGCAATCTAAAACAATTAATAATTACTCCTTCGTGAACAAACTAAATTTATCTTGCTTTCATTATACATGATATTCTATGTGTAACACTATGTTATTCTATGTGCAATACTATGCTATTCTATGTGAAACTATTTGGCAATTCATGTGAAAAACAATGTGCTATGTGATGCATACATGAAATCAATTTTCCTAAACAAAAACATTATGATCAAAGTCTCATTTATTTCCCTCTTTTTGAATCATTAGATGTCATCTTTTCAAAAGTTTTCCTCTTAGATTTCGAGGACGAAATCTCCTAAAGTAGGGGAGACTGTGACATCTCGTATTTTCAATCTTTCCATTTTTGGCAAGTCTACTTGTACTTTCTATTTTTGTAAGTTGTACCTTCGTGGTATTTGTTTCAAATTCCAAATTGTACTCGAGACTTGAAATCATAATGAAAATGCATGATTTTATCCATATTTGTGTTTGAATGTTGTGTATTGTTGAAACAATTGAAACACGTTGAAACTATGTTAAACACGTAAAAACAGTGAAATCACATCTTAATCTCAGCTCTTAAATTCATTATTGCCAAGAGATTACCCTAAACCGTACAAAAATTGGGAATTTATACGCTAATTCGGTAAAAATATTGAAATTTGGGTTAAAAATGATTATTATATTATTTTATTAATATTTTAGATAAATAAAATAACAATTTAAATTAAATAAATAATCATTTTCTGAATTTTTATTGATTTTAGGCATTTTCGTTAACTAAACTAACCCCGTTGGTGAAAACCCGGTTAAATAAGACTAACCAGGTTAAGTTTACTAAAGGGCAGCACTAACTGAGTCAGAAAACTCAGTTAGTGGCTAACCCAGTTAGTTAAACTAACTGATATAAAAAAAGGGATTAAATCCCAAGTAAATGCGCGACCCGGGTTTCGAACCCGCGACCTTCAGTACAGCAAACAGAAACTTAACCAGCCGGTCGGGTATACCACATCCGAAAGAATTTGGATCCTAATTCTATTTAACGTGTATTAAATGCTGAATTTGAATCAAAACAATAACCGCCAGTGACTATTCATTGTCTTCTCCGATTGATAATTGATCGGACCCGACCCTTCATAACTCACCGGAAAACCGGTGACCTTCCGGTTCTTGAAACCGTCGGCCACCGTATCGTTATAAAACCCGAGCAACCCTTCCTCACTTTTGTTCCTTTCACTCTCATTCTCGGCTCACGAAATCACAACCAAACCAAACGCAAACCCGGAACCCGACTTCATCTTCGTTCGCCGGAGAAGCCGTCTCGTCGCCGGAACGCCTGAGTCTCCGCCGCTGACCACCACCCGCCACCGTCGTCGCACCGGTAAACACTTCCGACCCGTCTTTCTTTTCCGATCGTGATAATTATTACAGTAACTGTTATATTATTATTAATATTATTATTATTATATTATTAAAACTAGGTTAATTATATTATATATTAATATATAAATCAGGTTTATATTTGTTAATATATGATTCTTAATAATAAAATAAAATCAGATATATTTATTTAGAAAACAGATTTACTATTTATATTTATTATTTACTATTATAAATAAAACAGAATTTTATTTTTCTGAAATTTATTTATTTCAGTTCTAATTATAAAAAAATCAGAAATATTATTTATTTATTTATATCTGAAATATTACTTAAATCAGATTTATTTAATTATTAAACTAATTAGATTTACAATTATTATTTTATTATTAAAACAGATTTATTATTTCAGAATTTATATTATTTCAAAATTTTATTTCTTATTTATTTAATTCAGAAATTTTTATTATTTTCAGAATTATATATATATTTCAGAATTATTATTGATTAAATCAGAATTATTATTTTTGTTATTTATATAAACAGAATTATTATTTTATATGCATCAGAATTATTGTTTATATATATTAAATCAGAATTTTTAAATTAATAAAAACAGAATTTATATTGCATTTATTTATTAATTCCAGAATTTATTATTTAATTTTTTTGATTTATTATCTTATTTTATATAACTAGAATTTTATAAATAGATTTATTATTTATAGAATTGTTAATTGATACTAGATTATTTGTTTAAGATTGTTAATCTAAAATAATTATATATATATTTAAATTTTTATTTATTTAATCCAACATTTTGGAAATTCTATTTGTGATGTTTTGGTAAGATTAGTATTTATTTTACCTATTTAATTGTCATATTATAATTCCCAAAATTCCCAATATTTAACAAAATCCTTCCAACTTAATAGGGTAATCTTCTTGTGCACGCCTCTTGGGAAATCTATTATTCTATTATTCTATCTTATTCCAAGAATACGCAACGCACTCTAAGGTGAGTATACATGACCCATTTTCCATTTTACACTTTTGGGTGTAGTATGCATTTCCTATATCAAAACACACTATGTTAAACATTTTTGCACTATCTATCCACATTCTTGTGAATCTATTTTGACTCATGTTAATCATGTTATGCTAATGTTAAACATTTATGGCTGTGTGTTCATTAACTTTGCAAGCCTCCCCTAACAATGGCAGCGCTGTAGGTTGTAACGCCCCTCCCGTAATATTATGGGTATTGTTAGGATTTTTAACTCTATGTTACCACCCTTTCGAGGGTTAGGCTATGTTAATTGCGTTAAACTATGGTTTGAACACATAGTTTCATCGTTACGAGTATAACTGTTAATATGAATTCAAGTATTCACGTGGACTAGATCCTGTTAAACTATTTTAACTCTATTATGCTATGTACAAACTTGTATACTCGCCAGCATTATTTGTTGACTTTATTTTAAATGCATACTGCAGGGTGATGATACAAGAAGTGAAGAAATAAATATGATGGCTTAGAAACCCACCTACGAAATAAACTTGTTTAATGTTATGTTATTTCTTTTGAGACTTTGTATGAAACTTTGAATTATTAATAAATGGAATTTTAATTATTGTCACATTTAGTGTTATGATGTCTTTGAACAGTTTGTACGTCTCATCCCGATGTTTCCGCCATCGGTTGGGGTGTGACACTAGGGAACTGACTTGTGTGAGCAGATATTGGTAATATCTTGATACTTCTTTGTCAGATTTCCCTTGTGTGTTTCTTTTCGAGATATCCTCTGCTTGCTTGGCCTTTATCTTCAAATATTCTTCAATGTTTTTGGGCCAGGGATATCCTTTGATTGAAGGCAAACTCCTTTTGGCAGGGTCATCCTCAGTATAAAAGGATTTTATTTCTTCTCTAACTGCTTCCAGTTCAAGAGGAAATTGAACACCTGCAGGAGGTAAAGGCTTGTGCATTGGAATAGAAGAGAGTGGAACTGGTTTTGGTATATTGACAAGAGCTAAAGGTTTTGAAGATGTTGGGGATGGTGAAGTGACATCATCTTTAGGAATTAGCCTTCTCCTCTTTATTTGAGAAGGGACTAATGATGTTTTGGATGGAAAGGTGGTTGTAGTGGCAGTGGTTTGTGATAGACTAATAGTTGTTGAAACAACTGGTGTTCCAACTACTGTTGTCTTTACAGCAGAAGTTATAACAACTATTGTCTTCTGTCTTTTGACAGGAGGTGATCGTGATTTTGGTGGTGATGGAGGTAAAGCATTGGATGTAGTGTGTGTTGAAGTGGTGTGTGTTGAAGTGGGAACAGATGTTGAAACTACTGAAGTACCAACAGCAGCTGATACACCAGGAGTTACAACAGCTGTTTTAGGTGGTGGTTTTTTAGCAGACTTTGAACGTCTGACCGGAATGGATTTGGGTAGCCTTACTTTTCTAGTAGGCTTCTTCTTTTCATCAATGAGATTTTCATCATCTCTTGACCCTGAAGTACCCTGATCCGGATAATCCACCCTGGCTTTCTTTTTGGCCTCTCTATCCCTTTTTACACATGCAAGTGCTTCTGCAAGTGCATTTGTGGTCACATCAATTTTCTTACTCCCATCTGGCAAAGGAATATGTTTGGTCATATTGGAATTTTCTGGTGCGAGGTAGAGACCATCTGTTATTCCTTTCCTTCTCCATTCCTGAATTTTCTCCCCCTTTTTGGCATTATCTTCGGGGAGTTGATCAATGAAGAACACTGGTGGAGGAGCAGTGCCAGTGGAGTGCAAGATCTGAGTTTTGAGAGCCTTTAGATCAGCCTGAGTGTCTTTGTACCTAGACTCCATAGCATTTCTCAATTGTTGAACATGTTTTTCATGTTGCTGATCTGCTATGTGTGCTTGATGATGGAGAAAAGGTTGAAATAGATTCCAGAGCTCATTTGTAGCAGGTGCCTGTTGGAAAGCAGGTGCTTGAGGTGGAACAGCAGTGGATTGTACCTTTTGTACTTGTAACAACTGTTGTAGCATATCTTTGAGTTCTGCAACAGAGTTATCAAGTTTTTCAACACGAGCCGTCAATTTCTGGTACTTTAAACCATCACCCAATTTAATGGGAGCATCTGATTTCCCACTAACAGTGGTTTTATCAGTGGTAGAAGTAGGGAGTTTACTCCAAACCTTAACCACTGATGCCCCTTTTTCTTGGTACTGGGGTCTTCTTCCTTCAACACTTGACAACCTTTTGATGTTGCCAGTAGGATAAATAAATCCACTGGTGGTTGGCAGAGGTGCTATAAAAGGAATTGCCTCTAAGGAAGTCTTATTGATGTAACCACTGTCCAACTATAAACCTGTAGGTTCAACAGTTGTAGTGGCTGCTTCACTTGGATTACCACAAAGAGTTACTTGTAACTCAATGGGTGTAACCTCCTCAGGTTGTGTTGGTGGGTTAGTAATGAATGATACAGCAGGCTCAGTCAGTTGTAGAGGTATATTCTCATTGACAGGTGATTGAGAAGGATTGAGTAATGCCTGGTTCAAATCAATTGCATCCAACAGTAGTTGTGTTTTTGGTGGAATTGAGGATGTGATGGTAGGTGTAGAAATCAGATTTGCTCCGGGCATTGAGCTGTGGATGATGGAGACGAGTGTATCCAGAGCATCATGATGTGGTGGCCCTTTGTGTACAACCTGTTCTTTTTGTGAAGAAGCAGGAGGAGTTATGGTTATGGGTTGAGATATCTGTACCAACTGCTGTGAGGAAGAAGCAGCAGTGGTTTCTTGTGACATTTGTGCTGTCACAGGCACTAACTCTGGTATCTCATCCTCCAGAGTTACCATTTTGATTGGTTTGGGGGGTTTTTGATTTTTCTTTTTGTAAAGCTTTTTGGGTTTTGTAGGTGTGGGTTTCAAAACAGTTGGTCTGCTGCTTTGATCACCTAGAGCAGTAGGCTCAGCAGCAGATACCTGAGGAGCAGTGGTGGCTGCTAAATTCTGCTCAGGTACCCCTGCTTGTGTTTTGCAAGGTGCTAACATTCGTGAAAAAGTTTCAGATGTTAGGCAGTTTATTGCAGTTATTTCACCTTGGTTTATTAGAGCTAAATCGTCCTTACTGAATTTCTTTTGAAAATAATAGCTTAAAAACCTTGGAAATAGTAAGAATGATTTGCTTTCAACATTATTAACCAAATCTTTAAAGATTTCCTGAGAATAATTATAATTTTCTTCTTGAAGAATTGCATATCCAGATTTTGAATCTTTATAGGGATCTCATTAAAAGAAGTGGTTTTGTTTGAAACACATAGGAGGAGGGTATGAAATAGAAATCGTGGTGCAGGAGGAAAATAACCTTTTTCTAAGGTTAGTTTCTTCATCATTGTGGCTTCATACCCTCTTTCAATGAAGTCAAAGTGCAACTCGTTTTTAGTGAAGGAAGTTTTACCTGCCTGGTCATCGAGTTGAAAGACTTCGGAGATGGATTGTGGTGTAATGTGGACAGCTTTACCTTTTATGGAAGATTGGATTGCAGTTGTAATGTCTCCTTGATTTTCAAGGGTTGCATTCTTCCAAAATTCCCTTTGGGTCGCCAAGTAGATGGGTGCGTCGGCGGTGAGCAAAGTTTTGTACTTTGATTTTGCCATGATGGTGATAATGGAATCGAAAACATCTGTGGTTCCTGGTTTTGTGAGAAGACCCAGGAGATTGTGAGATTTTTTTAATGGAATTTCAGTGGTAGTTGCCTTTTGAGAGGCTGTTTTCGATGATTTTGATGAGGGTTTTGCAGAGAGCTTCGATTTTGTCATTTTTGAAACGAAACGATCGAAGAAATTTGTGAGAAATGAGAAGAAAAACTGCTTTGAGAAGAGAATTTTTAAGAATTCAATTCGACAGAAAAACCCTGTTTTGATGGTGAGTGGGGATGTTATAGGAAAGAGAGTGAATGCTGACGTGGCAGCCGTTACAAAAGGTCTGACTGCTATGTACTGCCCACGTGACAACCACTAGTGAAAATGAAGGACAGTACTTTTGGTGAAAGCAACTGATGAAAGCAGTGGAAAGGGGGCAGTGGATGATTTTCACTATTAGTGGATAGCATATCAGTGGATAAGACACTGCTTTTGAACAACAGTGGTTATCAAGGAATGAGAGAACAGAGGTTGCCTTTCAGCAGTGGGCAGACTTTTTGAAGTAGAGCAGACTTTTGAACAATCAGTGGTTATGGCAGACTTTTAAGGATTTTAATGAAATTTTCATTTTTAAGCTATTTTTAAGGATGGATTTTTGATTTTCTGAAAACATTTTGTTGCTTTTATTCATAGAAAAACAAGATGTTGCTTGTTATTCCATGTTTAGCATCCCAATCCTAGAGACCAAGCTTTCAAAAGTGGCTGTATCAAGTGCTTTTGTGAGCACATCTGCCAGCTGGTCTTTAGTTGGGACATGATGCAGAGAAATCAAACCTTTTTCATAGCAATCCCTCACAAAGTGATGTCTGATGTCGATGTGCTTTGTGGTAGAATGGGAAACTGGATTTTTGATGATATTTTCTGCTGGCTGGCTGTCCAACATGAGTGGTGTCTTTAAGGCAGTGATACCAAAATCCAGTAACTGATTTTGAAGCCACAGGAGTTGGGCTGTACAGCTTGCAGCAACAATGTATTCAGCCTCAGCAGTGGATGTTGAAACTGCTGCTTGCTTTTTGCTTTTTGCTTTTTGCTTTGCCAAGAGACTAAGCAATCACCTAGAAACTGGCACCCTCCTGAAGTGGACTTCCTTGTGGTGTGACATCCAGCAAAGTTACTGTCTGAAAAACCTGAAAGCTTGATATTCCCATTAGCTGGATACCAGATACCAAGTGTGGGAGCACCTTTTATGTATCTGAGAATCCTTTTTACAGCAATGAGATTTGATTTTCTGGGAGCTGATTGACTTCTTGCACAGACACATGTTGCAAACATGATGTCTGGTCTAGATGCAGTTAGGTACAATAAGGACCCAATCATGCTTCTATAGAGTGTTTGGTCAATCAGCTCATCCTTTTCATCAGACATGACCAGCTTATTTGTGGCCATGGGTGTGCTGCATGGTTTACAATCATTCATATCAAATTTGGTTAAAAGTTCTTTAGCATATTTGCTTTGATGAATGAAAGTTCCATTTTGCAATTGCTGTACTTGGAGACCAAGAAAGCATTGCAGCTCACCCATTGCACTCATTTCAAACTCAGTTGTCATGAGTTCTCTAAACTCTTCACACATTTTGGTACATGTGCTTCCAAAAATAATGTCATCCACATAAATTTGGACAATCATTAAATCTTTCCCTCTCCATTTAAGAAACAGTGTTTTATCAATGGTACCTCTTTTGAAACCATTTGAGAGTAGAAAGTTAGAAAGAGTTTCATACCAGGCTCTAGGTGCTTGTTTCAGGCCATACAAGGCTTTGTTTAGCCTGTAGACATGATCAGGATAAAATGGATCCTCAAAGCCTGGAGGTTAACATACATATACCTCTTCTTGCAATGTACCATAGAGGAAAGCACTTTTGATATCCATCTGAAACACCTTCATGTTGTGGTTGACAGCAAAGGCCAGGAACAGTCTGATAGCTTCCAATCTTGCAACAGGGGCGAATGTTTCATCATAATCAATCCCTTCTTCCTGTCTGTAACCTTGAACCACAAGCCTGGCTTTGTTCTTGACAACAATGCCCCTTTCATCTGTTTTGTTCTTGAAGACCCACTTTGTGCCAATGGGACTAACCTCTTTTGGCAGTGGTACAAGCTCCCATACTTGTTGTCTCTTAAACTGGTGGAGCTCCTCTTGCATGGCTTCTACCCAGCTGTTGTCTTTTAGTGCCTCTTGGTACTTGACTGGCTGATGAAGTGATAGAAAACCAGCAAAAAGACAAATGTTTTGGGTTTGGCTTCTTGTGAGTACCCCTTCATTGATGTTGCCAATGATTTGATCAGGTGGATGAGATCTCAAGAAGATTAAATCTCCTTGGTATGGTATGACGGCATTTGTTGGTGAAGGCTACAAATGTGTATCATCTGAGCTAACCACTGCTGATGACTTTGATGACCCAGCAGTGGCTTCAAAAGGTGGTGGAATGGGTGGTAATGGAGTGGACCACTGCTGACTTTTATCCACTGTTTGAGGGCTTTTGTCAACAGTGTTTGAGGACGTGGAAGCAGTGGTGAATGGGCTACTTTGGTCAACAACTGTTGATGTAGCAGTGGTTGAGCTTTGACAGATGTTTTGAACAACTGGTGCTTTTCCCTTTGTGGCAGACCTTTGAGGGATGATGACTTCATACCCATAGTCTGGTGTTGTATCCTTTGATGGACCTGCACTGTTAGTCTTGACAGCAGTATTTTCAAAAGTGAATTTTTCAAGATCAAACAGTTCAGCAGGATTTGCTGGGATTTTCATTGATGAAAGTTCATTGAACTTTACATCCAAAGTCTCCTCCACTACCTTGGTCCGTACATTGAACACTTTGTAGGCCTTGGCAGTGGTTGAGTATCCCAGAAAATAACCACAATCAATTTTGGCTGCAAATTTTGAAATGGAATCTTTCAAATTCAAAATAAAGCATGGGCAGCCAAATACCTTAAAGTATGAGATTAGTGGTTTGATTTTATACAGAATTTCATAGGCAGTCTTTTTGTGCCTGGGGTTTATTAAAACTCTGTTCTAGACATAGCAAGCAGTGTTTACTGCCTCTGCCCAGAAAGTTAATGGCAAACCTGAATCTGCAAGCATGGTTCTGGCAGCCTCAATCAAAGTTCTGTTCTTTCTTTCAACAACCCCATTTTGCTCTGGTGTTCTAGGGATGCTGTACCGCCTTACAATCCCTTTCTTCACACAGAAGGCATCCAACTCCCTATTTTTAAATTCTGTGCCATTGTCACTCCTAAAGCTTTTCACTGGAAGGTCAAATTGCTTTTCAACCTGTGTCACAAAGTCTTGCAAAATGCCTGCAGTTTCATCTTTAGAGTGCAGAAAGAAAGTCCATGTAAACCTAGAAAAGTCATCAACTATAACCAAACAATATCTTTTCTTTTTAAGGCTCATGACTTGAACTGGGCCAAACAAATCCATGTGTAGCATTTGCAAACACTGGGTTGTTTTGGACTCTTCAATGGACTTGTAGGAACTTTTATGTTGTTTTCCATTTAAACAGGAAATGCAATGTTCAGGACATGAAAACAATTTTTGTGGTAGGCCTCTCACCAAACCATTTTTTGAAATTTCTGTTATTGTCTTAAGATTTGTGTGCCCCAGTCTTTTGTGCCAAAGTTTTGTCTCTTTGTTAGAGGCAGCTGAGAACAGACAGGCATCAGCTCTGGGACACTCTTTTGACATGTCAACAACATAAACATTGCCACTTCTTTGAGCAACAAGTTTAGTTTGACCATTTTTGATTATTGCTTCAATCTTTTTGACCATTTCTGGTCCAACAATCCTACAACAATCTTTTGTGAAGAATGACCCAAACCCTTTGTCACTCATTTGAGATACACTCAGAAGGTTGAATTTTAGATTGTCTATTAGATTGACATTTTCAAATTTTACATTGCCAGATTGCACTGTTCCAGACCCCAAAACCTTCCCTTTACTATTATTTCCAAAGGATATATCACCCCCACCATGGATTTTAAAGTCTTTGAGGAGGGCTTTACATCCTGTCATGTGCCTGGAGCCTCCACTATCTACATACAAAAGACTATCAAAGCATGCAGAAGCTCCCTGCACATGAAGTAAAAGGATTAGTTCATTAAGGACTCCAAAGCCAGCAGGGCTTTGGATGGAGACTCAACAGTGTCTGGCATGGATGCAGTGTGATGGACAGTGGTTAAGTCAGGGGTTTGGACAGTTTTAGTACTGTTCCTTGCTAACCACTGTTGAAGGTCTTGCCCAATCACCTGCTGGTAACCGAAAGGATGCCTATTCACTCTGGGTTTAGAGGGCTTTTTGTAGACCTCATAAACGTGTGGAATCCTTTGGTAAGACTGTTTTTCCTTGCCTTTTCTGAACTGATTGGCAGGAGGTGCATCAGTAACCTGAACATCTCTTTAGCCAGATGTTTGGTTCAGCTGTTTTGTGACAGCTGTTTGAACTAGCACAAACAGTGGTTGTTTCTTTGTGAATTTGACAGATGGTGATGCTGATGGACTCAAGGATGTTTTAGCAAGGTACTCATTCTTTTTGATGTCAAAGTTTTTGAGATACACACATGCTTGAGTTTTGTGGTTTGTTTTACCACAACCAATGCAGCTTTCAGCTGAAACTATGACACTTGTTTTGTTTATATCATAAGCTTTTAAGTGGAAACAATCTTTTGTTAGATGGTTTCTTTTCTCACAAAATTCACAAAACAAGTTATCAATTTTTTCTTTCTTCTTCCTTTTTTCAGACTCCTTTACAGCAGAGGTTTTAACCACTGCTGGGATGTCCTTAAGAGGAATGACTTTAGCTTTTGGAGCTTTAACACCATCAGTTGATGTAAAGTCCATTGGCTTGAAATTTTCAAGAATATCACACTCATCAGACCATTTTGGTTTAAATTGATGATTTTCAATCTCCTCAAAAGCAGAGGGGCCCATTGGTCTGTCAAGTGTGATTTTGTTACCAAATTTGTCAGTGATTTTCACTTCTTGGCCATTCTTGTTTGTGGGGATGTACTCAGCAGTTACATCAGTGGTTGAAACAGATTTTTCAAAAGCAGTGTTTTCATCATCATGTTTTCTATAACCAACCCCAAATTTCACATTGCTTTTTATCTGTTTCTCAAGCATAACCTCATACCCTTTGCATGATTCCACCCATTTCTCACATGTGATCTGGGTGGATTCTAACTCCTTTTTGCAAACTTGGTATTTTTCTACCATAGTTTGGAGTTGGGTTTTGGTTATGCTTTGCTCTTCTTTCATGCTGCTAATCTCTTTCTCTTTTTCAGCCAATTTGTTTTTAAGTTCTTTTAAAGATCTTTCAAATTTGACTTCATCAGTTAAGATTTTGTTCCTAAGGTTTTCATTCACCTCTTTGATGTTAGCAAAAGCAATAATGCAATTGTCAGAACATAGTTTTTCTAGAACTTGAGGTGATACCTTGGCAGCAGCCATCATTGCACAATCACACTGAGTATTCTCTTCATCACCAGCTCTCTCTTCTTTTTCACCTGCCTTTTCTTCTTCAGACCATAGATCTGTCAGTGGTTCAATCAGGGTACCTGAACTTTCTTCCAGCAGTACTTCATTAGCCACAGCAGTAACCACTGCTTCAATCACCTCATCCACTGTTTCAGAGACCAGCTGTTTCTCTTCAGATTCAACACCCTCCTGTATTGACTCTAATGCCATTAAACAAAATTCATCATGAGAAGAAACATTAGAAGCATAGAGTGCAAAGTTTTCATCACTGAGGTCTTCAGGCATACTGCTCCAGTCAACAAACTCTTGAGTAAAGAAACTTTGTTGATCTGGTTGTGTTGCTACTGGAGCAGTGGTTTGTGGTGCAGGTTGCACTTGTGCCTAGGGACAGGGGTTTGAACATATTGAATCTGTGGAGCAGCTGTTTGGACATAATGCACTGGCACAGGAGCAACAGCATAGTGAGCAGTGTTCACATGTGCTGCTGGGGCATATTGGGCATAGTGCACAGTGTTTTGATTTTGGGGTCTAGGATTTGAACTAGGGTGAGTGATTATGGGACCAGTTGTTTGACTCCTACACTCTCTAGCAAAATGTCCTAACCTGTTACACTTATAGCACTTGATTTTCGATTTATCCAACCCAACCCTTAGATTCCCATGCAACCCTGGGAATTTTCGCCCTGTTCTTTTATAAAACTTGCTAGTTCTAACACTTAGCAAGGCCAGTTGATGCAAGATGTCCATTTCCTCTAGATCAGTGGGGTCAAAATGCTGTAAATCATTTAGTTCAAAGCTTAAATTGTCTGACATCTAGTTTTCATTTGCAGTGAATGCATAACCTGTAGAGTGAGGATCAGGGTTGTTAAAATTTGCACCAGCAGTTATGTCAATGAAGTGATCATAACCCTGATCCTTACCACTACCACCAGATTCTTCTTGACCCAGAAGAGCAGTGTTACCGAATGAATAATCATCAACGGTTTTCCCTGACTCTTGTAACTTCCTTTTCTGGTTCAACTCCCTTTCGTAGGTCAGGAGTCGACCATGGAGTTGGGTCAAGGTCAGATCCTTAAACTCAGGTGAATTTCGGGTGACAAATGCTATTGTGTCCCATTTATCTGGCAGTGACCTGAGGAACCTGCTGTTTTGAGTTGAGTTTGTAAAAGTGGTTTTAACAAGCCTCAGTTCACTGATGAGACAACTGAACCGCTCAAATTGTTGCGTCAGTGATTCACCTTTAACATGACAAAATGTTTCATACTGTTGGTTCAGGATTTCCCTATTGTTTTCTATGACCTCTTCGGTACCTCCAAACTGTTCCTTAAGCGCATCCCACAACTCTTTGGCATTGTCACAATGTAACAATCCAGCATATATTTCGTTGGGCAGCGCTGATGCTATAATACTAAATGCTTTAGCATCTAGTTCAAACTTTTGATAATCCGTTTCAGTATAATTTTCAACAGGTTTTGGAACTTGTTTTTTAGCATCTTCAGCGCTTGGCACTGTAGGAACATGAGGACCAAAGATGACAGACTTCCAACAACCTGTGCTTTGTTGAGCGAGGATGTGACCCATCCTCCTCTGCCAGATGTTGTACTCATTTCTTTTTAGCATAGGTGGTTTAAAGAGAGAACCAATGTTGTTTTTATCGTCCTGAGATTGTGACGTCATTCTTGTTGTTTTACAGGTACTGAGAAATCAACTTTAGTGGTGATTAATCCTTACTCTGTTTTTCAACGACGAACAAACGATCAGTATCAACTGTTTTGAGCTGAACTATTTACGTCAAAATGATTGTTAAATCAAATTTGACTGTCCAAGCTCTGATACCAATTGTTGGATCTGAGTTTCTTTTTTATTGTATTTTGTGTTTGAAGTTAAGATGAAAATGGATGAGTTGTGCAGCGGAATTAAAATGAAAACAAACTTTGCATACAATCAAATGAGAGTAATACTTTAATCAAACATCTTTTACACAAAGAACCGAATGATTGAATTTAATTTCAACAACGATTACAAAGATAGATGTATGAATGCAAACTCCCCCTCAGCCCGAGCTCAGTAGTTTGTTCGTGCAAAGAAGACGAATGATGTGAAGAGCTAATAGAACAGTACAAAGTACTGAACTATTTATAGGCACTTGCAAACTACTGAGCATCTTTGCTGACGTCACCATGAAAGTGACATCTAACCTCCTAACAAACTCTAACCTCTGATCTATACAGACACTGCTTGTGTTAACTACTGCTAATACATTCTATTACAAAACAGACTTTAGAACAGCTGCTGCAACCTTCTACTGTTGTGAACCCAGCAGCACTTGTCCGGATCAGCAGTGCTTGACTCAAGGCAGTAGATTGAATCAGCAGGACTTTAGTCTTCCATCAGATCTTTAGTTGAGCAGCAGTTATGAGTCAGCAGTTTGGTAAGATCAGCAGATAGGAGGTTATCAGTAGTTGTAATCACTTTCAAGGGGAGAGATTTGTATATCAGCATCTGCTTATTCAGAATCCACTGTTCTGATCCAGTTTTGGCTTTAATTATCTGTTCCTCTGATAGGGTTCAATCCCAACAAATAGGAATAATGGCAAGGAACGCCCGTCGGGGCAAGCATTACAGGTGCACACTTTAAATTTATTCGCACAAGTAGTCATATGCAACAAACACGTAAAGAATGACGGTTGTATATATATGATAGAATTTAGAAAACCTGAATAGGATACCTATTCAGGATCATATTTCCAAGAGAAATTTAATAGAAAATGTGTTATTCACGATGATGAATAACAAAGAAATAACAGGATTAGTTCATATGGAAACTTGGACGGTGGTAATATTCCAAGTGGAAAACTCTCAATATAATGCTATTGAGAAAAGTAGCGATCACAATAACGGGTGCGATTATATAATAGTTTGATAGAAAAGAAAAACATTTTATATGTTCAAATGTAAAACTAGTAAAACTAATGATTGCTGTTTTGGCAATTAAATAAAGTTTCACTAAATGAACTAAAAGGTATGAAATAAATAGAGGTGTTACTTGCATAGGATGTGATGTGAAAACTATAAAAAGGTCATGTGTATCATGTGTCGATCGCTTACTCTGGCCAAGTAAGTAGTGGCATATGATACCATGAACTTCTTGTAGCGGACACATTTACGTCCGATGTAGTAAGGATGGGGTGAATGGGACAAATTAAAAAGTACCCAAATGAGTCAAATGAGCAAAACATTTGATAATTATGTAAATGCATACCCGGGTGACGGAAGCGTATTAAATTAGGATAATGAGCCCGAGTGAAGGGACAAAGATCAATGTAAAATGATTAAGATACGAATTGGGAGGGGGTGTACTTACACTCGAACCCGGAGAATGTGATCATGTAAAATGATTAAGATATGCATTGAGAGGGGGGTGTACTTACACTCGAACCCAGAGAATGGAAACATGTAAAATGATTAAGATATGCATTGGGAGGGGGTGTATTTACACTCGAACCCAGAGAATGAAAATGTGTCTCTTAACGGACCGTTTTTGTAAAACGTCAAACTTGAGGACAAAGTCGGAATATAAAAGTGAAACGAAGTCTTAATGCATACCGGGAGGGTTGCAATAATAACGACTTCGGTAAAATACCCGGTTGATGGGTAAGGATCTAAACACATTCGGAGACTGAGAAACGGAAACGCGGATGGAAACTCAAAAGACTCGGGTTTCGGGTCATGACTAAAAGATGATAAGAAGCTGTAAATTGAAATTTTGATAAATTATGTTAAACTATTTTAAGGTCGAACGGGTTGAATAAAGAATGAAAATTTTCATTCATAAGCAATGAAATTTCATACGAACAAGTCAAAAGAATTAAATAAATGATAACGATTGCGAATGTAAGTAAGCGTGAATCGAATAAATAAAAGTGCGAAATATTAATGGACCTATGTAAAGGGTTTCAAAGAAATAAATTTATAAATCGGGGAAACGGTGAGCGTAGGACAAACTGACGCATAAGCAATGTCAGAAGTCATAAGTCGGAAGGTTAGTCCGAAAGTAAACGAATGAAGTCTTAGACTACGGTCAAGACCAACTAAGGTTCAAAAAGCGAAAACAAATGATTCCAAACATAACAAGGGATGCCTCGAAGCTATATAGGTATATATACATTTGAAAAAGAATACGAATAAAAGATGATCTACGGGATCATCATAACCTATGGGATTAAACGTAGTGATAAGGTCTACGGGACCAAGAAGACCCTTGGGTTATAAGTAGAAAGAAACGAACTGCTAACATCTCACATTGAAAAGGGGCAAAAAAATCTAAAGGAATAGCCTACGAGGCTAAGTAAAAGAACCTACGGGTCGGTTGAGTTAAGTGTGGGAACTGATTCTAATTCCACGAATTAAATAATATCGGAAATGAATGAATCCTTGGACTTAAAAAAAATTCCTAGAAGTAATAAAAGGATATAAGACAAGGTGAAGAGAAAACGTTAAACTAAAATTTAGTTTTAGTAAGAAATGACGTTTTAACAAATATATAAGTATTATGAGAAAAGTTAAGAAAAGGTTAATATTAAAGGATTTAGGTCTAGACACCGATAGGTGTAAAAACAATAATTCGAAAAGGGGATTTTCGATGATGAAACGTTAATATAAACCCAAACATGGCGTGACGTGATCACGGCCAAGAAAGGTAATGTGAACTATAATCACATTGTAACCCGGGTAAGCGGTAGAAAGTAATTGGACTAATAAGTCTAGTTAGTGAGACCGGTTAAGGTCATTTAAATAAATTTGGTTGCTTGTAAGTGGTGGATTCGGTATAACTGAACCGAATAAATGAATTTGAAAACAAAAGAAATAGTTGCTAAAAGTGAAAAAAAATTCACTAAAGACCTTTAAATGGATCAAAGTAACGGATTCATAAAGAGTTCGATAATATATAAAAGCAATGAATATCATGTCACACCCCGGCCGCGTATAACGTGCAACCGCGGCGGAAACGTCGGGGAGTGTTGTGGACAGAATTAATTGTTTCATAACCATGCAAAATCAAAGTTGTATTTTATTTATAAACAAGAGTGTTATATTGTCTTAAACATGAAAACAAAGAGTTCAAAACATAAATAAACTAGTCTATCTTCATTTTTAGTCTCTAAGGCACAGGTCCGCCCTAGTGTCATGATCATCATCCTATGGAATAGCTCCTGAAAACACATGTGAAAGTAGGTACGTCAGCATAAAAATGCCTGTGAGATACATAGGTTTTGTGAAAATGGGATTCATGACTTGAGTTTAAAGAAATGTTTAATAACAGTCAGTCATGAACCTTGTACTTTGTCTTGCTTTGTAAACCGTTTTAAAAAACGATAATATTAGATGATATGTATAGATAAGTTATTTGTAAAAATAATGTCTTGTGAAGAATATGTTATTTGTGTAAAATGTAATGTGTCTAAACTGAAATGACTTAGATAACGCTACGATATGTAATATTATACAAGCATTTATATATAGGAAGTACCAGCGGCGTATCCACCATGTTTGAATCATATTACATACGCCACGTTACTCCAACCATTTACCCAAACCAACCACCATGTAAATTGTTCATGTATAAATCAATTGTCAAGTGTTATTGTGTAAACCATATCGAAATGTCTATGTTCAATGTAAACCACCAAGTATGGATATCAATGTCAAAATGTTTATGTTTAATGTAGATCATGTAATGTGTACCCAAAATATATCTTGTATGGTAAGTGAGATGTATCAACTAAACCATATGTAAAATGCACAAAACAAGGTGTTGAAGTAAAACATGGTTTAAATCAACGTTATGTTTTGTGGAATAATGCATGCTCTACCGATATAAACATTTATGCGGTATTGTGAAATATGCATACATCCAAGCCTTGAGACTGTGGCGATAAACCCCTAAACAAATTAAAGGTTTATCTAAGTTATGTATATCGAATTCGGTCATTCCTTCCAATCCAAACAAACCCAGGATTTCAGGAACGGGAGTTGTCAATTCCTATGGTACCACTACCTACTATCGAATGGCGTGATCAATGTTAATGATTGTATTGTTCCATGTTAAACAACCCAAATGTCATACCAAAATGAAGGCATGTGATGTAAACAATTGTACTAAGTATGCACACAATGGGCATAAATAACATGAGATGTAATGTGAAACAATGTACTAAGTACGCACACAATGGGCATACATAGCATGAAATGTAATGTAAAGCAATGTACTAAGTACGCACACAATGGGCATACATAGCATGAAATGTAATGAAAAGCAATGTACTAAGTACGCACACAATGGGCATACATAGCATGAAATGTAATGAAAAGCAATGTACTAAGTACGCACACAATGGGCATACATAGCATGAAATGTAATGAAAACATGTACTATAATGTACTAACGAACATAGCCGGTATATGATGTGAAAACATGGAAAGCATGAAAGTAACAAGTAGGCACATGTGTTTCACCCCAAAACAGTTTGGAAAACAGTAAAAGAGGGGTTCTATGTACTCACCTGAGGTTGCTTTGAAATTCTTGTATAACACCCAAATAAAGCTAGAGATCACGGATATCAAACGGCACCTAATAGGTAGCTATATTAATATACCGGACCAAAATCGGAAGGATCGGATAGTATGCGGGTTCGTAAACCAAACGAGTATGGAGACTCGTGTAATATGGTCTTAACAAAGCCTACATACTAAAATGAAACCTAACCTAAGTGCTTACGATCCATTACGGCCCGTTTAGGTAGCTTATGCTACCTTAACGCGCCGTTCGCGTAGAACGCGTTTGGAACGCCTAACATCGTGACCACAAGGTATAACCTCAGAAGGTTACAGCTATGGTCACCTAATGTGTTTGGTCAGATCCTAATGATCGACCAAATGGGTCGGGTTCGAAAGTATAAGCGATGGTTTAGATCGCTTACCTTACGACCCTATATATGCACTAAATTAAAAGTGACGAGCTAAGCATGTTAGGACATGCTTAACTAAGTTTAGAAAACAGGTTTGGCATCAAAGCAAACGGCTTTGATGCTCACGAGTAGTTTGGTTACAAAATACGCAAGAATGCGCATTTTGGCCGAAACTACGACTCGTCACTGAGCCTAGATAACGTGGTAATCAGTAGGTATAGTCGCCATGGACTATAACCATCATGATCACGCTCACGTTATGAAGTTCCAATGAACTTCGTGTTGGCCATAGGCTGGTCAACGCAGAAAGTCAAACAAAACGTTGACTTTCGGACTAGTAAGCGATTAAAAGAATGAAAGAACACTTACGAAGGGTCCCCGAATGCTAATCTAGATCAGAATGGCTCAGGTATGAAACAAAGGTTCCAACTTAGAGCTTAGATCAGATTTTTGTGGGTTTTAACAAGAATGGGGGTGGGGTATTTATAGTATTTTCCGAACCGTTAGGATCGTTTCTTGAAAAACGTGATCGAATCTTGTGCGTACACTTGTCGAAAAGTTGTGGTTACTGAAAATGACCCTTAGTGAGCTGAAAGGGCAAGTGAAATCATGTGGTTGTGGTTTAATCAGCTGAGATTTGCTGACTAATTGATCTTATCTGATCTGTATGTCTGATGCGGCCCGCGTCAAGGTGCAGGCCAAACTAATGCGGGCCGTATGGCCCTGTTTGATCTGCACCACTTGCAGAATTTACAGTTTAGGTCCCTGTTGCATGTTTAAGCCATTTCCGACACTTCTAAGGCCCGTAAAGCCAACTTTAAGGCCCTAAAATGATGCCAAAACATTGTGGACATGAAACATGCTTGAAAATATTCCGGATGTTGGTTCGTTTGGCCGTACGATCGCGATGTTCGCTTAATTACGACGGAATGCGCATAAGCGCGAAAGACGATCCAAATGACGCGACGAATGGATTTTTCTCATGCCAAACACTAAGGAATAATATAAGGATGCTTACATAAATTTTTGGATGTCCGGATGTATTCAGAACGTAAGTTATGCGCGAAAGTGCAAACTTGTGCACTTTTTGACATTTTTAGCCCCTGAATGATCCAAAAGTTTGTTTTAGCATACCAAAACCCCTCAAAGCCTATTTCTAAGCTATGTAAAGGATATTTATGGTATGTTTAACTTATGGACATGTTCCGGAATGTTTGTTACAGTTCAAATTGGCATACTTTCGCAGTTTGTCAAGTTTAGTCCCTTTAAGCAAATTAACTTGTTTTTGCCATACCAAAGCCTTCAAAACTTATTTCTAGGTTATGTAAAGGTTATTTAAGGTATGTCGAGTATATGTTGATGTTCCGGAGTATTTGTCGCGTTAAACTGAGTACGTTTACGCACCAGTTTGCGTATAATTCTCCAGAAAGCGATGTAGAGTTTAAAATCGAACAAAAGTCAAAACATGAAAAATGTAAAACACAACCAAACAAACATTGGGATCAAATAACATTTTTTTATTGATAATAGAACTGTTCATAATGATTACAAGCACAAATGTTACATATCACTAAGTTAACTAAACTAGTAGAAATAACGAAATTACGTTATTTCGAGTTACATTATGTCGTATGAGGTACGTAGATGTTTTGTAACCAAAAAGCTATTACCGTATTTTTCGGGTAACGCTAATAATTGTTTAAGGTATGAGTAATGCTTAAAAGATTACCCAGGTCAAAAGCATTGAGTTTAAAACTCGATGAACTATGTAAATAAGGTTTCGGGGACGAAACCTCTTTAAAGGGGGTAGACTTGTAACACCCCAAAATCGGGTTTGGTAATCAAACTTCGCTAATAGTGATGAACGGGTAAAATACCGTTAATGGTAAAATTAACCCCGTGAATATTAGAACTTAAACAAATAATCCTAATATAAAAAAAGGAGAATAAATGTTTTGAGAAAAACAAAGTCATAAGGAGCCCGGGTTAACGGGACTTAAAATAAATGGGTTATAACTCCCGGAACCCACTAAGTTATCTAGGAATAATCAACCTGGTTAGTTATTTCTTTTAAGACAATATATAAGCATGAACTTGTAAGCCTTTTAAATAACGTTTGAAACTAAAGGGACCAAAAGGAGGCAAAGATGAAAGATTATTTTTGATTAAAATAAATAAACACCAAAACACACACTTGAGTGTGTGTTTGGTCGTACATCATCAGGAGCACAAGAAGGGTTCCTTCAAAACCCTAAAACCCAAAAATTCAACAAAATCAAAGGGAAATAGAGCTAGAGAATTGGGGCTTTAACTAAATTCGTGATCACCCCAGTAAAGGGATCATAAGGTATGCTTAATTTCATTGTTTGATTTCATCTTGAATTCTTGATAATAATTGAAGTCGAAAATTGGGTCTGCATGGTTGATGTTCGAATGAAATTAGGAATGAAATCATGACTAGGAGTAAACCCTAGTCAATATCTTGTTGAATTGATGTTCAAATTATGAGATTCATGATCATCCACTCATGGGTTAAATGGGTCTTGTAGAAATAGGATGAACACTAGAATTAAAATTGTCAAACTAGTGTTATTTGAGCTCTATGAAGCAAGCTTAGAATGTTAATGAATAAAATTAGACATATGAACTTAAGGAGGATGTTAAAAGTGGTTAAATAACTAGTCTTGAAACTAGACAATAATTTTGTAAAACGATGCACATAAGGTGTTTGTTAGAATGCCTAAGAGAAAGCTAAAATGTTAAGTTTCAAATAAAAACGCATATTCGAATAACATAGTGAAATATGTGTTATATGTCATGAATGGAGTTCTAAACAAATCGTTGATTGAACTCTATAGACAAAGGAATCGAGTCTTTAAGCGGACAAACCGGAGTGGACACGCGCTTGAAGGGAATGCTTTAAAGGTACGCGGCTTATTATCTCGTTACATTTATGTAGACGGGCTTAGTTTAAATATGTGTAATGTATATAGTAGCGAAAATGGTTGTGTTGCTATGTCATTGAATTGATGGGATTCACTCGACAACCAAATGGGTCAAATTATTAGTTAAAAATAAAAGTGATCAAAATGAAGACACCATTTGGTAAAAGTTATAATGGGTCGAACAATTTAAAAATATTGTTTTTAAGTAATAAGAACCATGGCGCGAACCGGAATAGGTTCAAGGGGCATTATGGTATTAATCTACCATCATACGTTGACAAATGGTCATGTCGACTAAACGGGTCAAATAGTGTGCAAATACCATTTAACAATAATAACTAACGACTACTTGTTGAGTTTTTGTATAACAGGAAATAACATGTATTTGTGTTGCTTTAACTAGAAAATTTTAAAGCAAAAAGTATGTATACGGGTCGATGCTATGACCCGAGCCAGGTACGCATATTTAGAGTTCTAGTAGAAGTGATATTTTGGTCAAAATTATAGCGAAAGTCCTTTGTCGTAAAATGAGGGACTAAAATTGACCAAAAGGCCCTTATTAGATAAACCGGGTAAACTACCCTTAGAGGTTGTTTAGGAACTTGTGTTGTGATTATGTAGCCCTTAGATACGTATATGAGTCTTAGGCCAAAACCTTTTGTGAGTTAAACGCCCTAAAGAGGTCATTAGCGTAAAGTAACTAAATGAAGGGTAGATTGGGATTTCGGGTTTTCTTAAGTTAAATCCACCGCAAAAATAGTTGTGGTGGAAAATAAGTAGACACTTAAATTTGGAAATATAAGGCGTGAAAAGAGAAGAGCGGATTTGGTACTTAAATGCATAAAAACCCCCAAACGGGTCAAAATGAATTACGCGCGTAGCTTGGGTGTTTGCCGCGTAATTCACAAAACTTATGAATCCAAGATAGATATTTTTAGTTAAATACCTTGGTCTAAGAATTTTGATTAACTAGAATCAAGTTTGGGAGGTCTTAAATACAAACGGGTCAAATGTTAATTTTGAACAATAAGCCGAATACTTAGAAATCCAGAATTTTATTAGTTTGAATGTTGGATTTTAACTCCATAAGGTGGAGAATCAAATTACAATTACGTAGGAAGAAACTCTACGTCAAACGAACGAGCGGATTGAAAGATACGAAAGGTTTTGTGTAAAAAAAACGGCAAAATGGGAGTTCTGATACAGGGGCCACCGTAACTTGCGGTGCCCACCGTAAGTTACGGTGGAGTTGAAAGCATTACAACAGCTGCCTACTAATCTACGGTAGGGGCATGTTATACCAGGGGCCACCGTAACTTACGGTGCCCACCGTAAGTTACGGTGGAGGCCAGTTTCAAATCCTTGTTTTTGGGATCAAGATACCCATGTTGGAATTTCTTGATTTCCTTATTTAATTCGATTATTCGACCCAATCACCCTTGTTGTACTAGTTATTTAATTATCAAAACTAACTTTTAAGTTGGTTTTGATCTCAGGTGAATGTCAAGAGTCCCGGATGAAGATCAAGCATCGAGCAAGAACCGAACACGCGTTAAATGAAGCTTCCGCAAGTTGTTTCGTCGTTATTCTAAAACGATGAATTAAATTACATTATGTTGTTTTGCTTTCAAGTTTAGTAAAGTTTTAATAAACCCGTAATTGAGCATGAATGTTTAAATATTAATACTCAGTAATTTGCGATTATTTACAGAAATCACTAAATAAAATTTATGGTTGTTAAATTGATGTATTAAATTGTTGATAAACTTCTAAGATGTTTGTATAGTTACTTTTAATCTACATTTTAACTATACATGAGGATTATTTGCTTGCCCTTGTATGTGCTTGCGTGTGATGTGTTGGGTCATGCCACAACCAGGTCGAACAGAGGAAGTCCCCTAACAGTTTATATGTTCTTGGGGCAAGAGGAAGTCCCCTAGCAGTTTATTTTCCCTTGGGGAAAGAGGAGAAGAAAAAATTCCTTTATCCCCAACTTTATGTTTGGGATTTAAGGTGAGGAGATTTGTGTTGTGTGCTCGACTCATTAAAAGATGAATTTTAATTATGAGGATAAATTAAATACAATTATTTATTTATGATCGTGATGTAAGTTATTATACTGCATTAATATGTATGTGAATATGAATATGAATTTGAATGTGTAGGTTTTTGGGTATTGCCATGACTGGGTCGAAAAGTCCCCTAACTGTTTAGTTGATTTATGTGGGCAGAAGTAGTCTTCGCAGCTTAACAGTCCTTGGGGCAGAGGAAGTCCCCTAACCGTATCTATCTGTCTTGGTGGGAATACCCCTCACAGTTTACAGGTCCTTGGGGCAAAAAGGGTCCTTTTTCCTTACTTTGTGTTTGGCTTTAAAGGTCGAGGAGACCCATTGTTATGTGCTTGACCCATTTAACAGTTTGAGGTTATCTTAAAGAATGTTTCAAAGAAGTTGATGTTTATTTAAGACGTTGTGATGAAAATGTTTTGCAACTATTTTATTGTATTACAACATTAAAAACTAGAATTCACTCAGCCTAGCTGACTTTTGCATGCATGTTAGATTGATTTCAGGTTAGCTGGATGAACGATGGTCTCTTGGATGTTGCATGAAGCTACCCGACATTTGGAAATGGCATTTCTAGTTGAAGACCATGCTTTAATAAATAAAGTTTAAACATTAAAATTTTGTATTTTTAGTTTGAATGTTCCCATAATTGGGAATTTGACTTAAATGTTTCCGCTGCTATTCTTCAAATTACGAAATTAATATTAATAATTAAAACTTTTAAGTGTTTGGACCGTTATGCATTGATGTCTCAACTGTGAGACACCCGGATTTTGGGGTCTTACAATTTAAATGATTTTCATTTATTAAAAATGATTTGTATGAGAAGTTATTTGTATTTATTTATGTTTGTTGTTCTAAGGATGTAAACAAATGAGTATTGTTCCGTGGTGTATTCTCTTTTGAAAGATTAAAGTATTCAACACCTTCCTGTATTCTGGGTTGTAACATTCGGGACAATAATTCAGACTACAAATCATCTTTGTAAGATTCATTTGTTCGAGTTAGTGTTTGGGTACATTATGATATTATGCTTTTTAATAAAACTTTGTAATGTATTCTGGGATGAAAGATCCAGACTTCAAATCATGACTATTGTTCCGTGTTGTAAGATTCGGTTGAAAGTTTCAGGCTACATATCATCTTTGTAAGATTCATTTATTCGAGTTAGGGTTTGGGTACATTATGATATTAGGTTTTTTAGCTTTGTAATGTATTTTGATGTTACGGTTTTTTTCTTACATTTCAGGGTTGTAAGATTCAGGCTGGTATCAAGGGCCCTTTGATATCTTTTTTTTGACTCCCAACTTCAGGAAGATTCGGTTGTTGTTTTGTCCAAGTTTGGTGTTGGTGAAAACCTGGACCCATACAAAGTTGTGAATCATGTTTATAAGATTAACTTTTATCGTTGTACAACTGTTAGACCTGCTGTTGGTTGGGAAGGTGTTGAATACGGTTTTAAGCTGATCTCACATTCACTTATTGACAAAGGAGAATGCCAAGACCTTTTGACTGTTGGTATGTATTTTGTTTACTTCCAGTGTTTATAACTTTTCCAAAACATTTGTTAAATTTGGTCTGTATTTTGGTTGGGAAGTGATCGTCCTTATTTTATTGCAAATGTTGCTGGTACTGTCCTTTCCTGTAGTGATATGGACATATATGGAAAAGCTCCTAAAGAAAGGAAAAGGATCAACTTTGAACTCCAAGATGTGGAGTAAGTATTTTTCTGTGATATAAACATATGTGAACATATTTGTTTGATAATGTAGATGTTTAGATTTTTGTGAACATATTTCTGTGATATAAACATATGTGAACATATTTGTGAACATATATGAACATAGATTCAGTTCGTTTCTTAAGTTTGTTCACCATGAATATTGTTTAGATTTTTGTTCTTTTGTATGCGTTATTAGATATATGTTCTGTAAAATCATTTGCATTTTTAATTTCATTGGTATTATTTAGATGCAAATGTTTTGGATTTCATTGGTATTATTTAGATGCAAATATTTAGATATATGTAGGTTCGTTCATCCGAAATTAATGCAAATGTTTTGGATTTAAATGATTTGCATTTATTAAAAATGATTTGTATGTATTTGTCTTCCTTGCAATAACTTTCCAACAATTACAAAATCATTACAAATTGTCTATTTGTCATATATCACTTAAAGTAGATAAGCAATTATCCCTTTTGTTTGTATTTTTGAGATTTGTAAGAGAATTGTTATTTATATGTAACAAGATTGGTATTTATTATCAATGATTGTTGTCTATTTGTCATATATCACTTAAAGTATGAAGATGTATTAATTACTGTTAGGGTTCTCTTATTTATTACAACTATCATGGTATATTAAAAAAAATATTGTATGTTGGAGATTACTTGCTATTGTAATTCACCTTTAGTTAATTTTTAAGTTATGTGAATTTTTTTTGTAATAACAACCATGTTTACATCTGTTTTTTTTTTTTCTTCTTCAGTGGTAATATAGTGGGTTGTACATTGTGGAATGAATACGCCCAACAGTTCAAAGATTTCTTGGATATAAAAAACCCGACTGAGTCTGTAATGGCTGTCATTCAGCACGGAAAGATTAATGAGTGGCATGGTAATTTCGTCAATATAATTGATTGTTTTATTATTGTAGTATAATTTCGAATCCAAAATCTCCTAAATGAAGGAACATGAACAATGAATTCCATTTGATTAATTAAATGAATAAAGACGAACAAAGGTTGCGTTTGTTCAATTTAGTTTAGTTTATGGCCAGTAAAAGAAACTTAGATATTTGAAACATTATTTGGGATAATTATATTTATGCTTATTATGTCTAACTTGTGGCTTTCTTTGGGATTATTATCTTTATGATTATAATATCAAGTGCTTAAGAAGGTGAATGTATCTAATGTTTGGTATTAAAAATGTTGTTTTATATTTATTAAAACGATATATGTTCGTCTGTATTCTTAAACAAGTTCGATTCCTTAATGAATGAACACGAACAAGAAATTGTGTTCGATATGTGTTCATGAACAAATTTATTGCTAAAGAAACAAAATTGAACAAGGCTTCGTTAAGTTTGATTCGTTTACATGCCTAATTTCAAACCTATACAAAGCAAATAAGAGAGTTAACACACCCTATAAATAGCAAATCAGAGAGGTAGCTCAACCTTATGTAGAACGAATTAAGAGGTGCCTCACCCTTATACAAAGCATATTAGAGAGGTACATCAATGCTATCATAATGAGTTTAGGTTTTTGATTCGTTACAAAGCAAATTAGAGAAGTAGCCTAACTATATTGTAACAAGTTTAGGGTTTCAGTAATTATAGAGTTAGTTAGTAGTTGGTAAGGTAGCTTAACCCTGTATAATCATGCCCTGGTAGATGGGTGGTATGTGCAAAGCGTGATATATTGTTATTGATATTTTAAGCCCATTTTACACATTAGTCAAGTTTTAAATTTATAAAACACGATATTCTACTAACACTACACACACTTGGTCAAGTGCACCCATCGTGAGCGTAGTATAGCATTGGTAAGATATCGAGGTCGTCCAAGGACACAAGAGCTTTTAGTACCGGTTTATCCTCAACGTCTAATCAATCTAAAAATTTTTGAGAAAAGATTTCAAAACATGAAAATAAAAACTAAAAAATGCAGAAATAAAAATAAAATAAAACAGATAGACAAGATGAATCACTTGGATCCGACTCGCCTTTAATGTATCCTTTGATGATTTTTGCAATTTCAGACTTTTTAAGAGATTATCTTAGTTATAGTAGTTGGCCCCTCTTTTGAAGGTGACGTTACCCTCAACCCAGTGGTTTGAGTCAGCAAGGATACAATCTCAAAGGGTCGGAATATTGAAAGATAATTAATTAAGTTATTAATGCGAAAAGTGGTAGGCCCCTATTTTGAAGGTGACGTTACCATCGGCTAAGTGGTTTAAGTCAGCAGAGATACAATCCCAAGTAGCCGGTTTAATGTATTAATAGTAGTTTACATATGAGGGGATCAGGCCATTCGCACCCTCGCCATCCAATACCAGTGGGTATTGAAGGAAGTCCTGGTAAGCTTGACCCAGGTCCTTACAGGTTCTATACACTGAACAAGGCAACAACCTTAATAAACCATTCCCTTAACCCCCGACCAGGTAGCCAACATATCTCTATATAGACCGTAGAGACATGAATGATGTAAATAGACATTAAAGTAATGCTAAGACACCACGGACAAATGATAAAGAATATTCACCTTCAACATAATGATGATGTGTAACTCGTGATTGTTATTTTATTCAATTTAGATGAAGTAAAAAACAAAACTGGAAACTTTAGAAAAATAATAAAAGCGTACCAGATTTGCGAAAAAGTCAGAGTCACCGGATAACAATTTAGAAGACATTCTTGTCTTTGCACAATTCACAAGAGAATCCTTTCCAAGCTTGTCAACCTAAAGAAAAACAAAAGAATACTTAAGGTTAGGGGCGAGCAGAAAACCGAAAAAACTGATCCAAAAAACAGAATTGCACAAGAAACCGAAAAAACCAAACCAAAATTTATGGTTAAGTTACAGTTTTACACTTTTTAAAACCAAAAAAATCATTTTTAATGGTTGTTGTATATTGGTTATAGGAATTATTAGTTTCAATCTTGAATGTTGAGTATTTATAATAAAAACATTAACATCTTTATCTATCTTTGAAATGATTTATCCATTGCTTAAAAAATAACAAAATTTAAGATATAACTAATATGATTTTCAAAGTATTATAAAAGAAAATGTCTTAATAAAAAATTTGGAGAAACATAAAAATAGATTAGAAGGTTAGGTTTATGTGAACAATATTAATTAAATACTAAAAAGGTTAGATACAATAACTAAAATGTAAACATCTAAGAAAGATTCTTGAAACTTGGTTTTAACTTTTTTTTTTGAATCTTACGAAATTTTGTTCCAAAAACCGGGGAAAACTGAACCGTTGCTAAAACCGAAAAAACAGAAACCGAACGGTTTTCAATTACCGAAAACCAAAAATTTCAGTTGCGTTTTTGGTTTTACCATAAAACCGAACCGTTACTAGAACCCAAAAAAAAAACAAAACCAAACGGTTTTAAATAACCAAAAACCAAACATTTTGGTTGTGGTTTTGGTTTTACCGTAAAACTGAACCGTGCACACCCCTACTTAAGATAATCAAAAGATAATATAGCTTCTTCAACATAAACGTAAGAAAATCCAATTCTTTTAGACGTACTTTCGGCATTTTCACATATTACTATACAATAGTATTACCTTAATCGCGAGCTTCTCTTCAATATATTTGCATGCTTCTCTCATTGCAAGCTACGAACATTAAAACAAAAAAAAATATACATGCCCATGAGCAAAAATTAACAAAACAATATTATATAGAAGACGAAAAATTGATTAACACTCACTCTGTATCCGCTAATTACAGATGTTGGGTGAATCTTGTTTTTCACAAGATCATTTGCTCTCTGCAAAATTATCATAAGAATATATTAATAAACATTTTACATCAGGGGTCGAATTCTTGTATGAAAAATAGCAAATACAAAGATGTATTTACTAGAATATGTATATTAATACCTTGAGTAATTCAGCTGCTACAATGACGACAGAAGTAGTGCCATCTCCTACTTCTCTATCTTGGAGCTCGGCCAGTTCAACAAGAACCTATAATATAATCATACGTTACAAAAAGTGACATATTGAACAGACAAATAGCAAGAAATAAAAAACTACAAAAGACGAAAAAGATAAACTTTTTTTGTCTAACCTTGGCAGCTTGATGCTCAACGTCTAACATCTTGAGAATTGTAGCACCATCATTTGTGATGGTTACATCCCCAATGTCATCGTGTAACGCCCCAAATTTTCCTTTATTCCTGATCCAACACAGTGTATAGTAATGCCATCTAAGTAATGACACACCAAGTTAAATTCAGGAATTAAAGTTATAGGATATAATCTTGGAGGGCCTTTTTGTATACTGTCATAAATAAAAAGGTTAGACCTTATGTCTTTTATGGAATGAGGTGAAATCATAATCTCTTCACATCCTATAAGTATTAGGGTTCATTATGTAATTAGTTAAAAGTTAGTTTTTATTAGATTTAGATTAGTGATAGAAGTGCGGGGACTAGATATGACAACTTGAAAGATAATAACCTACAACATCAAAGGATGCGACACATCCTCTGGTCGCACCCCTTCAAGTTTGGCGGCAAACATCAGGAAACAAGAAAACACAGGGACGTGACTATTCAAGGAGACATACCTATTCAAATCGATTAAGAGCCACAAGATTAAAGGACACGACTCTTCGTCAAGGAACACGTCTATTGGATTCGCACCTCTTCAATTAGTATAAATAGGGTTAGATTTCTATTTTAAAAATATCATTCACTTGTACATTGTAACACCCACCCCGTAACCCGGGTGATTGTGCACAATTGATACACTTACAGCGGAAACAAACTAAACTTTCATTAAAACTTATAATAGTCTGAGTACAACACTTTATTTATTTACAAACTTTTGGCAACTAAGAACTCCTTGATCTTCTAAAACTCCACAACTATCAAGTGGTTCCTATAGCTTTCCTCACGACTCACCTGAGATAAGTATACTCAAAACGACGTCAGATATATACTGGTGAGCTCATACTATACAATTTTTATAAAGACAGGCCACAGTTTACATTATATGCATACACAATATGGGCATGTGACCACATTATAGTCAGGTTGGGCCTCATTGAACCTTATAGGTCACATTTGACTTGTCACAAACCACCGTACAAGAGACATACTGGTCCTCCAGCTGTGTCCCCCTATGGCCGTCACATAGGTATGAGTGTGTGTCGCTGGACCTTATAAGCACGAAGTGCCTGTGGGTACAACACCTTATTACCCTTCCCAGAGTGACACACCTCATTAAGCATAACAGGATCCCATATACCCCTACTGACACATGCATACTGCAGCATTCTCATTATTACCAGTTATGGACGAGTATACTATCACAGTTTAAAAGACAAGTATGATGACTCACCTGATTAGCAATTGCTTAACAGCTATCTAACCTACCCGATACTTCTTGATAGAAGACAATGCCGCCAAGACGAAACACCAACTCAAACCCACTACCAAGGACAGAAGCCGAACTTTATAAGCGCATCTCACTGGCGATGGCGCAGCACGAAGCCAACCACTCCGAGCACAGCGGTGGCACTTCAAGAAACAATCCCCCTACTGGTAATGGGTTATGTCTCAAGGTCCTGACACAATTACATAATCCTAGGTTAGGTAATGGTACACCTAACTAGTCATTATCATGGTTGGATATTGGTTAACACTGCCTTGTTTAAGCATGGGTGATCAGTCCATGCCTAACTAAGGCTAGGCTACCCAATACCCGCCCCTGACAATAACCCTAGTACCTAAAAATAATTCTAACACTACTACTACTAATATATTATTACTAATAATAAAACTAATATTAACTACTAAAAATAAATAATAAATAACTAAACATAAACTTAAACGAGAGTATACCTCAAAACTATCTACGGCACGTTGATGTAGAGTTTCCCTACTCCTGCTCCTACTCGCGCTCCAAAAACGACTACTAACAACACCCAACGGGGTATCGTATACTCGGGATTCTCTATTCTAGAGCATTCCCGTTAAAGAAACTGGTACCTAAACAAACTACTGAGACTCTTATTTAAAGCAAGCAAGCAGGCACCTCAAATCCTTTTCTGGTCGATGTGGGATTCAATTGACGTGCCTACCTACCTGCTTGACCTGCTAGCTTGCTTGCTTATATATATTAATTCAGCTGCTTAACTCGTTTTTCTTGTATAACTTTTAAAATATGACGTTTTATAAAACGACGAATATGTCATTCGAACGAGCATATTTTTATCTACGTTTTAACCTAAGTTTCATTAAAAACGGAGTAAGGTAAATAAAATAATATATTTAATTATTAATATTAACGGTCTCCTATATTAGCCAAGGTTTGTCAAGATATTTCACCTTTCACACAATCATCTTACTCGTTTAATAATATATGAAATATAAATTACATATTTCACACGTTTATCACCAGCACATTAAGATTCGGGGTATTACATACATATTCACAATTTGTATTCATTCAGAAATAAAGGTACGTTTATTCGTTCATTGTGATTTTCATTGTTCGTTAAGAAGATTCTGGGCAACAGTGGTATCAGAGCCTAGGGCTCAAATTCGTTTCGGAAAACAATCATTAGGCAGGTGGTTGACTTCCCTAACAATTCTGATTACGCAGGAGGCGTCGATTAGGTTGTTTTTGTTAAGTTTTAACACCAATCGCATCAAGCGGGTACGATTGTTGTTCGTTCATTAATCGTTCATCAGGAGGGTGTTCGATTTTTATCTGATCATCACTGAGGGTGTTCAGATTCTGAGTTTTTTTTTTAATTCAAATCACGGCAAGAGGCTACGATTCGGGTTAAGAAGCAATCGCAAATCTGAGAAGTTTGGGTTGTTTGAAGTTTGCAAAAGACACAAAATCTGAGAAGTTTTATGATATCAAAGCATCAAGAGGGTGTTCGGTTGAGAAGTTTAGACGCAAATCAAGCGGGTTTGGGGCTGATTTTTTTGTTTGTGTTTAGAGAGTCGAGAATCAAGCAGGAAGAAAAAAAACGCAGCCAAGAGGGTTGTTAAGAAAAGTCAGAAAACCATGCGGAGAATCACGATAAGAGAAGTCGGTCGGTTCGCAAATTCCAGGTTCTACGTTCTATTTTTCTGGAATTTATATAAGGTTTAGAAATTGGTTTGATTCCACGTTAGAAAGTTAGTGTGAATTTTTGGAATTATAGACTTCGGTTTTAGGAGAAAACCAAAGTTTAGAAAGTGAAAATTGTTGGAAAACAAATTATGGCGGATTCAGGAGGAGCCTCTCCGTCAAACGCGGTAGTGATTAAAGATGGTAGTTCGTTCTCCCAGTTTCAGTGTCTTATCTTAAAGTCTACAAACTATACGGTATGGGCAATCCGTATAAAAACCATTTTGAGGGCAAACGGGTTATGGGAAATGATAGAACCAAAAGAAAATACGCAAGCGGATGAAAAGAAGGATATGATGGCGACCGCTTATTTATATCAAGCACTACCGGAAGATATGATAATACAAGTTGCAAGTTGCAAGAATGCAAAAGAAATTTGGGATGCATTAAAGACTAGGCACGTCGGTGCAGATCGAGTGCAAAAGGCACGTCTTCAAACGCTCAAAACAGAGTTTGAGATGTTAAAAATGAAGGAGGAAGACACTATCGATTCGTTCACTGCTAGACTAAATAGTATTGTCACGAGGGCAAGTGGTCTTGGATCAACATTTGATCAACCGACTTTAGTACGGAAACTTCTGAGTTCTGTACCGAAAAGGTTTGTTCAAATTGTTGCAACCATTGAACAATTCGCTGATTTAGAAACAACGACGCTAGACGAGACAATTGGAAGGTTGAAAGCCTATGAAGAAAGGACCAGTTTGATGGATGAAAACCCGGTATACAATCAAGAGAAACTTATGTATACGCGACGCGACAAGAACTATGGTCGTGGAAGGCGTTTTGGGAATGATGGACAAGGAAGGTTCAACTCATCGCAAGACAAAAGGCGTGATGGAAAGTTCAAACAAGAAGAAAAAGATGATGAAGATTCATCACATGATGCTTACAAGAGTAGAAGCAACCAAAGGAAGTTTGGGAAGGATTTAAGCAAGATTAAATGCTACAATTGCCAAAAGTTTGGTCATTATGCCTCAGATTGTCCTGAGTCAAACCAAAGAGAAGCAGAATCAAATCTCGTGGAGGAAGACGAGGAACCAACTCTCCTAATGGCAATCAAAGAAGACTGCAATGATCTACTTCAACAAGCACACGATGGCAAGCAAGATAGGGAGAAAGATCAAGGTGCAACTTAAGGATGTTCGAGATTAGGGGGGTGAATGAAATCATAATCTCTTCACATCCTATAAGTATTAGGGTTCATTATGTAATTAGTTTAAAGTTAGTTTTTATTAGATTTAGATTAATGATAGAAGTGCGGGGACTAGATATGACAACTTGAAAGATAATAACCTACAACATCAAAGGATGCGACACATCCTCTGGTCGCACCCCTTCAAGTTTGGCGGCAAACATCAGGAAACAAGAAAATACAGGGACGTGACTATTCAAGGAGACATACCTATTCAAATCGATTAAGAGCCACAAGATTAAAAGACACGACTCTTCGTCAAGGGACACGTCTATTGGATTCGCACCTCTTCAATTAGTATAAATAGGGTTAGATTTATATTGTAAAAATATCATTCACTTGTACATATTCACAATTTGTATTCATTCAGAAATAAAGGTATGTTTATTCGTTCATTGTGATTTTCATTGTTCGCTAAGAAGATTCTGGGCAACATGAGGGACCAATAATCATAATTATGATAAGTGGAGGAGCCTTGGTGTAACATGACAATTAATTCCTTCCATTAAAAACCACACAATCGCTACCATCAGATCATCATCATCCTCGTATAAAAAAAAGCCCTAGTGTCGTTGAGTTAAAGAGCAGCCTCCATTCATCTTTTTATCGCAAACAAGAACTTCAAAAGTTTCAGCAATATGCTCAAATCATGTCCAGCTAGTCCTTGTTGACTTGTGTAGTCTA